>NC_091979.1:261487282-261820782 GCF_044704955.1 Pristiophorus japonicus
GTAGGGTCCATTGGGCTGGGTATGTGTTTGTCGTGTCCTGATCCGATGCCTAGGTCACATTTGTATGGTCTGTCCAGTTTTATTCTTGTTCTTCTTTATAGCGGCTTGGTGCAACTGAATGGCTTACCAGGCCACTTCAGAACGCAGTTAAGAGTCAACCATGTTGGGTTGGGACTGGGTCACATGCAGGCCAGAGTGAGTAAGGACAGCAAGTTTTCTTCCCTACGGGGCGTTAGTGAACCACTATCCAATAGTTTCATGGTCGCTTTGTTTTTTTTACTGATACCAGCTTTATATTTCCAGATCTTTTTAAATGAATTCAAATTCTCAAACTGCCATGAAGGGATTTTGAACTCACATTATTAATCCAGGCCTCTGATTTACAAGTCCAGTAACAAAACCACTATGCTACCATACATGGTAGGAGCAAGAGAGGAAATTTAGGAGAAGTGATGATTGTGGTGATACTGTAATGATAAATTAGGCAAGGACAGGAAAGATTGCACTGTGGAAAGATTACACAGCACTGTCATGCCTCACCTTGGGGAGCACAGAATTCTGAGCTATCTTTTTAAACCCTTAAACAAAGATGACGACAAATTGAGAACCATGTACACACGTTACGCTTTCTCATGCAAAGGTAACAGCTGTGAAAATGCCTCCACCCTCAGCAATTTTTATCTGTTTTGCAGAGGTCAAACATTGAAAATAACAGCAGAGACAGCAGCCCCACCCCTGCACTTTTCTGATGTCTGCCTTTAAAGAATGTGTGTTTGTGTCATTGAAGGGGCAGGACGACAGAGACCGGTGGAATTTGTATTCACTACACAGCAGCTGTGAATGGTTATTTCAGCAGGGCAGAGTCCACATAGGGAATACACAGCGATTCCTGACAACCAGTCACTCTCGGACCCTGCTTTAGGCTGTCAGAACTGCTTAGCTGCTGCTGTTCAGCCATAGCTAACTGGAAACTAGGGACATTAACCCTGCTGCCTGCTCGAAAAGTATTGTTAGATATAAATCTGGTTTTACGGTCTTTACTGGAGCTACTGCTGATGAGATGGTCATGGTGAATGAAAAAGGTACAGTGTTATTAATTGTTATTTAATTCCAGGTCATTTTCTTTCCAAAGGCAATTTTAACTTCTGCATTTAAACACACATATATATATATAGTTTTTGCCTCTACAAGCACTAAAGAGCTTTAACATTCTGCTTGTTAATTCTGTGCATTGTACACAATCTAAACTTATTCAGTCATTCCATTTTGTGAACTATGTACTTCATCAATGCTCATGATTTAGGGACCCTCACTTCTTGAAGCATTTACTTAAGTTTTAGGCAGTTCCATTTGTAATTAACAGTAATGGTTTCTAGAGAGTCAGTCATGTTGTTTATATGTTATTCAATGAACTTTATTACTCATACATACTGCCCTAATTTCTTCTTATGTGGCTCGGTATCAATTTTTTTATCTTATAACACTCCTGTGAAACGCCTTGGGACGTTTTACTATGTTAAAGGTGCTATATAAATATAAGTTGTTATTGTTGTATTATAACTCAAATTTACAGATGAAATGAGAAATGTTTACTATTTTGTATCATGGTCCAATAGTATAATTGTGCAGTATGTTTACTCAATGTGATAAACTCCCAAAATAGCACATAAAATATAGTTTGCAGGATGGATTAGAACACCAAGAGGTATTTTCTGCTGTAAAATTAGAAAAGTTTCAAATGCAGAGCTAATATAGGCTACATTTGTGCTTCTTAAAACAAAGAGCCAGACTAGCTGAGTCCATTTACTCACATTGGCTTTGTTGAGTGTTTGGAAGGAATTCCTGGATAGGGATAGAAGAAAACCTGTGTAGGGGAGCTAATGCAGTTCACCTCTGATATTCTGAGCTGGACTTTCAGGTGGAGGATTTTTCGGGCAGCAATGGCGGCGGGATGGTAAAGTTTACGCCAGGAAATGGTTTGCATCTGCAGCCACAAAATTTAGCAGCTGGGCCCTGAGTGTGGGGCAGAGTGCTAAGGGAGGTGTTCCACAACTATATTAGGGCACAAGGCCGGCTGAGCAACTGAAAATCTGTTGCTAAAGCGCCGGCCTCGGTGTGCCCTAAGAGAGGCTTCTCTGGAAAAAAGAATCGCCACAAAATGCACAAAAAACATTGAGCACCCCACATTAGGATAAATCGCAAAGATAAAAATAAAGAAAACAATCAACCGTACCTCATTCATTATTGATTTCACTCACCACCGCTGATTTTCCAGGCCGTCCCACTGCGACGCGCTACAGGGTACTAGACAGTCAGCGTCGAACAAAACTCAAAGCACAGTCGAAAGCGGTGGCGTTGCACTCCTGGATGGTGCTGCTCAGTGGCCCCGCAAAACCGGCAACTCGTTTACCAGCGGGGCGGTGTAAGCTGACCGCCGCCCGGAAACCATTCTCGCCGCCATTACCGCCCCTCCTCATGAACCAAGGCGGAAACATACCGAAAATCCAGCCTTAGAGACGTTAAAGTGTAAAATTGTTAGAGGATACTGAATGAAATGTTATCTAGGAAACACAATGATCTTATTTCCATGAAGCTGGTGTCGCGACAAACTTGCCACTAGCTAGCTAAACTGTTTTAACTAGCAGTTCACTGCATATGGTGCAATGCTGCCAGATGAAGGGAATTCAGATTCTGAAAACTAGCCACTAAACTAATTTAAAAAAAATTATTTGACAGAAACTGTTTGCCATGGTATTAAATGGTCACAAATCATAGAATCATAGAATGATGCAGCACAGAAGGAGGCCCTTCGGCCCATCGTGACTGTGCTGGCTCTTTGAAAGAGCTGTCCAATTAGTTCCACTCCCCCGTCCTTTCCCCGTAGCCTTCCAAATATTTCCCCTTCATCAGATTTTATTGTGGCAGACATTAGTCATTTGGTGTTCTGGCCTCTTGTACACACCAGATGTCAGGAAATTCCAGAACTAGTTACTTCTCAGTTTATCAACCAAGTGTCAAAAGCCGCTGCCATCTCAAAACTATTTTACAGAGCAACAGCCCTTTGTAAATGAGTTAGCAGAATAATTTTTCCTAGTAACAGACAAACCAATATGGTTAACTTGATGGAAGAAACAATAGCTTGCATCTATATAGCACCTTTGCAGGTGAGAAATGTCTCTTGGTCCTTGACTAAGGCATTTGGAAAAAAATGGACACTGAACTAAAGGAGATATTAAGAAGAGTAACCAAAAGTTCAATTACAGAATGGATTTTAAAGAGGAGCTGGAGGTTGAGATATAAGGAGTTTATGGAAGGAATTTCAGAGCGTAGACAAAGGTGGCTAAAGACAGGGTCGCCAGTGGTGGGGCAAAGGGATGTGGGTAACAAACTGTCCCGACCTCAGCAGCGTGAAGCCCGGGAGATTTTAACTCCTTGACCTCATCTGCATAATCGTAGTCAGATTCCCACCCAAAACTGGTGGGAAGCGGCAGCATGAGCGGAAAGTTGGCAGGAGCAGGCGACTACCTGAGACCAAAGGGACGATCACTGACACTTAGCTAAGGCTTGTGGGTGTGGGGGGTGGGGGAAGGGGTGGTGTGGTGTGGGGATGGGTGCGGGGGGTGGTGGTGGTGCGGGGGGGGAGGTGTGCGGGGGGATGGTGGGGGGGGGAGGTGGTGCGGGGGGGGGGTGCAGTGGGGTTGGGTGGTGTGGCGGGGGGTTATGGTGCAGGGGGGAGGTGGTGCAAATAACATAATCAGAGCTCAATCTGCATATTTAAAGAAGGACCCCATCGGTTTCTGGCTGGTACCTTCCCTCCTGCCCAGAAGAGCAGGTTAAATTCGGAAACTGTGGGCAGGGAGCAGGACCACAGTGCGTAAGTCCCATGGACGATTTTAATTGCCCGCCGCCGAAACTGTGGTTTTGCGATATAATTCTGCCTTTCTGGAATAATCTAGGAACAGTGATGTTCTGAAGAAAGCCAGAATATAAATCTCTCTGGAATTCCACAAAGTTATGGGCTGGCTTGGTGACTCAGTTGAAGTTTATAAGTGCAGTTAATTATCAACAGAGTAAATAATCACTAAAGAATGTTCCAAAATACATAATATTGATAGCCCATTCTACCTTCTGACAGTTTTGGTCACTTTGTGAATCTGTGGACCCGTTTTATGGACCTCCACCCGTTAATTTTAGAATTGCCCTGCAGATGAAACCCAACTCAATTTAAGACTAATTTCTCAGCTGGGGCTCAGTAGGTAGGGCTGACAATAAATCAGACCTTCCTTGATGATTGCCTGAGATTGTATTCATTAGCACAAAGAAGAGTGCAGGGCGATTTGATAGAAGTGTTGAAAATGATGAAGGACTTGTACTGAATAGATAGAAACAAATTGCTTTCAGTGACTGAAGGGTCAAGAACAAGGGGACATAGATGTAAGAAATATAGGCCACAGAACAGAACCATTTTCACAGAGGATTGTGAAGCTGCGGAATGCACTACTGGCGTTCGTGATTTAGGCAGAGATCATACCATTGCTAAATAATAGATTAGATAGGTGGGTGCAGGAAAAGGGAATACAGGGAGATGGGAACAGGACTGTGGGATTAAAACTACTGCTCATGTGGGGGATAAATACCACCATGGATTGATTAGGCCGAATGGTCTGTTTCCATGTTATAATTTCTATTTAATTGTACAATTCCTCTATGAGCAATGGAACTCTTAAAATGGGTTTGAGGCTTTTTAGTATTTGTTTTGCTTTACATTACATGTTTAGTACAGTATTGTGCTATTAATCGTTTCTGGAAAAAAAATGGCAGCAATTTATTTTGAGAATTTTCTTTTCTTCATTCTAACAGAATGTTTGCTTTAAGATAAAGTCTTCAGTATTGTCTGTTAATTCATCAGAGGCCAACTACGATTGAAGCATTTACAAATCTTCAGTAACACAAGCACTAAATAAACCGAGGATGTGAAAAGGAACTCTTATAACATAACCTTTACAGGTGCTCAGGGAGTTATAAGGCATCTAAGTGGAGTTGTTTAAATTAGTAATGGAGATGGGTGTGGGGAACGGTTTAAATGTGTCCAGTCACGTTAGTCCATACTAACTGACATTGTAAATGGTTGCCTCTCCTCAGGTATTGTCCTACCTTCCAAAACTGCTGTCATCACCCCATCCTTTAAAAAAACACTCTTGTCCTTGCAAACTATCGGCCAAACTTCCTTTCCTCTCTAAAGTCCTTGAACTGTTGTTATCTCTGACATTCTCTGGGACCAAGGTGTATTTTGCATCCACATCCTCCTCAACCTTTGACATGGTTGGCCATACCCTCCTCTTCCAAAGCCCGACATTTGTTGCACAGCTCAGTGAGGTTGCTCTTGAATGCTTCCATTCTTGGCTATCCAAAGTATCTCCAGCAATGGATCTTTTTCCTGCTCCTGCACCGTTACCTCTGGAGTCCCCCCAAGCATCCATCCTTGGCACCCCCTCTTCCTCGGCAACATCATCTGAAGACATGGGGTCAACTTCCATATGTACGCTGACAACACCCAGTGATAGACAGTGCTGTCAGACTGCTTATCTGACATCCAGTTAAACATTAAGAAGACTGAAGGCATCTCTTCAGCCCCCACCACAAATTCTGTATCCTTTTGTTCCAATCACAGGCCACTGTCTCAGGTTGAACCAGACTGTTCATTACTTCGGTGTCCTATTCCAACCCGTTTCCTCTGCGTCACAAAGACCATCTCTGTCCTTGCCTCAGCCCTTGTGCTGCTGAAACTCTCACCCACTTCTTTGTCAATCCCCCAAACTCAACCACTCCACTGTTCTCCTGAGCAGCCTTCCATCCTTAACCCATCATAAACTTCAGTTCATCCAAATCTCTGATGTCTGTATCCTGTCCCACACAAAGTATTGCTCATCCATCACTCCTGTCCTTGCTGACTTACATTGGACCTGCAACCGCAGAGCCTTCAATTTAAAATTCTCATTCTCATGTTTAAGTTCCATCATGTCCTTGCTGCTCCCTATTCCTGTAACCTCATCAAGCCCAGCCATCTCCTCAGAACACCCTGTTCCTCCAACTCTGACCTCTAAACAACCGCCTTCCACTTTATGCCACCATTAGCGACCGTGCCTTCAGCCAACTATGAACTATGCTCTGTAAATCCCTCCCTGAACCTTCCACCTCCCTCTTCGCCTTTAAGAGCCTCCTTAAGACTTACTTCTTCGACTAAGCTTCTGGTCACCGCTCCTAATATCTCCTGCTTTGGCTTGATGTCAATTTTTATCTGCCTACGCCTCTGTAAAGCGACTTTAGATGTTTTTCTACATTAAAGGTGCGATATCAGTGCAAGTGTATTGGTGATATTCTTTGCATTTCCTTGGTGCAGTCTTTAAATACAGAAGAAAAGACAATAATTATTAATACTTGAATGGACATGATTGGTTTACAATCCTGTGTGCAATAACCTTTCTGCAACCAAATAAATAATTTAACAGTATTGAATTTTTTTTTTAGCTTAAAAAAATGTGTAGCTGTTTTGTACATTGTGTACTTTATATTAGATCGTGTTCGAGGGAACAGACAAAGGACATCAGGATATGAGGTCAAAGGATTCATAGCAGCTACTGCACAAGTGATGCCCCCTGGCTATGCCCATACACAATGGAGATGGGATGTTTTCTGGAAGCCTTCTTCACAAGTGGAAGAATGCCTGAGAGACTCTCCATTCATTGATTTGAGAAGAAATTGCTCAGTTCAGATCTGGGGTTTGGCATCCGTGTCGGCTCTTTTAATGCTAAGTGCCTCGAGAGGATTATTATTTACATTTTTTACTCGAGGAAGTTATAACTTGTCTGGGCAGTGAACTCGTCACCCAGCATAACAACCACACAGGATTTGCAGATGGCCTCTTTCTTTCTTTAAGAAAAACTGTAAACGCACACAGAGCGCAGTGGTATATTGAAGATAAATAATCATTGTAACTGCCTTTGCTAAAATACATGTTAATGCTATTTATAAAATTGCTTGAAAGGAAGGGACTGCCTGTTGTGCTAATGATGCAATTATGGTTTATTCTACTAACACCTGGTGATATTGGTGTAGCTGCTGTATAGTCCACTACTGTGTCCTTATAGTTCAACAGAGTAGTGAAGTAAATGGGAACTTCTTCTTAATACCAGTAAACATGCAACGTTAATCTCATTTAATCTTCTCTTGTGGCATGACACTCTTCTAAAAATAACTAAAACAGCTGGTTTGTGTGGGGGATAGACTGCAATCATCTCCTGCACATTGCCATTGTTGATTGGTTTTGTGATTAACCTTGCACCATCGCCCAGTGACTAATCATGCCCAAAGACATTGATTGATGGTTTTCATGGAAAAATGAATAGAATCGCAAAATTTGTGTCCTCAAGGCACAGGTTAAAGATCCAAGAATCCCCTGCAGTAAGAACAGAATTTGACTTTTTAAATATAATTTTTCCTGGGATGTGGGTAATGTTGGGAACACTGAATTTATTACCCATCCCAACTTGCCCCGGGAGGGTGGTCATGGGCCTTCTCATTGAATTGCTGTAGTTCTTTTGGTGTTGATGCTCCCACAAAGGTGTTATGTAGGATTTCCAGGATGGTGTGCCACTTGGAGGGAACTTGGAGATGATGGTGCCCCCACAACATTGCTGCTCTTGTCCTTCCCAGTACAGGTAGCAATAACTTGGTGAATCATTGAGTTGGTGAGATGCAGCACGTCTGGTAGATCATACGTCGGGCAGCCACATTGGTGGTGGGGGTGAATATTGAGTCCAGTGACAAGGGCGCGATCAAGTGAACTGCTCCAGCATGTATGGTGTCAAGTTGCTTGACTATTGTTGCAGCTGCACCCATCGAAGTAAATGGTGAATGTTCAATCATTCCACCTGACTTATGATTTGAGTCTTGTAGATGGTTCACAGGCTTTGGAGGCCGGGGTGGGGGTTGCGGGGGGTGGTGTGAGGGAGGTTAAGAGGTGAGTCACTTGCAGAGTACCCAGCATCTGCCCTGCTCTTGTAGCCACTGTGTAAATGTAGATCACCCAGTTAAGCTTCTCGTCAATGGTGGCCCGCAAGATGTTGATGGTGGGGAACTTGGAAATAGTAGTGCCATTGAAGATCGGGAGGAGATGACTGGGCTTTCCCTTGTTTGAGATGGTCATTACCTTGCCCTTGTGTGGTGCAAGTGTAACTTGTCACCTGTCAGCCCAGGTCTGGTGGTTATCGAGGTTCCGTTGTAGGTTGGCACGGACTGCTTCAGCATCGGAGAAGTTGCGAATGGTGCTGACCGCTGTGAAATTGTCAACGATCAGCCCAACAACTGATCTTGCGCTGGGTGGGGGAGGGGGAAGAACTTTGATAAAGCAACTGAAGATAGTTGGGCTGAGGATACTTCCCCAAGGAATTTCTGCAGTGATCATTACAGATTAGTGGCCCTGTCTATCTTATACTGCATGCCCTTACTGACCACTTCCTCATTTTGATAGCACCTTGTTTGTGCTATCCTAACTTAAAATAATTGTTATAAAAAAAAGTCATATGACAAAAACACATCATCCATTCCTATCTGTTCTGACACAGAAACATACAAAATATCAAGCTTACATAATATTTTTATAGATCTCAATGCGCATCTCACCACTAAATCTTTTAAATAAATATTTCAGTTCTCCTTCTGCATTCTTGATTTACACATGTGTCTAAATGTAAGAATTCACTGCGATTAGCAACACAAATCGTTTGATAGGCACAATTATTTCTTGCAACTGTCAAAGTTAAGGTTTTATCAGTTTTGTGCGGCCAAAAAGAAAGAAAGACTTACATTTATATAATGCCTTTTTTGACCACCGGACTTCTCAAAGTGCTTTACAGAGAATGAAGTGCTTTTAGAGTGTAGTCACTGTTGTAACATGGGAAAGGTGGCAACCAATTTACGCACAGCAACTCCCACAAACAGCAATGTGATAATGATCAAATAAACTTTTTTAAAGAGCTTAGTTCACATTTATTTCAGCTTACAGTGTTCAGTTAGAAGCAGTATTTTAAATTCCTTGTTAAATATTTGAATGAGCTGCTCAGCAGAATGGGTGTCAGTGTTGGTGACTGGAACATTGTGATATTTAGCTTGAGAGAGAGAAGGGAGTCACAAACCAAGGTTTTAAATGGAAGTCTGGCAAACTTTGAAGGGATGAGACATAAATTAACCACAGTAATCTGGGCAGAATGATCACAGAGAAACAGTGGGTCGTATTCAAAGAAGTATTTGGTGCAAGTTAAAACCAGTATATACTCCTAAAAGACAAAAGCTCCATTTGTGTAGTTATGCAATCATGGTCAACAAATGAGGTAAGAAACAGTATCAAACTGAAAGAAAAGGCTTACACAAATGCAAGGAAAAGTCAAAATCCAGCTAACTGGTAGAGCTATAAGAAGGGATACAAAGTACTAAGAGAAAAAGAAAGCAACACTAGCATTTATACAGCATCTTTCACGACCATCGGACGTCTTAAAGCGCTTTACAGACAATGAAGTACTTTTGGAGTGCAGTCACTGTTGTAATGTGGGAAATAGGGTGCAAATAGGGAATATGAAACTTGCAAGGGATATCAAAGGGATAGCAGTAAAATAATAAATATACTAAGAGGAAGAGAGTGGAGAAGGGGAAAACAGGCCCAGTAAAAACAGGTACAGGTGATGCTGTAATCAAAAATAAGGAAATGTCAGACTTGTTAAATGAATACTTTGTATCCATCTTCACAGTCAATGCAGAGGATAAAATACCAGAGGTACAAGAGAAACAAAAAATAAGTCAAGGGGAGAAACTTATTGATTTAACATGAGCTGCAATAGCAAGCTTTGGTCAAGCTCAGAAATGGTACACAGGAGAGTAGCTAGGGGGTTAATTTGATTAAGTCAAGTAAGACAACCCATTGATGTGGGGAAGTGAGGCGTGCTCATTATTTTTGATGATTATATGAAGACAAGTAGTCATTGAAATAAGAATCTGATCATAACTCTTATTCTGCATGTTCACGCACTGTGAAATAAAACAGCTTCATGAAGACCCATCTTCCAACACTTGCATCACTTGTGCAGCCTTCCAGGTAACTGATACAATAGGATCTAAATTAAAGGATTATTACGTTGACAAAAAAGACAAATGAGTTTGCTTGCATCTGTCTCCATTCAACCTGTATCCTGACTCAGTATAACCAGTATCAATTTCTTCAATAACTACCAGCAGAACATGTTCTAGATTACCGTCTAAGTATTACTGGGCCAGAATCCTAGGATGGGGTGGGGGGGGGGGATTGTCCGATGAAGAGAGATTGAGTTGACTAGGCCTATATTCTCTAGAGTTTAGAAGAATGAGAGGTGATCTCACTGAAACATACAAAATTCTTACAGGGCTTGACAGGGTAAATGCAGGGAGGATGTTTCCTCTGGCTGGGGAGTCTAAAACTAGGGGCCACAGTCTCAAAATAAGGGGTCAGCCATTTAGGACTGAGATGAGGAGGAATTTCTTCACTCAGAGGGTGGTGAATCTTTGGAATTCTCTACCCCAGAGGGCTGTGGAGGCTCACTCGTTGAGTAGATTCAAGACAGGGATTGATAGATTTTTGGATATTAAGGGAATCAAGGGATATGGGGATAGTGCAGGAAAGTGGAGTTGAGGTAGAAGATCAGCCATGATCTGATTGAATGACGGAGCAGGCTCGAGGGGCCGAATGGCTTACTCCTGCTATTTTTTATGTTCATTTGCAATGGGTATGACAACGTACTCCAGAGTACATCGTCATGCCGCCTTTGAAATGGTCCAGAAGTTCGGGATTTCTGGATGCGCTTGCAACAAATCCCGAACTTGCGATCTGTCAATTTATAACGTTCCATGAAGTTGGTGGAATGAAGCTAATTAGGAACTAAATTGCAATCCTGTAAAGTAATTGCAATTAAATCTGATTACGGGATTCCTTTCTAAAATGATGCAAAATCTAATTCTGTTTCCTGATTGGGGGACCAGGCCCATGTGATCTCAGGCACGCTTCCGCACAGGCTGTGCCCCTGGCATCCGTGAGCAATTACCCTGACCTCCATTATGCAGTGTCGGAGAGCAAGTTTACAAAGGAGGGCCCCCATCAGGTAAGTGCGTATTCTTTTCGCAGGTCCACAGCGTACTCCAGAGCTACACTGCGGACCACAATATTTTGCGCATTATCTGCTAAAATACCTTGCATTTGAAGAAAACCCTTTCTGGTAATTTTTGAAGGCAACAAGGCATAACATAATGTGACTTTAGTCCTGGTAGGTGGTAATAGATTACTTTCAGTGGATAATTTACTAAGCTATCATTTAAGTAATTTTCTTCTCAGACAGTAACATCTACAAAAGCAAAATACTGCGGATGCTGGAAATTTGAAATGAAAACAGAAAATGCTGCAAATAATCAGCAGGCCAGGCAGCATCTGTGAAGAGGGAAAAGAGATAACGTTTCAGGTCGATGACCCTTCGTCAGAACTGGAAAAAGTTAGAGATGAAACAGATTTTTAAGCAAGTGTAAGGGTAGGGGTAGGGAAAGGGGGAGGAGAGGGAAGAACAACAGGCAAGGTCTCTGATAGGTTGGAAGGCAGAAGGGATTAAGAGACAAAAGGCAGTTGTTAATGATTCTGCCATTTCCATTCACACCTCATCTGGACTTATCTTTTGTTTCTTTACTTGTCCCATTACCATCTCCTTTTGCCTTACACCATCGTCTATTTTGTCTCTTAATCTCTCTCCCTGTCCCTACACTTGCTTAAAAATCTGTTACATCTCTAACTTTTTCCAGTTCTGACAAAGGGTCATCGACCTGAAATGTTAACTCTGTTTCTTTCTCCACAGATGCTGCCTGATCTGCTGAGTATTTCCAGCATTTTCTGTTTTTATTTAACATTATATATGGTCTCCCACCAGCAGAATGGAGAAGGGTATTTATCTCAGTAAGAAGCAGGACCAGGATTGCAAGAAGTAATAAGTACACCGTGTGCAATGTATTTGCTTCATGGGTTCTTTGCTTAAGAATTCATGGCAACACATTGCTATTAAGAACTAGTTGGTTTATTAACAAAGGTTTAACAACCAAGTACACATTACCAGTTCATCCATTAGGCTCACAACTGCATACCTCATCATGGATGACCTTGACCCAACTGGCTGGGGTTTTATTGAGTCTTGTGAACATCATGTGACTGGCTAAGCCACTCACAATGCAACAGCTCGACAAACATGTGAGCATACTCATAGGTGTATACATTATACCGTGCTTCCTCTCCCCCTCCAAAAAAGTACCCTTTGAATATACTTTGGTGTCTTGCTTCAGATTGCCGAAGAGAATCAGTAATTCATAGTGATTTAATTATTTTCCACAGGATGATGAAGGTGTGGCATGAACTAGATTTTCAAACTAGAATTGCAAACTAGGGATCTTCTGTTTATATTTTACACATACAAAAATTGCATAATGTAATACCAACTAACAGATTTGGCAAAGTACACTGGGCAATATTTGCTATTTATGACTTTGCATTGATATCTGTACCCTCCCTTGCCATATTGTTCTCAACCACTCTGATTTAATTTGTAAGAGGCTACTTCTTACTTATACCAGTCAGATTATTTTTGTAGTTGCATCACCGTCCCTGTTCCATTAAATTCAATTTGAGAAAGCTAAGTATGATTTATCTCAAATGACTACTGCCATTAGTCAACACAACCTGATCTGAATACATGCATTACTGAGCTGGTTAAATATGAAATAGATATACAGCAGTTAGTGCAGGATGCACAGCTCAGGCTCCTTCACGTAGCTTTACTAAGCTTTGTCACTAAGTATAATCATTTTTCAGCCGCTATATTGTCTGCTGTGATGATTAATGGGTCTAGACAACATAAAATATGAATTATTTCAAAACGCAACTTATAAGGTAGATTGATGGAAGATTGAACTCATTTAGCAGCAAAGATTAAACGAGATTATTTTACTATGCCCCGAGATGGCCTACTCCTCCTGCTATTTCTTATGTTCGTATATTTTAGACACTATAGTGACTCATTAAAGGAAATGCTGGAAATACACAGGTCAGTCAGCATCTGTAAAGAAAAAAAAGAGGTAAATGTTTCAGGTTTCAAAACAAGAGACAGCGGAATTGTGTGTGTATTCTATTTTTAATATCGTAAGAGAAGCCATAAATTTGCCCAAGGCCAGCAACGTAGCTGGGACAGAAATCCAACAGAAAGCGACTGGTGCAGCTGAGAAATGTGGAGGGGAGGGGGGAGGGTGGCAGTAATGCCAGGGCTCTGCACCGAGGATCATAGCCAGAGAATTCCAGCTGGATCGAGGGTGGGCAGAAATTCCAGTTGCCTCGTGGACGCCTGGCATGTCAAAAGGAAATGGGGCTGATAGGATGGTATCACCAATTGCATTTCCTCCTGGGCACTATTCAGATAAACTGGTTAATGTCACTCCAGTGTACTGGAGGCTGTGAAAATGAAGGGGTATAGTACTTGTGAATGGTGGTGGAGGGCCCCACAAGGGATTCCAGGCCTGCATCTTGGCCTGGAAACTCCAGAAGATTGAATGCAGGTGCCCATTAAGTACTCATATTGGCACTGGTGATTGCCTATTTCATTCATATTTCCTCACCCCAGAAACCCCACCGAGATTGGGAGCTCTTCAGTCTGGCTGATTGTGATTTCCACTCCACTGCAGGCGATGGGGCAGGGTGGTAAGAATTTTTTAAAAATTTGATCATGGGATTTGGGTCTGAACCTGGGCTAATCAGTGGCAAATGAAGTTCAATTGGGACAAATTCAAGCTACTGCATATTGGAAGCAAGAATAGGAGGTTTGTGTACTTCATGAATGGGATAGAACTTGCCAAGCGAGATATCTGGAAGGGACCTTACATGGGGCATTGGTTGGCTCGTTGCTCACCATGTTCATACAGTGTCAGATGACAAGCAGCACTGTAAATAATCCGATAGTAAAAATCCTTTGGTTTCAAGCTGTACAGTGACCTGGTTAGGCTACACCTAGAGAATTGGTTGCCCCAACATGAAAAATGCAATCAAGCCATAGAAGTAGCAAAGGAGAGTAACAAGGCTGATTCTGAGGGGGCGTAAATGCCCCTTTTTATAGCCCCGTTAGCACCTCCGAGGGGCACCAATGGGACAGGGGAGGGGGGCGCTACTGCCTCCCGGGAAATTGCCTGGGAGTTTGTGGCGGTCCTGGGCCGCCGCTCAACCAGCGATGATGTCATCACCGTGCGCAGTGAACCCTCACCGCGACGCGCCAACCCCCCCACCGTCCCAACGACATAGGTAAAAAAGGGATGAGGTCCTACAAAACGAATTTAAGGAGCTAGGAGCTAAATTAAAAAGTAGGACCTCAAAAGTAGTAATCTCGGGATTGCTACCAGTGCCACGTGCTAGTCAGAGTAGGAATCGCAGGATAGCGCAGATGAATACGTGGCATGAGCAGTGGTGCAGCAGGGAGGGATTCAAGTTCCTGGGGCATTGGAACCGGTTCTGGGGGAGGTGGGACCAGTACAAACCGGACGGTCTGCACCTGGGCAGGACCGGAACCAATGTCCTAGGGGGAGTGTTTGCTAGTGCTGTTGGGGAGGATTTAAACTAATATGGCAGGGGGATGGGAACCAATGCAGGGAGTCAGAGGGAAACAAAAAGGAGGCAAAAGCAAAAGACAGAAAGGAGATGAGGAAAAGTGGAGGGCAGAGAAACCCAAGGCAAAGAACAAAAAGGGCCACTGTACAGCAAAATTCTAAAAGGACAAAGGTTGTTAATAAAACAAGCCTGAAGGCTTTGTGTCTTAATGCAAGGAGTATCCGCAATAAGGTGGATGAATTAACTGTGCAAATAGATGTTAACAAATATGATGTGATTGGGATTACGGAGACGTGGCTCCAGGATGATCAGGGCTGGGAACTCAACATCCAGGGGTATTCAACATTCAGGAAAGATAGAATAAAAGGAAAAGGAGGTGGGGTAGCATTGCTGGTTAAGGAGCAAATTAAGGCAATAGTTCGGAAGGACATTAGCTTGGATGATGTGGAATCTATATGGGTAGAGCTGCAGAATACCAAAGGGCAAAAAACGTTAGTGGGAGTTGTGTACAGACCTCCAAACAGTAGTAGTGATGTTGGGGAGGGCATCAAACATGAAATTAGGGGTGCGTGCAATAAAAGTGCAGCAGTTATAATGGGTGACTTTAATATGCACATAGATTGGGTTAACCAAACTAGAAGCAATACGGTGGAGGAGGATTTCCTGGAGTGCATAAGGGATGGTTTTTTAGACCAATATGTCGAGGAACCAACTAGGGGGGAGGCCATCTTAGACTGGGTGTTGTGTAATGAGAGAGGATTAATTCGCAATCTCGTTGTGCGAGGCCCCTTGGGGAAGAGTGACCATAATATGGTGGAATTCTGCATTAGGATGGAGAATGAAACAGTTAATTCAGAGACCATGGTCCAGAACTTAAAGAAGGGTAACTTTGAAGGTATGAGGCGTGAATTGGCTAGGATAGATTGGCGAATGATACTGAAGGGGTTGACTGTGGATGGGCAAGGCAGACATTTAGAGACCGCATGGATGAACTACAACAATTGTACATTCCTGTCTGTCGTAAAAATAAAAAAGGGAAGGTGGCTCAACCGTGGCTATCAAGGGAAATCAGGGATAGCATTAAAGCCAAGGAAGTGGCATACAAATTGGCCAGAAGTAGCAGCGAACCCGGGGACTGGGAGAAATTTAGAACTCAGCAGAGGAGGACAAAGGGTTTGATTAGGGCAGGGAAAATGGAGTACGAGAAGAAGCTTGCAGGGAACATTAAGATGGATTGCAAAAGTTTCTATAGATATGTAAAGAGAAAAAGGTTAGTAAAGACAAATGTAGGTCCCCTGCAGTCAGAATCAGGGGAAGTCATAACGGGGAACAAAGAAATGGCGGACCAATTGAACAAGTACTTTGGTTCGGTATTCACTGAGGAGGACACAAACAACCTTCCGGATATAAAAGGGGTCGGAGGGTCTAGTAAGGAGGAGGAACTGAGGGAAATCCTTATTAGTTGGGAAATTGTGTTGGGGAAATTGATGGGATTGAAGGCCGATAAATCCCCAAGGCCTGATGGACTGCATCCCAGAGTACTTAAGGAGGTGGCCTTGGAAATAGTGGATGCATTGACAGTCATTTTCCAACATTCCATTGACTCTGGATCAGTTCCTATGGAGTGGAGGGTAGCCAATGTAACCCCACTTTTTAAAAAAGGAGGGAGAGAGAAAACAGGGAATTATAGACCGGTCAGCCTGACATCGGTAGTGGGTAAAATGATGGAATCAATTATTAAGGATGTCATAGCAGTGCATTTGGAAAGAGGTAATATGATAGGTCCAAGTCAGCATGGATTTGTGAAAGGGAAATCATGCTTGACAAATCTTCTGGAATTTTTTGAGGATGTTTCCAGTAGAGTGGACAAGGGAGAACCAGTTGATGTGGTATATTTGGACTTTCAGAAGGCTTTCGACAAGGTCCCACACAAGAGATTAATGTGCAAAGTTAAAGCACATGGGATTGGGGGTAGTGTGCTGACATGGATTGAGAACTGGTTGTCAGACAGGAAGCAAAGAGTAGGAGTAAATGGGGACTTTTCAGAATGGCAGGCAGTGACTAGTGGGGTACCACAAGGTTCTGTGCTGGGGCCCCAGCTGTTTACACTGTATATTAATGATTTAGACGAGGGGATTAAATGTAGTATCTCCAAATTTGCGGATGACACTAAGTTGGGTGGCAGTGTGAGCTGCGAGGAGGATGCTATGAGGCTGCAGAGCGACTTGGATAGGTTAGGTGAGTGGGCAAATGCATGGCAGATGAAGTATAATGTGGATAAATGTGAGGTTATCCACTTTGGTGGTAAAAACAGAGAGACAGACTATTATCTGAATGGTGACAGATTAGGAAAAGGGGAGGTGCAAAGAGACCTGGGTGTCATGGTACATCATTCATTGAAGGTTGGCATGCAGGTACAGCAGGCGGTTAAGAAAGCAAATGGCATGTTGGCCTTCATAGCGAGGGGATTTGAGTACAGGGGCAGGGAGGTGTTGCTACAATTGTACAGGGCCTTGGTGAGGCCACACCTGGAGTATTGTGTACAGTTTTGGTCTCCTAACCTGAGGAAGGACATTCTTGCTATTGAGGGAGTGCAGCGAAGGTTCACCAGACTGATTCCCGGGATGGCGGGACTGACCTATCAAGAAAGACTGGATCAACTGGGCTTGTATTCACTGGAGTTCAGAAGAATGAGAGGGGACCTCATAGAAACGTTTAAAATTCTGACGGGGTTAGACAGGTTAGATGCAGGAAGAATGTTCCCAATGTTGGGGAAGTCCAGAACCAGGGGTCACAGTCTAAGGATAAGGGGGAAGCCATTTAGGACCTTGATGAGGAGGAATTTCTTCACCCAGAGAGTGGTGAACCTGTGGAATTCTCTATCACAGAAAGTTGTTGAGGCCAATTCACTAAATATATTCAAAAAGGAGTTAGATGAAGTCCTTACTACTAGGGGAATCAAGGGGTGTGGTGAGAAAGCAGGAATGGGGTGCTGAAGTTGCATGTTCAGCCATGATCTCATTGAATGGCGGTGCAGGCTAGAAGGGCCGAATGGCCTACTCCTGCACCTATTTTCTATGTTTCTATGTCCCGCACCAACCCCTAAACATTCCTTGGGGGAAATTGCCCCGCCGGCCACGAGAATGGCTGCACATCCACTCTCGGGGCGTTCCTTAAAGGGGAAGGTGCCAGTGCCCCGGGCCGCCATCTTTTTTTGCCTGCCAACTCTCGGGTCGGCTCGACGATGACAGCCCAAGCGTGGTCCGGGCTGGCACCGTGCAGCCTGGCACTCAGCTTTGGTGTCGGGCTGAAGGCCTGATCACACGCTGCCCCGATGGCCTAGTGGAAGACATCAGAAGCCATGCAGAGTGCGCAGCGGCCCTCCCTTTAATCGAAGGGGAGGGGAATTGAAGCGCGCAAGCGCTATGCGGAACATCCGCGTAGCGCTTCCCTCATCGCCCCAGTAGCGCCCCTGTTACCGCCCCCAAAGGAAGTGGAGCGAGCGAGATTGTGATCCACTTCCTTTGAGGGGCAGTAAGGGCAATTCCGCGGTGGGGGCGGGACTTCAGCACCGGGCGCAAAAAGTCCTGGCACAGAGCAATTTCTCCCCCCTAGTGTCAAAAAGAATAGTTCCAAAGAACACTTTGATAAGTTAGGCCCCTTCAGTCTCTTAAAAAGATATTTCAGAGGGGAACTTTATGTAAATATATAACATTTTTAACTGTTCAGAGAAAGTAAACCCAAAATAACACTTTCACATAGACAGGGGCAACAGGACAAGAGGAGACAGGTCCAGCATTGCTAAATATTGTTGGGTGATCAGTAGCAGGAACGGGGTGCTAGGAAGGTTGGCTGATGCTAGGATACTGCATTCATTTAATAAACAACAAGACGCTGTAATGAGAATTGTTATTCTGAGATTGAGATGTGCTGGAGGGACTTCTTCATCCCAATTTATCTTGTGATTTTGTGAATAGAACGTTACCTAGTAGCACTTTATGTTCTATTAAGAGTGGAGTGTCACCACCGATTTCTCTCATATTTGAAATGGTACGAGCAGTGGCCATTCTCTTTAATGGAGGATTCTTTGTGTTTTGGGGTGGGTGTTTCAATTTCCTGGTGTTGTCGGCGCTAAGTGTTTTTGTTATGTACAGCTGCGTTCTATTTGAATGCTTTCTATGCCCATTGATACTCTGGGCACTGTTTATCTTTTCTTCACTCTCCAGGTTTAACTTTGGATTTTTTGCTTAGTTTAGAATGACCTCCTCTCCCTCCCCTTTTCTTTGTGTCTCTTCCCCTATACAAGGGGGCACTTGTTTGAAGCTTCCGTCAGGATTAGGTTCCACCTAATAAAGTCAATATCTAAGTTATATTTGAAAATAAAACCAACTCTAAAAGTCTCTGCAAGTCACAAAACTAACAATGGGTGGGAAAAAGAAAAAGTCACCCTCCTAGTAACAGTCCCTCCCAGTTACAAATATTGTTGCAAACAGGAACTGCTATTGGAAATATAGAAAGGGACATTTTGTTTCTTTAAAGGTGCAGGCCCTCTAAAGTACATCTAAATGATAACTGTCTCAAAATGGATAATTTTGAACAAATCAACTTTGAATCAATTTGGATTAATGCTCATCATTACTAACTACAGATTTAAATAAAAAAGAAAAGCAAAGTACTGCGGATGCCGGAAAGCTGAAATGGAAAATACTGGAAACACGCAACAGGTCAGACGGCATCTGCGGCGAGAGAAGCAGAGTTAACGTTTCAGGTCGATGACCTTTCATCAGAACTTTTTATTTTTAAAAAGGACACTGGGACTCCTTACCTTCCTCCTTCTTTACATCCTCCCTCAATCTGCAGGTCTTTCCAAGCTTGGTGTGATCTAACCATTATGTCTTACTACCTTTTGCAACCTTGGTGGTTGGTGTTCTTTAGTAAGGCCCTTTGCTTTTCACCTAGATTTCTCATGTTAATACATTGATTCTTAGCAGCAGACAATTCTAACTAGGTCCCGTTTTAAACAAATCTAATATAAGGAAACTTCAAATTTGTGTGTTTTCTTAGGGGCTATTCACTATTATTATTTCGTTGTTAAATTCTTCTGCCAAGTCTATGATTTAGCGAAAATAAGGAAATAATTAATGCTCCTTATATTCATTGACATTGACAAATTGTCCAACATTCTGTTCACCTTCACTGAAATAACAGCCTTCAAATTTCATTCACATTTAAACATTTTTTTAAAGCCTCGAAGGCTTGTAACTCATTACTTTTATTTGTTTATTCATTACATAGCTTGTGATTGGTCAGTTGAAACTAAGGTATTCTTTTCCATGGCCAATTGAGTTTATATAAGCATCTGTTCCAATAGTAATAATAATCTCATTCCTGTACTTTCTCTTAAAGAACAAGACAACTATTTGTTTTAACATATGCTTTTGTCCCATGCGACTTCATCGGCCCCTTCGAAGGTCTCCACTATACAGCTAACACATGCTTCAGCAACTAGGTAGGTTATATTTCCAACTCCAGAAGGTCTATGATTTACAGCAAATGTGCTGAGTAAAAATGCCTTCAAACACGGCATCAAATAAAATGTAAACATGTTGAAAAAGCATTTATGGGAGGAAGTGAGCTATTGGCCCAGATTTTCCTCTCAGTGGCAAAGGAATGGCTTTCGTCATTCACCTCACGTACAGTTGCCCACAGACTTTTCACGGCTTGTTAGCGGAGGTTTCAACTAATCCGGTGTCTGTTTCAATACGGTACCCTCTACAAGGGATCTGTGTCATCTGTGAGCAGGCAAAAGCAGCAGCAAGTCTCTTCAACCAATCAGATTGAAGTATCCTCACTGAAACACACAGACTGCAAACCAGGAAGTTAAAAATAGGAAATATAAATTACATTTAAGTCATGGTACAGGAAGCAAAATAATGATTGAGACATACACATGAGATTAAGGGAGAGAGATAAAAGAGAAAAACAGAAAAATTTAAAAATATATATTTTAATTATTTTTTTAAGAACTCCACACTTATAAAATTATTTTTTCAGGGCCAGATAGGTTGTTCAACAGTAATTATCATTTATTGCACCATTAACAACTCATTTACTTTTTCAGCCATTTTTAACATAGAACAAGTGGACAATTAGCCCAAGTTCACATCATTATATTGGGCTGGAATTTGCATTCAGAGGCTTACCTCCAGACCTGAAAAAAAAAATCAGCACCTACCTGCTGGCCCCCGGGCTATGAGTCCTGGGTCTTTGTGTCCTGGGCCAGCAGGCATATGCAAGTGCAAAGGCCCACAGATCCCAGGGACACAGCTGATAGTCTCACCATTATTATTACAGCAAAATCTGAACCATTAACTACAAAACAGACAGCAAATGTAAAAGTTTCTTTGTCTCTCTTTTTTGTTTGTTCGCTATATTACTGCCTTTCCCTATTCTCCTGAAGACATTGATTTCTTGCTGGGGTAATGTTCTGTAGGAATGTGTCACTTTGTAATACCTCACTCAGGTCTCCATCCTTCATGTGTGACTGACTTGACAATGAGTGCTAGAAGGCAATTGACCATGGGAGATATCACACCCATGTTTTTCTGACTGGAGAGATGTATGCAGTGGGGTTCCCCCAGGGATCGGAATTTGGGACCATTGCTTTTCTTGTTATATATAAAGGAGTTAGATGTAGTCCTTACTACTAGGGGGATCAAGGGGTATGGCGAGAAAGCAGGAATGGGGTACTGAAGTTGCATGTTCAGCCATGAACTCATTGAATGGCGGTGCAGGCTCGAAGGGCCGAATGGCCTACTCCTGCACCTATTTTCTATGTTTCAATGAGCTGGACTTGGGAGTACAACTTTGAAGTTTGTAGATGATACGAAACTTAGCACTGTAGTACATAGTGAGGAGGCTAGTAGCAGACTTCAGGAGGACATAGACAACCTAGTGAATGGGCAGACACACGGCAGATGCAATTTAATGTGGAGTAATGCACTTTGGGAGCAACAACATGGAGAGACAGTATAATCTAAATGGTAAAATGTTGAGGGGGAGCAAGAGCAGAGAGGCAAGAGCAGAGGGACCTGGGGTGCATATTCACAAATCTTTGAAGGTGGCAGAGCAAGTTGATAAGGCAGTTAGGAAAGCGTGTGGGATACTTAGCTTTGTAAATAGGGGCATTGAATACAAAACAAAGAAGTCATACAAATCACTAGTTAGACCTTAGCTGGAGTATTGTGTACAATTATGAGCACCACACTTTAGGACGGATGTCGAGGCCTTGGAGAGGGTACAAGGGAGGTTTACAAGGATGATATCATGGATGAGGGACTTTAGTTATGTAGAGAGATTTGAGAAGCTGGAATTGTTCACATTTAATGTGAAGCAGAGAAGGTTAAGGGGAGACCAAATAGAGGTATTCAAAATAAAGAGGGGTTTTGAAAGAGCAAATAGAGAGAAACTGTTTCCTCTGGCAAGTGGGTCGGTAACCAAAGGTCATAGATTTATAATAATTGGCAAAAGAACCTGAGGGGGAATAAGGAAAATGTTGTTTCCCACTTGTTGTTATGATCTGGAAAGCATGACCTGGAAGGGTGGTGGAAGTAGATTCCATAGGAACTTTCAAATATGAACATGTATTTGAAGAGTACTAATTTGCAGGGTTATAGGCAAAAAACTGGGGTGTGAGACTAAATTGGACAGCTCTTTCACAGGCACAATAGGCAGAATGGCCTCGTTCTATGCTGTAAGATTCTATGGGCTAAATTTCCAGTGCTTCACCGCCCGATTTCACAGAGGTATTGGCCGTTATGGGTGAGAACCAGGTCGGCGAAAAATTCCCCAGCTGAGTTCCGTCGGCGGTTTCGAAGTACCGCTGGGGAGCGGACCGTCGGCGTGCAATGTCCGCAGATCACCCTGGCGCGATTTTTGGCTCAGCGGTGGCCCGTAGGCAAGTTGTAAAAAAAACACCCACGAGAATCAGCACTGCAAGAAAAAGGTAAGTAATTGGTTTTTGACTAATTATTTTTAAGTTCTCTTGTAGTGATTTACGTGAAAAGGATCCTGAGAATGTTTCTATGATTTTTTATTTTATTTTTTTATGAAAAAATATTTTTTGTGTTTTTCTCCTCCTAGACCCAACCCGCAGCCTCGGTGTAAATTTTTAGTAAATTTATTAATTAGCGCCCATTTTCCTTAAGAACCGCCTGATCGGCCCAAGATTCCATTTTTTCGCCAAGAATCGGGGTGCAACGCTCATTTTTTTCGCTGGGTGGATTGTTTTCTTTTTTGGGGGGATTTTTTGCCGGTGATAATTTTGGGAATCTTAGCAGTATTTTGGGTGGCAATTGGGCACTGGCAGGTTGTTTGTAAATTCTAGCCCAATGATTCTATTCTATGATTCCAGTCCTGTCCTTAACCCGAAAGCTGGATATGTGCTCTTCCAGCTGAGGTTGTTGGATAGTGACCAAAAGTGGGAACCATGGTTGATTTTGTTTCCATCACTGACACTCGGCGCTAAGACCAATTGTAACATCCCTAGTGCTGCCTTGGCTGACATCAGCAATGCCTGGAATTGAACCTGGGACTTTCCTGGTCTATATAGTATATTTATTCACTGGTTAAACTTGCCATCAGAACAGACATCAAAAGCATGTTTTTGGTGCGATAGAAGACAGATTTTTCTAAAATTAAAAACTCTTGGCCTAGAAATTTTCCCTCACCCCGATTCGGGGTGGTAACCTTCCGGGGCCGGGACTTCCTGCGCCTGGCCCAGAAGTCATGACCCCCATGCGATATTGGGCCGTACGCCCCCTCAAAGGAAGTGGAGCGCTGTCTCTGGTGTTCCGCTTCATTTGAGGGACGCTCCTTGGGTGGGAGCACGGCGCTAAGTCCAGCAATGTGCGGAGCAGGCCAGCACTACAACGCCTCTCCCCTTCCATTAAAGAGCAGGGCCACTGTGCACACTTCAGGTCCTTTGGGGCCGCCACTGGGCCACCAGGGACGCGATCGACCAGGCCAACAGCTTGGTACCCAAAATGGAGTGCCAGGCTGCACCAAGGGACAGCCGGTCGACGCGAGGGCCGCCACTGTTGGGCCAACCCAAGAGTCGGCCGACAAACAAAGATGGTGGCTCGGGGCCCGAAAGGCCTCCCCTGTAAAGGGTGCCCCGGCAGCAGATGTTTACCAGCTTCGCGACCTACGAAGCTGGCGTTGACGTCTGCCCATGTCAGCCTTGTGGCCCGCAGGGCAATTTCCCCCCCCCCCCCCCCCCAGGGCGCAAAGTGGTCGATGCAGGCCAGTGAGAGGTCGGCGCACCCGTCGATGATGTCAGCACCTCCCAAACCTCTGGGGCAACTTACTGGGCGGCGATAGCGCTCCCCTGCCCCGGGCGAAAACATCAGTGCGCCCTGTTAGCACCCCGCGGAGGTGCTAATGGGGCTATAAAAAGGAGCAATTTTTCCCCCTTTGTTTCTCTTGCAATCTGCAGGGGGAGATTCACATCATGAAGACAGTTAAAAGAAGTTACGTCGGTAGGGTTCAGTGGCGCAAGCCTGCAGATTACATTTTTCATTCAGGAAGTTGTACTATTTAATGAGGAACGCAACACGATTAAAAAAAAAATGAATCAATATAAAATTAACGTCCCTGAAATTATGCTGTCAGATTCTTGCTTGCAAATAAGAACATAAGAAATAGGAGCAGGAGTAGCCCATTTGGCCCCACGAGTCTGCTCCGCCATTCAATAAGATTGTTACGTATGTAATAACTCTATAGACTGAATACTGTAAACTAACATCGGTACAAATCTGGTTCTGCTTTATTAGGGCCCAAAGTGATTACATTACATGATGGCTTGCCTTTTATACCGGGGCTGCACACATGTGCGTACAGCCCAATGACCTCCGACAGTGGCGCTACCTGGTGGCTAGTAACCCCAAGCATACATACATGACAATATCCCCCTTTAAGATATTAGTAACAGTCTTTTTACAAATTGAGACTGTCCGGGGCTTTCCGCTCCTGAGTTGATCGTCTCAGTTCAACTCCAGCCTTGGGCAAGCGATCTGAGTCTGTTATGACTGGGGACTGGGTAGCCGATCTGATGGGAGTGGCAATGACCATGTCAGGGATTGAAAGTCAAGATTCATTGATGACAACGGAGTCCTCTGATGACTGAGGGGAGGTTGGTTGGTCACTGATTGTGTTTTGGTTCATCGTGTGCAGTAGCTTTATCTAATCAACATGTTTCTTGCTTGTTTTCCCATTCTTGAGCTTGACGATAAACACTCTGTTACCCTCCTTGGCCATAATGGTACCGGCGATCCACTTGGGACCTTGACCATAATTTAGTACATACACTAGATCGTTAACAGAAGTGTCGCGTGACACAGCAGCGCGATCATGCTAACTTTGACGTCTGTATTCAACATGATCGTTCAAGTCAGGGTGGACAAGAGAGAGCTTCATCTTGAGACCTCTCTTCATCAATAGTTCTGCAGGGGGGACCCCGGTAAGCGTGTGGGATCTTGTCCTGTAACTAAGCAATATGCATGACAAGCGAGTCTGCAGTGAATCTTGAATTACACGTTTCATACTCTGCTTGATGGTTTGGACAGCACGCTCTGCTTGACCATTAGATGCGGGTTTGAATGGTGCTGACCTCACATGTTTGATACCATTGAGTTTCATGAACTCTTGAAACTCCAGACTAGTGAAGCAAGGTCCGTTGTCGCTTACAACGATGTCGGGCAGACCATGAGTGGCAAACATGACACGAAGACTCTCAATGGTAGCTGTGGATGTGCTGGATGACATGATTATACACTCTATCCATTTGGAATATGCATCCACCATAACTAAAAACATCTTTCCCAGGAAAGGACCTGCAAAGTCGATGAGGATCTTGGACCATGGTTTAGCTGGCCACGACCACAGACTCGGCGGCGATTCTGCTGGTGCTTTACTTAGCTGCATGCAAGTTGCACTGATTCCAGATCAGAGTCAATTCCAGTCCACCATACATGAGATCTGGTAATGGCTTTCATCATGTTAATACCGGGAGGAGTGCTATGTTGATCATGTACAAATTTCTTTCTGCCTTTCTTAGGCATAAGAACATGATTACCCCACAGTAAATAATCTGACTGAATGGATAGTTCGCCTTTGCGACGGTTGTAAGGTTTGGTCTCATCACCCATTTGCTTGGGTATGGCAATCACCACTAAGGACACAACATTTCACAACCGATAATATTGGGTCCTGGCTGGTCCAGGTCTTAACTTGTTGAGCCGTGACAGTGGTTCCTTCACTTTCAAAACCATCCATAACCAACAGTAGGTCTGCAGGTTGTGGCATCTCCACCTCCATTGTGGGCAACGGCAGACGGCTCAGTGCATTGGCACAATTCTCGGTGCCGGGTCTATGGCAAATTACATAATCATAGGCAGATAATGTCAACGCCCACTTCTGGATGCGGGACGATGCATTGGTATTGATACCTTTGTTCTCCGAAAACAATGAAATGAGTGGCTTGTGATCTATTTCCATTTCAAACCGAAGATCAAACAGGTACTGATGCATCATTTTAACCCCATATACATAGGCTAGTGCTTCTTTTTCTACCATGCTGTAGGCTCTTTCTGCCTTTGACAAACTTTTAGAAGCATATGCAACAGGTTGTAGTTTACCCGACTCATAAGCTTGTTGGAGCACACAACCAACTCCATATGACGAAGCATCACAGGCCAATACTAGACACTTACATGGATCATAATGTACCAGCAGCTTGTTAGAGCAAAGCAGATTAGTAGTGTTATATTTGAATAAAGAGTCTGACTGAATACTGTGAGCTCAAAGTAAAGTGTGACCGTAGTCTTTTATTGCAGGTCTCCAGAGTGCCTCTCCAGCCTGTGAGGCCTCCTTAAGTACTTGTGCGTCCAAAAGATTGTGGAATCCCTTGGGACTCCAGGGGATGAGCCCTTTAGTGGCTGTACAAGGTATATACAAGTTTACATACATAACAACACTCCCCCCAAAGTCAACAGTGTAACTATGTACAAGGTGAGTCGATCTAGGGCCTTTCGTTCCCTGGTTGATCGTCTCGATGCAAATACTGGTTTTGGTGAATCGTTTGTTGGGCCCTCGCTGGGATGCTGTGCAGCTGGCCTTGCTGGGCTGCCTGGTATGGTGAGTCCTGCTAGGCTGCTGCGGGTGATGGGTTCTGCATCGTGGCCAACCAAGGTGTCGGTTGGTTGCCACTGGTCTATATGTTGGGGGGATCAAAGAAGGTAGGGTCCAAAGTTGATTGCTCAGGATAGTCCGTGAATCTGAGTTTGATTTGGTCCAAGTGTTTCCGGTGAATGAGTCCATTTGAAAGTTTGACCTGAAACACCCTGCTCCCCTCTTTGACTACAATAGTGCTGGAAAGCCACTTGGGACCTTGTCCATAATTCAATACAAATACAGGATCATTGATGTCAATTTAACTTGACAATTTAGCGCTATCATGATATGTACTTTGTTGAAACCGCCTGCCATCTATCTGTTCATGTAGATCAGGGTGAATTAATGAGAGCCTTGTCTTAAATGCCTTTTTCATGAGCAGTTCAGCAGGTGGAATCCCAGTGAGCGAGTGGGGTTTCGTGCGGCAGCTAAGCAGAATTCGGGATAGGCGAGACTGCAGTGAGCCTTCAGTTACCCTCTTCAAGCCCTGCTTGATAGTTTGCACTGCTCTCTCTGCCTGACAATTGGATGCCGGTTTGAACGGGGCAGATGTAACATGTTTGATCCCGTTACAGGTCATGAACTCTTTGACCTCAGCACTAGTAAAATATGGCCTGTTGTCGCTCACGAGGACATCAGGTAGTCCGTGCGTGGCAAACATGATACGTACTTTCAATAGCTGCTTTCAGTGGTGGCAGCGGACATACTTGCCGACATTATCTCACATTCAATCCATTTGGAATACGCATCTACAACCACAAGGAACATTTTACCCAAAAATGGGCCTGCATAGTCGACATGGACGCTGGACCACGGTTTGGAGGGCCAAGACCATAAACTTAGTGGCGCCTCCCTGGGTGCATTGCTTAACTGTGAGCATGTGTTACACCTGTGCACGCAGGACTCTAAGTCCGCATCGATACTGGGCCACCACACGTGGGATCTAGCTATTGCTTTCATCATTACGATGCCTGGGTGGGTACTGTGGAGGTCATTGATGAAAGTGTCTCTGCCCTTTTTGGGGACCACTACTCGATTGCCCCACAGAAGGCAGTCTGCCTGTATGGACATTTCATCCTTGCGCCGCTGGTACGGCTTTATCTCTTCCTGCATTTCCACTGGGATACTGGACCAGCTCCCGTGAAGCACACAATTTTTTACTCGGGACAGTAAGGGGTCCTGGCTCGTCCAGGTTCTAATCTGTCAGGATGTGACGGGTGATTGCTCACTCTCGAATGCTTCCATAAGAAGGGCCGAATGGCCTACTCCTGCACCTATTTTCTATAACCATGACTAAATCTGCGGGCTGCGCCATTTCCACCCCCATGGTGGGCAGTGGCAGCCTACTGAGAGCATTGGCACAGTTTTCTGTGCCTTGCCTGTGGCGGATGGCGTAGTTGTATGCGGACAACGTGAGCGCCCATCCCTGGATGCGGGCCGATGCATTAGTATTTATCCCCTTACTCTCGGAAAACAGGGATATGAGTGGCTTATAGTCCGTTTCCAATTCAAATTTTAGCCCAAACAGATATTGATGCATTTTCTTTACCCCATAGACACACGCTAAAGCTTCTTTCTCAATCATACTGTAGGTTCCCTCAGCCTTAGACGGATGCATAAGCAACCGGTTACAATTTCCCAGATTCATTAGCTTGTTGCAATATACATCTGACGCCATATGACGACGCATCACATGCTAGTGCCAAACGCTTACATGGATCATACAACACAAGCAATTTGTTTGAGCATAACAATTTTCTAGCTTTTACAAAGGCATTTTCTTGGCATTTTCCCCATACCCATTCGTCTCCTTTACACAGTAAGGCATGCAGTGGTTCTAACAGTGTGCTGAGACCCGGTAAGAAATTACCAAAGTAGTTCAGGAGTCCTAGAAACAACCGCAATTCCGTCATGTTCTATGGCCTCGGTGCATTCTCGATTGCCTCCCTCCTCGAATCGGTGGGCCTGATGCCGTCCGCCGTGATTCTTCTCCCCAGAAGCTCCACTTTAGGCGCCAGGAAAACGCACTTCAAGCGTTTCAACCTGAGCCCCACACGGTTGAGTCGACTAAGAACCTCCGCCAGGTTCTGCAGATGCTCGACTGTCTCCCGACCTGTAACCAAGATGTCGTTCTGGAAAACCACGAGCGCGACCGACTTCAGTAAGCTTTCCGTGTTTCTCTGGAATATCGTCGCCGCTGATTGAATTCCAAACGGGCACCTGTTATAAATAAAAAGACCTTTGTTTGTGTTGATGCAGGTGAGGCCCTTCGATAATTCCTCCAGCTCCTGCGTCATGTAGGCCGAGGTCAAGTCCAGCTTCGTGAACGTCTTTCCTCCCGCCAGCGTAGCAAAAAGGTCATCAGCCTTTGGTAGTGGGTATTGATCCTGCTCGGAGAAACGATTGATAGTTACTTTGTAATCACCACAGATTTTGACGGTGCCGTCTCCCTTGAGGACGGGAACAATTGGATTGGCCCACTTGTTGAATTTGATCGGCGAAATGATGCCCTCTCTTTGCAGCCGGTCCAGCTTGATCTCTACCCTTTCTCTCATCATGTACGGTACTGCTCTCGCCTTGTGATGGATGGGTCATGCCCCCGGAATTAGGTGGATCTGCACTTTTGATCCCTGGAACTTCCCGATGCCTGGTTCGAACAGCGAAGGGAACTTGTTTAAGACCTGGACACACAAAGTGTCATCAGCGGGCGATAGCGCTCGGACATCGTCCCAGTTCGAGAGTATCTTTCCCAGCCAGCTCCTGCCGAGCAGCGTGGGACCATCGCCCGGTACCACCCAGAGTGGTAGCTTGTGCACCGCTTCATTGTAGGAGACCTTTACAGTAGCACTGCCGATTACGGGAAATCAGTTCCATTATGTAAGTTCTCAGTTTCCTGTGGATGGAAGTCAAGACTGGCCTTGAGGTCTTGCTGCACCACAATTTTTCAAAAGTCTTTTTGCTCATAATAGACTGGCTCACGCCCGTGTCCAGCTCCATTGACACCGGGTGTCCATTTAATTCAATTCAACCTTCAGCATTATCGGGGGACACTTTGTAGTAAATGTGTACACCCCATATACCTCTGCCTCCTCGGTCTGAGGCTCTGGTTCGTCGTGATCCGCCATGGATCTGTCCTCCTCTGCAACATGGTGGTTTGCAGGATTAATGGGTTTGCAGCTCGCCTGCACATACGTTGGAAGTGTCCCATTGTTCCACAGCCCTTGCAAACGTACCCTTTGAAGCGGCATGAATGGAAACGATGATCATCCCTGCAGCGCCAACAAGGTGTTAATGGCCTAGCATTCTGGACTCTGAGACATCTGCGGACGTGCAGCTGCAGGCAAATGGGGCGTGCCCTGTACATTGTGATTTGCAAATAACATCACTTTGTTCACAGTACTTGTAGCAGCACTCGTGTGCTGAGAGATTTGCTTAGTATTGTCACTGGTGGCAATGAACACCTGGGCTATCGCTATGGTCTTACTCAAGGTTGGGGTCTCTACAGTCAAAAGTTTGTGAAGTATAATTTCATGGCCAATGCCAAGTACGAAAAAGTCTCTGAGCATGTGCTCCAAATGTCTTTCAAATTCGCAATGTCCTACAAGGCCTCTTAGCTCGGCGACATAACTCACCACTTCCTTGCATTCAGACTTTTTGTAGGTGTAGAACAGGCACGTCGCCATCAGAACGCTTTCCTTCGGGTTCAGATGCTCCCGGACCAGTGTGCACAAATCATCGTACGATTTCTCTGTGGGTTTCGCTGGAGCAAGCAGATTTCTCATGAGGCCATACGTTGGTGCCCTGCAGACGGTGAGGAGAATCGCCCTTCGTTTGGCAGCATTTGCTTCTCCTTCCAGCTCGTTGGCCACGAAGTATTGGTCGAGTCGCTCCACGAAGGTTTCCCAATCATCTCCCTCCGAGAATTTCTCCAGGATGCTCACTGTTCTCTGCATCGTTGGGTTCATCATCTGTATCTCGTCGCCAGTTGTTATATATGAATAAACAGTCTGACTGGATACTGTGAGCTCAAAATAAAGTGTGACCTTAGTCTTTTATTGCAGGTCTACAGAGTGCCTCTCCAGCCTATGAGGCTTTCTTAAGTACCTGTGCTCCCAAGGGATTGAGGGATCCCTTGAGACTCCAGGGAATGAGCCCTCTGGTGGCTATACAAGGTATATACAAGTTTACATATATAACAAGTAGCCTTCTCAAAAACTCTATCTTGAGGCGCACCCCAAACCCAGTTGACGCCTTTTCTTTAGCAGCATGTGCAGTAGCTCTAATGAAGTGCTCAATCTAGGTAGGAGATTACCAAAGTAGTTGAGTAGACCAAGGAACGAGCGCAGCTCCATCACGTTCTGAGGCTTGGGTGCATTTTTGATGGCCTTGGTTTTTAAGCCCGTAGGCCTGATGCCGTCAGCCGCAATTTTCCTCCCCAGGAATTCGACTTCCGGTGCTATGAAGACACACTTCGAACGTTTCAGTCTGAGTCCCACTTTGTTCAGACGATGTAGAACCTCTTCCAGGTTGTTCAGATGTTTGGCGGTGTCATGACCGGTGACCAGGATATCATCTTGGAACACGACGATTCTAGGGACGGACTTCAGTCGACTCTCCATGTTCCTCTGAAATATTGCTGCAGCCGAGCGAATTCTGAAAGGACACCTGAAAGTACCTTTTTGAGTATTGATGCACGTAAGTTTCTTTGATGTCTCGACCAGCTCCTGTGTCATGTAGGCCGACGTCAGATCCAGTTTAGTGAACGACTTCCCCCTCGCTAGCGTTGCAAACAGGTCATCAGTCTTCGGTAATGGGTATTGATCCTGTTTCGAAACTCGGTTGATCGTAACCTTGTAGTCTCCACAAACCCTGACACTCTTCAACACAGGAACAATGGGGCTGGCCCATTCATTAAATTCGACCGATGATATGACCCCTACATGTTGGAATCTGTCCAGTTCGATTTCGACCTTCTCCCTCATCATGTTTGGGACCGTCCACGTGGATCTGCACCTTAGCTCCCGTGCAGTTGCCGATGCCTGGTTCAAACAACATGGGGAACTTGCTCATCACTTGAGCACATGGAGTATCATCCTCCTCCGACGATGCTTTGATATCGTTCCAATTCCATTTGATTTTTCTAGCCAATTCCTGCCAAACAGTGTTCGATCATTGCCTGGAACAATCCATAATGGTAAATCATGAACCGCACCATCATACGCCACCTTGACTACTGCACTGCCAATCACCGTTATGAGTTCTTTAGTGTACATACGCAACTTGGCATTGATTGGACAGCCTTAGTATCCCACAGCTTGTCGAATGTCCTCTGGCTCATTATTGATTGACTCGCTCCCGTGTCCAATTCCATCGGTACCGGCACACCGTTAAATTTCACATTAATCATTATCAGTTGGCTCTTTGTTAGGAACGAAGACAGTCCATACACTTCCTCATCAGGTATCTTGGATTGCATATCCGGATCCGCGCTATATAGCCTCCACGTGGTGCGTCGCAGCATGCGGACACATGCGCTGGAGATGCCCCAGTCTCGAACAGTCTTTACAAATGTACTTTTTAAACCAACACCGATGAGGCCGATGATTTCCCCCACAACGCCAACACGGTGAAATCGGATTCATTCTTGTTGGCGGACTTTGGGCAGCCACAGGTTTCGCATACGCAGTCGAGTAGGCCCTGCCATATGCCAAACGAGGATACAATCTTGTTTACAGTACTTGCCGAGTCCGATTTTTCAATGATATCTGCTTTAAGTTTTTGCCCGTCGTCATGCATGCCTGGGCAATCGTGATGGCCTTACTCAAATCCAGTGTCTCCGCCGCCAGTAGCTTACACAAGATCACCTCGTGGTTGATGCCAATTACAAAGAAGTCCCGCAGCATGTGTCGCAATGCGTTTTTGAACTTACACGGTCCAGCTCGACGTCTTAGGTCGGCAACGAATTCCGACACATTCTGGCCCTCAGAACGAACATGCTTGTAGAATCGATATCATGAGATGATGATGCCTTCTTCTGGTTGGAGATGGTCATGTACCTGAGAACACAATTCCTCATAGCCCTTGTCCATTGGACTTGTAGGCGAGAGAAGATTCTTTGAGTCCATAGATTTTCGGACCGCAAATCATGAGGACTGCATCAGTGGGTTCCCCCATTTTGTTGGCCACGAAGTACTGGTCTAGGCGAACTACAAAATCTGCCCAGCCCTCTCCCTCCACGGATCTCTCCAGAATTCCAATTGTGCTCATTTTTGCATGAAGGTTCTTAAGTTACCTCGTCGCCAAATGTTATGTATGTAATAACTCGATAGGCTGAATACTGTAAACTAACACAGGTACAAACCTGGCTCTGCTTTATTAGGGCCAAAAGTGATTACATTACATGATAGCTCGCCTTTTATACCTGGGCCGCACACATGTGCATACAGCCCAATGGCGCCACCTGGTGGTTAATAACCCTAAGCATATATACATGACAAAGATCATGGCTGATCTGATCATGGAATCAGCTCCACTTCCCAGCCCGCTCCCCATAACCCTTTACTCCCTTATCGCTCAAAACTCTGTCTATCTCCGCCTTAAATATATTCAATGACCCAGTATCCACAGCTCTCTGGGGTAGAGAATTCCACAGATTTACAACCCTCTGAGTGAAGAAGTTCCTCCTCATCTCAGTTTTAAATGATCGACCCTTTATTCTGAAACTCTGCTCCCTAGTTCTATATTCCCCCATGGGTGGAAACATCCTCTCTGCATCTACCTTGTTGAGCCCTCTCGTTATCTTATATGTTGCAATATGATCACCTCTGAGTCTTCTGAATTCCAATAAGTATAGGCCCAACCTACTCAATCATTCTTCATAAGTCAACCCCTTCATCTCAAGAATCAACCTAGTGAACCTTCTCTGAACTGCCTCCAATGAAAGTATATCTCTCCTTAAATAAGGAGACCAAAACTGCAGGCAATACTCTAGGTGTGGCCTCACCAATGCAATTGTAGCAGGACTTCTCTGCTTTTATACTCCATCCCCCTTGCAATAAAGGCCAACATTCCATTTGCCTTCCTGATTACTTGCTGTACCTGCATGCTAACCTTTTGTGTTTTATGCACAAGGATCCCCAGGTCCCTCTGTACTGCAGCATTTTGTATTTTATGTCTATTTCAATAATAATTTGCTCTTTTATTTTTTTCTGCCAATGTGGATAACCTCACACTTTCCCACATTATACTCCATCTGCTAATTTTTTGCCCACTCACTTATCCTATCTTTTTCCTTTTGTAGATTTGTTGTGTCCTCCTCACAACTTGCTTTCCCACCCATCTTTGCATCATCAGCAAACTTGGCTACATTACACTCGGTCCCTTCATCCAAATCGTTAATATAGATTGTAAATAATTGAGGCCCCAGCATCAATCCCTGTGGCACCTCACTAGTTACTGTTTGCCAACCGGAAATTGACCCACTTATCCCAACACTCTGTTTTCTGTTATTTAGCCAATCCTCTATCCATGCTAATATATTACCCCCAACCCTAAGAACTTTTATCTTGTGCAGTAATCTTTTATGTGGCACCTTATCGAATGCCTTCTGGAAATCCAAATACACCACATCCATTGGTTCCTCCTTATCCACCCTACTCGCTACATCCTCAAAGAACTCCAGCAAATTTGTCAAACATGATTTTCCTTTCATAAAACCATGCTGACTCTGCGCGACTGAGTTATGCTTTTCTAAATTTCCTGCTACTGCTTCCTTAATAATGGACTCCAACATTTTCCAAATGACAGATGTTAGACTACCTGGTCTATAGTTTCCTGCTTTTTATCTGCCTCCTTTTTTAAATAGGGACATTACATTTGCAGTTTTCCAATCCGCTGGGACCTCCCCAGAAACCAGGGAATTTTGGTAGATTACAACCAATGCATCCACTATCTCTGAAGCCACTTCTTTTAAGACCCTAGGATGTAAGCCATTAGGCCCAGGGGACTTGTCCACCTTTAGTCCCATTATTTTACTGAGTACTTCTTCTTTAATGGCAGTGACTGTTTTAAGTTTCTCCCTCCCTACAGCCCCTTGATTATCCATTATTGGGATGTTTTAATGTTTTGTTCCCCATGATTGTAACAGTGGCATTAACTCATTTATCCAAATAGTTTTTCACAGTAGAGTTTGGTAGTGGGAATGAAAGGCTACAAGAGGAGGAATTGGAGCAATTAGATAGGTTAAATATAGATAGGGAAGTAGTCCTGAAATAATTGGTGGAATGTAAAGTGGAAAAGATACTGGGCTCTGTTGGCACATATTTCATATTTCTGAGTGAAGTTAGAGAGCAGAGGCTTTGACCACAATCTCTGAAAACTGTCGGATTGGCAATATAATGTATCAAAAATGGATAAACCTGTCAGCCTAACTTCAAAATTGGTAACCTACCAGAGGCTACAATATAGGATATAAGTAAGACTCAGCTAGAAACCCTGATTAAATTAAGAACAGCCAACATGGATTTGTAAAAGGCATCTTGTATATGACAAATTTAAATAAATATTGGAGGGTGTTAATAAAGGAAATGCAATGAATGTTGTGTATATATAGATTTTTGATAAAGTGCAGTGTAGGAGGTATGTTGCTAAATTCATGGCACACAGTATTAAAAGGCGTGTGATGGCATTTGCTTGGAAGTTGGTTAATGAATATTTTTCAGACTGGGTTGATGTAACTGTTGCTATCACAACAGGTTTGTGTGTTGAGACTTCTTGTCAATATATATAAATGATCTGGAATGGCACATTATCAGAATTTGTCACTGACACAAAAATATCTATATTTAACCTATCTAATTGCTCCAATTCCTCCTCTTGTAGCCTTTCATTCCCACTACCAAACTCCACTGTGAAAAACTATTTGGATAAATGAGTTAATGCCACTGTTACAATCATGGGGAACAAAACATTAAAACATCCCAATAATGGATAATCAAGGGGCTATAGGGAGGGAGGAACTTAAAACAGTCACTACCACTAAAGAAGAAGTACTCAGTAAAATAATGGGACTAAAGATGGAGCATGGTTAACTATGAAGATAACTAAGAAAATTCAGAAGGACGTGGATTAGTAGATGTCAGGTGAAATTTAATGTAAAGAAAAGCGAGGTGATACATTTTGAGAGGAAGAATACGGAGAAGACATATCCACTAAATGGTTAAACTTTAAAAGAGAGGAGGAGCTGAGAGACATCAGGGTTCAGATGCACAAATCTTTAAAAATGGGAGAACAAGTTGTTAAAGATATAAAAAAAGGATATGGGATCCTCAGTTTTATAAATAGGATTAAATGTACAAAAGCAAAGAAGTATTGCTAAGCCTATAAAAAAATAATTGGTTAGACCACAGCTAGAATATTGTATTCAGTTTTGAATGCCTTACTTTAGGCAGGATTTCAAGGCCATCGAGAGGGTGCAGAAGAAATTCACTAAAATTATACCAAATATAAGAGGTGGCAGTTAATGGGTGAGATGGGAGAAATTGGGGTTCTTTTGATTAGAGGAAAGAGGGTTAAAAAAAGTTCTGATGTAGTTGCTTAAAATATTGAATGGTTTTGATAAGCTAAATTGGCTGTTTCAACTGGTTGGTGAGTTGGTAACGAGTGGACATAAAATTAAGATCACCAAAAGAGTAAAGGGAGAGGTTAAGATAAATGTTTTGGGCACAGGGTTGTTAGGACATGGAATGACTTCCGAGAAACAGTGGTGAAAGCAAAATCCATAAGAGGTTTTAAAAGGGCAATCAATACATATTTGAAAAAGAAAAGGCAGGGAAATGAGACTAAGTGAATAGCCTTTAGGCAGGCCAGCACAGGCACGCTGGGCTGAATTGACTCCTTATGTACTGCAAAATAATGTAATTTTCCCACTAAAATAGGAGCGAGAGGAATTAAGAAAAAGGTGTTAGTAATTTCAGGGTCAAGGTAATTGTGCTGAAACATTTGAATGGATTAATGATTTGAAGAATATAATCAATGGTCTTGTATTCATACAACCTATAAATCATGCACTTGGGGGAAAATGTTCTCAATTTTTTTTCTGACTACTGGCCGTGACTAATGGCTTTGTGTCAACAGGCTTGAGTCAGGGTTAATATGCAAGTGTATCTTGGTTAAATCTTGCTCAAACTAGAAAGAGTTGTTCATCGTTCATAACTGGCAAGCAAAGCAGGATTCTTTCTTAATGATCGAAAGCGTTTAGTCAAACAAGAGAAAGAATGGAAAGTTTTGGCAGCTGTTCAGACCCATCGGCCATCTCAGACTGGCCCCCAGTCAGAGCCTGCTGCCAACTTCCAGTTGTGACATTTCTTGGATATTGGAGTGTTGTTTCTCAAAAGCTTATGTTAAATTGGCCTTAAATTTGAATACAGTATAAGTCCCTCTGCTGTGGAGAAAAGCAATAGAATTTTTTTTTTCCATGACTGATTAATTTACAGAAAACACTTTTGGACAGTTCAATTTCCTGAAGAGCGATCTAATCAGAAATCATGAACAACACTTCCACCAATCAGAATGCAAAAGTAATAATAATGTAATAACAATTGTTAAGCACTTTATGAGGCAGTTGACAAGCTGACATCCCCCAAACCTGTTAATGCATTTGTGCAGTGATCAATGTTGTGCTTCATGGCTCAGCTGAAAGTAAAGCGGGTAATTTTAACTGAACCCGCCAGGTGGGAAACAGATGGATTTGGGTCAGGTGCCCATTTTACACCCCACTCGATTTTATTCTCCATTGCCTTCAATAGAGAGTAAAGTCAAGTGGGGTGTAAAACAGGCACCCAACCCAAACCCGCTCATTTCCTGCCGGATGGGTTAAGTTATAAAGACCCTCTAAGAATCCCAATGTATCCTTAAGTCCTTGTCTTCAACCCGCTTGGCAACTCTTCCACTTTGCGCAAATATAATTCAGCCGATGGCAACATTATTGTTTACACGAGTGTTCTGTGCTTTCTATTTGATGGACTTATCACCGGTTCCCAGAATCACACCCACCATCTCCTGAAGCAGAACTGCAGACACTGTAAACTGGAAATTAAATCAGAAGGCTCAACTTCAGCCGGATTTTACCCTGTTATTATAGAGAATGCCCAAAGAAGTAATACCTCTGAGAAAGGGGACATGTTAAAACATATTCATCACATTTGTAAACTTTTAAATTATTTTTCACTGTAATATTTGAAATGTTACTGTACTTGTTTCAAACATATTGTACGAAAGTAATAATTGTAATTTCGGTTTCCTGGTTTTCCAATACTTTGTGCAGTCGTGCGAAATATTGTGTAGCACTACATAGACGAGAGCAACAATGAAGTGTTTCACTACAGGGTACCAACGCTGTGAGTTATTGTCAGAAGACAAGCAAGCGTACAGAAAATGGGAGTAAAGCAAATACATTCTTATTTCAGATATGTATTCACTCTCCTGCCTCTGGAAGAGGAACGTATAGAATAAAAAGTAGCAGCAAGGTAAATCACATGGCACTCTCAATGCCCCACCTCCTTACAGACGACTGCTTGGTCATGATGTGACACATCTCCACATCTAGAATTGTTAACTTGGTGCAGTGGTAATTGTGAATTCTGTGCTGCTCCAAAGGAATGGCAGATTAAAAGTAAAAGAAAAAGAAGGAGGTGTGGTTACTATTAATCCTTCATCTGTATCTCATTCGTGCAAGTTGATCTGATGACTGAATATTCTAAATCCAGCAAGAGAATTACTTTTTGTTTGGAGATTAGTGGATAAGTCAGGCTTTGTACATCAGGCTGCAGGAAAGTTCATACCCATGGTGTAATCGGGCTGAACCACAGATTGAATTTAAAAAAAATATTCAACTTGTCACGATAACTAATTTGAAAAAAGCTCAACAGCAAAAAAGAAGGGAATGTTGACTTTTATATTTTATTTGTATTTTGGGGTGCATTTCTTTTCTTTTAAGTCAGAAGTCAAAGGCCATACAATGGGAAAATTTCCCAGAAGTTTCAGTTCTTTTTTCTTGTGGTCAGGTCGCCTCATGCGACATTTAATGCCCCGGTTAAGAGGTTGAGTAAGCGACCTCCTCCCAGCCCGCTGTCAATGCCACTCTGTAACCAGGGGGCAGGGGGCACACAAGGATGGTCTGGAATATCAGCTTTTCCGATCTCCTCCTTCTTCTGTCTCCTCACCTTTTGAGGAAGCACCAGATTTATATTTAGTGTCTGCTCCAAATTGTAGGGCCTCTTCAGATTATTTCCAAAACTATTCCGTCTGGATATAATGTATTATAAATATATTGAAGAGTCCTTGAAGCTTGTTCAAAATAAACTACGGATTCCAATGAATTCAATAATCTAAAGAGAAAGTTCCCACCAAGCTGTATATAAACCAAAGTATATTCCGTATTTAAAAATACAGCAACATGTTTTAGTTTTGTAATTTGATTGAATAAAAATCAATTTTTTGGTCGATGCTTTTCCTGTCTATCCAAGAACCGAGGTGGTCCAAAATCTTTCTGAAATGGTAACAAGGAGTTTTCAAATCACAAGTGCTGGTATCCAGAGAGAAATGAAATATTTTGTATAGATATCTTCTGTGACAATCAGGTACGATAAATATCCACTTAAACATGCACAATACTTTTAGAAAGATGTCTTTGAAATACAGGTGCAGGGTCGAAAATCCAGAATGTTCTGGAATCAGGACTCCGGACCGATTGGTGACAGGGCCGTCCGGAATCTGTAAAATGTTCCAGAATCCAGACCTGTCGACCTCGGGCCTTGTCCCACTCGCCGCCGCTGCCCTTGCCTCAGGGCCTCCACACCAGCCCGCCCCAACACCTCCTCTGTGACGGGGCCCGCCCCAACACCTCCTCGGTGGGGCCCCGCCCGAACAGCTCCACCTCGGCTGGGCCCGCCCGAAGAGTTCCTCCTCAGCAGGGCCCCGCCCAAACACCTCCTTGGAGGCGGGACCCCTCCCGAACAGCTCCTCCTTGGCAGGGCCCCGCCCGATCAGCTTCTCCATGGTGGAGCCCTGCCTGAACAGCTGCTCGGCGGGGTCCCACCCGAACAGCTCCTCCATGGTGGGGCCTCGCCCGAACAGCTCCTCGGCGGGGTCCCACCCGAACAGCTCCTCGGCGGGGTCCCACCCGAACAGCTCCTCCAGGGTGGGGCCTTGCCCGAACAGCTCCTCGGCGGGGTGCCGCCCGAACATCTTCTCCTCGGCAAGGCCCCGCCCGAACAGCTCCTCCATGGTGGGGCCTCGCCTAAACAGCTCTTCGGCGGGGTGCCACCCGAACATCTTCTCCTCGGCAAGGCCCCGCCCGAACAGCTCCTCCATGGTGGGGCCTTGCCCGAACAGCTCCTCGGCGGGGTGCCGCCCGAACATCTTCTCCTCGGCAAGGCCCTGCCCGAACAGCTCCTCCATGGTGGGGCCTTGCCCGAACAGCTCTTCGGCGGGGTCCTGCCCGAACAACTTCTCGACAGGTGGTGGGGCCCGCCCGACGATGTCATCGACGTGGCTGGCGGCCCAAACAGCTCCTTGGCTGGGACCCTCCCCTTTTTTTGATGTTCCGAAATCTGGAAATACCCGAGCCTGTACTCGGGTGTTTTCGGATTCGTGATATCAGAAAGACGATCGAAAGTCCGGAAAAGCCCAAAATCCGGAACGGCCCCGTGGGTTCCGGATTCTCGTCGCTGCACCTGTACTTAATTGGATATATTGAGCAGCAAATGGTTCCCTAGATGTTCCCTGGGCCCGAACTCAGTCAAAGCCAAGACCCGCCCAAGTGTCGCCCAAAGGACCGCTGATGGCCGCTGAGAGACCAGGCGGTACTTTGCCAGGAAGATTCCTCTAAAAGAGATGGCTGTACCACCCGGCGGCAAAATAACGGCTTACGCCGTCAATCTGGGTGGCAGCGGGCGAGATTTGCTCCCAATTGGATTTGCTCCCAATCTCGGCAGCAAATGCGATCCTTGGCAAAGTGCCGCTGAGGATTGAGTCGGGCCCGGTGAGGGTGGGGGGAGGGGGGAAGACCTAAAAATAAAATTTAAAAAAAACACTGGAACACCTTCAGGGGACCCCATACAGATAAATCGCTGGGAAAAGAAATTAAAAGATGTTCACAAACCTTTTTTTGCAGGTTTCCTTACTTACTGTCGGGGTTAGACCTGCCTCCACGCAGCGGTCCTTCTCCCTGCTATTGCCAACTCCCGCCAAATCCCGCCCGGAGGAATCTGCCAGCTCGGTGGGTGGGAGGACACTTACGCGACTTGGCCATCAGCGGGCGGTTCCCGGTGGTACTCCCCTCCTGTCGGCTGCAGACCTGGGGGACTCTGTCACCGAGGGGAGACCGCCGATAAAACTCGCCGGCAGTGTGTGGTAAGGCCACCAATTTCGGGCCCCTGGTGTTCTGCTCATTAACAGTCCTTAAAATAAAAGTTATTGAGGAAAGTGGGAGCATATTTTTAGAAGCTGTAAAATAACCTTAGGCTAACTGCGAAGTGTCTAAAAAACAATGCAACCGCCCCCTCGGCGTACCCATGTTCCTGGCATCGAATACATAAATTAATTAAACTAAAGAACTTGCATTTCTATTGTACAATCAGTGTCCCAAACTGCATTGCAGCAAGTGAAGTACTTTTGAGGTGTACGTATTGTTGTTTTGCAAGCAACTGCAGCAACCAAATTGTGCACAGCACGGTCCCATAAACAGCAAATGTGATAAATGAATAATCTGTTTGGGTGGTGCTTGAGGAAGGAGGAATGTTAGCCGGCACGCTGATAAAAAGGTCCATGCTGTAATGTATGCACCTGTGGGTAAGCTCACAGGTTTATAGAGCTGTTGCATTGTGAGTGGCTTAGCCAGTCACATGATGTTCACAAGACTCAATAAAACCCCAGTCAGTTGGGTCGAGGTCACCCATGATGAGGCATGCAGTTGTGAGCCTAATGGATGAACTGGCAATGTGTAGTGTGATTGTTAAACCTTTGTTAATAAACCAACCAGTTCTTAATAGCAATGTGTTGCGATGAATTCTTAAGCAAAGAACCCATGAAGCAAATACATTACACATGCTCTCCTTCAAGTTGTGCCATGCAATCTTTTTAGATTCACCTGAACAACATAACATAAGAACATAAGAATTAGGAACAGGAGTAGGCCATCTAGCCCCTTGAGCCTGCTCCGCCACTCAACAAGATCATGGCTGATCTGGCCGTGGACTCAGCTCCACTTACCTGCACGCTCCACATAACCCTTAATTCCCTTATTGGTTAAAAATCTATCTACCTGTGATTTGAATACATTCAGTGAGCTAGCCTCAACTGCTTCCCTGGGCAGAGAATTCCACAGATTCACAACCCTCTGGGAGAAGAAATTCCTTCTCAACTTGGTTTTAAATTGGCTCCCCCGTATTTTGAGGCTGTGTCCCCTAGTTCTAGTCTCCCCGACCAGTGGAAACAACCTCTCTGCCTCTATCTTGTCTATCCCTTTCATTATTTTAAATGTTTCTATAAGATCACCTCTCATCCTTCTGAACTTCACGAGTAAAGACCCAGTCTACTCAATCTATCATCATAAGGTAACCCCCTCATCTCCGGAATCAGCCTAGAGAATCGTCTCTGTATCCCCTCCAAAGCTAGTATATCCTTCCTTAAGTAAGGTGACCAAAACTGCACGCAGTACTCCAGGTGCGGCCTCACCAATACCCTGTACAGTTGAAGCAGGACCTCCCTGCTTTTGTACTCCATCCCTCTCGCAATGAAGGGCAACATTCCATTCGCCTTCCTGATTACCTGCTGCACCTGCAAACTAACTTTTTGGGATTCATGCACAAGGACCCTCAGGTCCCTCTGCACCGCAGTATGTTGTAATTTCTCCCCATTCAAACAATATTCCCTTTTACTGTTTTTTTTCCAAGGTGGATGACCTCACATTTTCCGACATTGTATTCCATCTGCCAAACCTTAGCCCATTCGCTTAACCTATCTAAATCTCTTTGCAGCCTCTCTGTGTCCTCTACACAACCCGCTTTCTCACTAATCTTTGTGTCATCTGCAAATTTTGTTACACTACACTCTGTCCCCTCTTCCAGGTCATCTATGTATATTGTAAACAGTTGTGGTCCCAGCACCGACCCCTGTGACACACCACTAACCACCGATTTCCAACCCGAAAAGGACCCATTTATCCCGACTCTCTGCTTTCTGTTAGCCAGCCAATTCTCGATCCATGCGAATACATTTCCTCTGACTCCGTGTACCTTTATCTTCTGCAGTAACCTTTTGTGTGGCAACTTATCGAATGCCTTTTGGAAATCTAAATACACCACATCCATCGGTACACCTCTATCTACCATGCTCGTTATATCCTCAAAGAATTCCAGTAAATTAGTAAAACATGATTTCCCCTTCATGGATCCATGTTGCGTCTGCTTGATTGCACTATTCCTATCTAGATGTCCCGCTATTTCTTCCTTAATGATAGCTTCAAGCATTTTCCCCACTACAGATGTTAAACTAACCGGCCTATAGTTACCTGCCTTTTGTCTGCCCCCCTTTTTAAACAGAGGCATTACATTAGCTGCTTTCTAATCCGATGGTACCTCCCCAGAGTCCAGCGAATATTTTGGTAGATTATAACTAATGCATCTGCTCTAACTTCCGCCATCTCTTTTAATAGCCTGGGATGCATTTCATCAGGACCAAGGGACTTGTCTACCTTGAGATCCATTAGCCTGTCCAGCACTACCCCCCTAGTGATAGTGATTATCTCAAGGTCCTCCCTTCCCACATTCCCATGACCAGCAATTTTTGGCATTGTTTTTGTGTCTTCCACTGTGAAGACTGAAGCAAAATAATTGTTTAAGGTCTCAACCATTTCCACATTTCCCATTATTAAATCCCCCTTCTCATCTTCTAAGGGACCAACATTTACTTTAGTCACTCTTTTCCGTTTGATATATCGGTAAAAGCTTTTACTATCTGTTTTTATGTTTTGCGCAAGTTTACTTTCGTAATCTATCTTTCCTTTCTTTATTGCTTTCTTAGCCATTCTTTGCTGTCGTTTAAAATTTTCCCAATCTTCTAGTTTCCCACTAACCTTGGCCACCTTATATGCATTGGTTTTTAATTTGATACTCTCCTTTATTTCCTTTGTTATCCATGGCTGGTTATCCCTTCTCTTACCGCCCTTCTTTTTCACTGGAATATATTTTTGTTGAGCACTATGAAAGAGCTCCTTAAAAGTCCTCCACTGTTCTTCAATTGTGCCACCGTTTAGTCTGTGTTCCCAGTCTACTTTAGCCAACTCTGCCCTCATCCCACTGTAGTCCCCTTTGTTTAAGCATAGTACGCTCGTTTGGGACACTACTTCCTCACCCTCAATCTGTACAGGAAGGCCCTTGTTTAATGTCTCACGCAAAAGACAGCACCTCTGACAATGCAACACACTAGTATTGTATTGAAGTGTCAGGCTAGGTTACGTGCTCAAGTCTTGCAGTGAAGCTTGAGCCCATGACCGTTTGACTCAAGAGGTAAGAGCATGATTACTGAGCCAATAGGACACTTAGATTGAGTGGATTAAAATAAATCAGTAACAAAGAGGGTGAAATTCATCTTGGGCAGTAATGCAAAATGGAAGAGAAAGTCAGGCCAAGTGTAGAAAGGGTACAGATGTGCCATAGCCCGCTTTGTGCTACTGACTAAGACCAATTTCATCCCTAAAATCGTTACAAATTCTCTGACTTATCTTTCAACTTTTGTATTGCTATTCTATGCGCAAACAACGCCTCGATTTCAAAATTCTCATCCTTGTTTACAAATCACGGCCTCGCCCCTCCCTATCTCTGTAATCTCCTCCAGCCTCACAGCCACCCGAGATGTCTGCGCTCCTCTAATTCTGCCCTCTTGAGCATCCCTGATTATAATCGGTCAACCATCGCTGGCTGTGCCTTCAGCTGCCTAGGTCCCAAGCTCTGGAACTCCCGGCCTAAACCTCTCCGCCTCTCTTTCCTCCTTTAAGACGCTCATTAAAACCTACCTCGTTTGCTCACCTGCGCTAATTTCATCTTGCGTGGCTCGGTGTCAAATTTATAACACTCCTGTGAAGCGCCTTGGGACATTTTACTACTTTAAAGGTGCTATATAAATACAAGTAGTTGTTGTTTATGGCTCCAAATATATTTATTAAAAAAAACAAATTAAGTTGCATCTCAGTACAGTCTTCATCTGATAATTCAAAATCGTGTGCTAAAAAAAATAGAATTATCCAGTAATTTGTATTAAACACTGTAAATGGCGTAGGAAAGTAGAAATTTAGGGCAAAAGTTTGAGTTGTCGGATAATTTGAAGTGAGCGACTTTGAATTGAGAGGAATAGTGAACGTTGAGGGACCGTTGAAAAAACTTCAATGTTGATATACAGGGTACCAGCATTTCTGCTTCATGCCCACTGTTTTGGACTCCAGCCAGTCTGCCACACTGCACTGTTCTTTATCCTGATCCAAAACTCACCCAATAAGCAAGTGTATTGTTCTTTCGCGACAGTCTGCTGCTGTCTTCTCTCTGACTGATGGTCAGCATGAGCTCAGAATCATCTCATAGGCGGTCCCTTGAACGAGGATGACTTGCTTCCACATGAGTTCACATCATTCATCATAGGCAGTCCCTCGGAATCGGGGAAGACTTGCTTCCACTCCCAAAGTGAGTTCTCTGGTGGCTGAACAGTCCAATACGAGAGCCACAGATTCTGTCACAGGTGGGACATTCGTTGAGGGAAGGGGTGGATGGGGCTGGTTTGCCGTGCGCTCCTTCCGCTGTCTGTGTCTCACCTCTTCACACTCTTTGCATTGAGACTCGAAGAACTCAACGCCCTCCCTGATGCACTTTCTCCACCTCAGGCGGTCTTCGGCCAGGGTCTCCCAAGTGTCAGTGATGATGTCGCACTTTACCAGGGAGGCTTTGCTGCCCACCTTTGGCTCGCTTACCATGACGGAGCTCCACATAAAGTATTTGCTCAGGGAGTCTCATATCTGGCATGCGAAGTATGTGGCCTGCCCAGCGAAGCTGATCGAGTGTGGTCAGTGCTTCAATACTGGTCGTGGACACTGATGTTGGTGCGCCTGTCCTCCCAGGGGATTTGCAGGATCTTGCGGAGACATCGTTGGTGATATATCTCCAGCGACTTGAGGTGCCTTCTATACATTGTCCATGCCTCAGATCCATACAGCCCTGTAGACCATGAAGCTTGGTGGTAGATTTGAGGGCCTGGTCTTCAAACACTCTTTTCCTCAGGCGGCCGAAGGCTGCACTGGCGCACTGGAGGCGATGTTGAATCTCCGCATCAATGTCAGCCTTTGTTGATAAGAGGCTCCCGAGATTTGGGAAATGGTCCACGTTGTCAAGGGCCACGCCGTGAATCTTGATGATTGGAAGACAGTGCTGTGCGGCGGGAACAGGCTGGTGGAGGACCTTTGTCTTATGGATGTTAAGCGTAGGGCCCATACTTTCATATGCCTCAGTAAATACATTGACTGTATCCTGGAGTTCAGCCTAAGAATGTGCGCAGACGCAGGCATCGTCCACGTATTGCAGCTCAACAACAGAGGTTAGGTTGATCTTGGACCTGGCCTAGAGGTGGCGTAGGTTAAACAGCTTCCCACTGGTTCTGTAATTTAGTTCCACTCCAGCGGGGTGGATTGTGAGCTGGAGCATGGCGGCGAGGAAGATTGAGAAGAGGGTTGGAGCGATGATGCAGCCCTGTTTGATCCCAGTCCAGACGTAAATTGGGTCTGTAATGGATCTGTTGGTAAGGATCACGGCCTGCATGCCGTCATGAAGCAGGCGAAGGATGTTGACAAACTTTTGGGGGCATCTGAAATGGAGGAGGATCCTCCATAGACCCTCACGGTTGACAGTGTCAAAGCCTTTGTAAGATCGAAGAAGGCCATACATAAGGGCTGGCGCTGCTCCCTGCATTTTTCCAGTTGCTGTCACGCTGCAAAGATCATGTCTGTTGTGCCCCGTAGGGGACGAAATCCGCACTGTGATTCTGGGAGGAGCTCCTCGGCCACAGGGAGAAGAGGTTGAGGAGAACTCTAGCGACAACTTTCCCAGTGGCTGATAGCAGGGAGATTCCCCTGTAGTTGCCGCAGTTGGACTTGTCCCCTTTTTAAAAAATGGTCACGATCACTGCATTTCTGAGATCTCCCGGCATGCTCTCCTCCCTCCAGATGAGAGAGATGAGGTCATATATCCGCGCCAACAGCGCCTCTCCGCCATACCTAAGTGCCTCAACAGGGATTCCATCCGTACTCGTAGACTTGTTATTCTTGAGCTGTTTTATGGCTTTGTCTACCTCGTGCAACGTTGGAGTTTCACTGAGTTGGTGGTGGGTCGCATGCTGCGGGCTGGAGTCGAGAACACTCGAGTCAAAGGCAGAGTCTCATTTGAGGAGTTCTTCAAAGTGCTCCTTCCGTCGGGCCCGAACAGCCTCGGTGTCCTTGCTGAGTGTTTCCCCGTTCTTGGCCAGGAGTGGGGTGGGGCCTTGAGAGTTTGGACCGTAGGCCTTGACTGCGATGAAGTCAAGGCCACCTAGTTGTTGTATCTCCTGTGCTTTCTCCATCCACCACCTGTTCTTTAGATCCCGGGTTTTTTGTTGGATCTTTGCCTTAAGCCGTCTATTATGTTGTTTTTCTGCTCCCCAGTTGGGTTGTTGCTTGAGGCTCAAAAATGCTTTGCACTTGCGATCTATTAGTTCTTTGACCTCCTGATCTCCTGAGTTCACAGATGTTTCAATGAAGTACCTGATATTCCAGTCCTGAACTCCAAGGGTGGAAGATGCCTGTGCGTGGATTTTTTTAACGTGTGGTGATCGTTGCACATCGGGCTGGACAGAGGTAGGCCTTTATCCAGTGGCTAGGGTTAACCAGAATGACTGGGAGACCAGCTCTACTGCACGGACCTAGTGCGCACACATATCGCAGTATGGGCTGGCCCGTGCTGCCCCTGGGCCCTTGCCTCTTCTGAGCCCCGTACCCTCATTTGCCACACCTCTGCCACAATCTCTCGCTGCTCCGTGGTGGAGGTGCGGCAAATGAGTGAGCAGCGAGAGCACAGAGTACAACAGTCAGCATTAGTACTCCTAATGGTGCCACTGGGTTTATTTGCCTGATTTTGGTGGCCCAATGGTTTTGGAAATGTCAGGCCTCAGTGATGCTCAGTCATTGGTGAATTTGTGTCTGCCAAAAGTTAGATCAGCTGAAATCAAACGTGAAATAATTATTACCAAGTTAATTTACTGAGGTGCTGATGGTTGCTAAGGTTATTTCATTTTAATTGCTTGCCTGAGAGGCTTTTCATTTTCCTGGAAACAGATGTTTCCATCATATTTCTTTCAATAAAAATGATATTATTCAGAAACCGAACTCTGCACAAGGACACCGTAATGGGTCAGGAGAGGAACACAAGTGGACGCAGCAAAGGGAGCTGTGTTGTTGAACAGGGCATGTAGAATGGGAAGCAGTGCAATACCCATTTCACTGGGAGCATTCCCTAATGCAGAGTGACTGAAGTGTGAATGACGGTGAAGGACTTTCTCACTTGTAGCTTGCAAATAAATTATTTCATTTGGTGATAATCCCAGTCGATTACACAAAAATGCAACAGGTGCTAATGATTCTGAAGCAAATGACTTTTTGTAAAGGCTGTGGGTTCACTGTCATTCTGCAAACGGTAATTTAAACTTGTTGCACTTTGGTTTTTTCTAAGCACTCCCTTCAATGAGTAATAAATCAATATTTTGGTTCAATTGAAGGAAGGACTACATCAAGCTGTGTATGTTTCAGATAATGGGTAAAACCGACAAGGGCAAAGCAATGTCACATTGCACTCCGACCAAGAATGCCAACAAAGCAATAACAGGAAAGCACATCATTTACTGGTCAGGACCTTGGCAAGTGTAATGCTGCCATGATAAACTGAACAACATGATGTAGTGTTTAAAAGCTTTGAATAGGAAGTGATTGCACTTTCAGCTATGCAAAGCACTTGGATTCAGTACGAGGTGCATCTCACTGGAAATGATTTGAAAGAGCTTTTATTGAATTCTGTGGGCATTGCATCTTTAAAATGAGTTAAATTAGGAAAGAATAGCAATACAATTTCATTTATTAAAATGGTTATATTTTAATGTTATATTTATAAAGTAACTTATATTGAAATGTCACTTGTATCTACTTTTCAAATGCAGTGACTGTTGTTATGTACAGAAATGTTGTCATTGTTTTGACCACTCATTTCCAATAATACAACAGTCAAATTCTTATTCCCAACACTTATTTTTATAACTATTTAATTTAGCATCATGTTCGAGGAATGTTTTCTATTCTTGCTGAGTAAGCGCACATAAAACAGCCCAGGTTCCAGCACTAGGGGGAGTAGATGATGGGGGTCTGTCCTTTCAAATCTTTTTGGCATAGGTAACATGCCCTCTGCTCTCATCCACTATCCGCCTCCCCTCCACCCCCCCACCAACGCAAATCCTGGAATTGCCCCATTGCTTAATCCTCACTCTTTATACACAGTTGCACCATTATGAAACAGTAAGTGCTATTACTTTCTTTCTACCCGAGGGTGCTCTCACATTAATGCTGCAGCTATCATATCATCATCATCTTGGCAGGTCCCTCGGAATCGTGGAAGACTTGCTTCCACTCTTAGCCCGAGTTCTTAGGTGATTGTACAGTCCAATATGAGAACCACAGTCTCTGTCACAGGTGGGACAGACAGTGGTTGAAGGGAAGGGTGGGTGAGGAGCCTGGTTTGCCGCACGCACCTTCCGCTGCCAGCGCTTGATTTCTGCATGCTCTCGGCGACGATACTCGAGGAGTTCAGCGCCCTCCCGGATGCACTTCCTCCACTTAGAGCAGTCTTTGGCCAGGGACTCCCAGGTGTCAGTGGGGATGCCGCACTTTATCAGGGAGGCTTTGAGGGTGTCCTTGTAACGTTTCCACTGCCCACCTTTGGCTCGTTTGCCGTGGACGAGTTCCGAGTAAAGTGCTTGCATTGGGAGTCTCGCGTCTGGCATGCGAACTATGTGGCCTGCCCAGCGGAGCTGATCAAGTGTGGTCAGTGCTTCAATGCTGGGGATGTTGACCTGAACGAGGATTTGTAGGATCTTGCAGAGACATCGTTGGTGGTATTTCTCTAGCGACTTGAGGTGTCTACTGTACATGGTCCATGTTTCTGAGCCATACAGGCGGGTAGGTATTACTACGGCCCTGTAGACCATGAGCTTGGTGACAGTTTTGAGGGCCTGGTCTTCAAACACTCTTTTCCTCAGGCGGCCAAAAGCTGCACTGGCGCACTGGAGGTGGTGTTGGATCTCGTCGTCAATGCCTGCTCTTGTTGATAGGAGGCTCCCGAGATAAGGGAAGTGTTCCACGTTGTCCAGGGCCGCGCCGTGGATCTTGATGTCTGGGGGGCAGTGCTGTGCGGCGAGGACAGGCTGGTGGAGGACCTTTGTCTTACTGATGTTTAGTGTAAGGCCTATGCTTTCATACGCCTCGGTAAATACATCGACTATGTCCTGGAGTTCAGCCTTTGTGTGTGCACACAGATGCAGGTGTCGTCCACGTACTGTAGCTCAATGACAGAGGTTGGAGTGGTCTTGGACCTGGCCTGGAGACTGCGTAGGTTGAACAGCTTCCCACTGGTTCTGTAATTTAGTTCCACTCCAGCGGGCAGCTTGTCAACTGTGAGGTGGAGCATGGCAACGAGGAAGATTGAGAAGAGGGTTGGGTAATGACGCAGCCCTGCTTGACCCCGGACCAAACGTGGATTGGGTCTGTGATGGATCCGTTGGTAAGGATCACGGCCGGCATGTCGTCGTGGAGCAGGCGGAGGATGGCTACATACTTTTGAGGGCATCCGAAACAGAGGAGGACGCTCCATAGACCCTCGCAGTTGACAGTGTCAAAGGCTTTTGTAAGGTCGAAGAAAGCCATGTATAAGGACTGGCACTGTTCCCTGCATTTTTCCTGCAGCTGTCACGCTGCAAAAATCATGTCCGTTGTGCCCCGGAGGGGACGGAATCCGCACTGCGACTCTGGGAGGAGCTCCTCGGCCATGGGGAGAAGACGGTTGAGGAGAGTCTAGCGACGACTTTCCCAGTGGTTGATAGCAGGTAGATTCCTCTGTAGTTGCCACAGTCGGACTTGTCCCCTTTTTTAAAGATGATCACGATCACTACAGCTCTAAGATCTCCCGGAATGCTCTCCTCCCTCCAGATGAGAGAGATGAGGTCATGTATTCGTGCCAGCAATGCCTCTCCGCCATATTTCAGTGCCTCAGCAGGGATTCCATCTGCTCCCGTAGCCTTGTTTTTTTAGCTGTCTTATGGCTTGTTCTACCTCGTGCAGTGTTGGGGTCTCACTCAGGTGGTGGCGGGTAGCATGCTGCGGGATGGAGTCGAGAAAACTCGAGTCAAAGGCAGAGTCTCGATTGAGGAGATCTTCTAAATGCTCCTTCCAGTGGGCCCTGACTGCCTCGGTGTCCTTGATGAGTGTTTCCCCGTTCTTGGCCAGCAGCGGGGTGGGGCCTTGGGTGTTTTGACAGTAGGTGGTCTTGACTGCGATGAAGAATCCTTGCACATCATGGCTGTCGGCCAGCTGCTGTATCTCCTGTGTTTTGTCCATCCACCACCTGTTCTTTAGGTCTCAGCTATCGTAGTAGAGTCACAGGCACAAACACCAGGGACTGACCTCTGTGGATTCGCAAATGGTTGTGCGTATAAGCCCAACCTTGAATACTTAATAATCAATTAGCAGTTAGATTTTACAAACTGACATTCCCAGTGCAGAGAACATATTAGGAATTCAGGCAAAGGTCAACACTCCCTGCATGATTACCGGCTATTAACAACGGATGGAATATTGTCCTGGGAGCCTGGACCTTCACACCCACATACCAGAAATACATATCCGCATCCATAATTTTCCATCTTCTAAAATTGATGAAAAGGACAAAAAAACAAGAGCTGAGAAATGGGATTGGAGTAGATAGGTCTGGTTGGGAGATAGCATTGTCGCGAGAAACTAAATAACCGCTCTATGGAAATTTCTATGATTTTATAATTCATAAATGAAAAGTGATTTACAGACCATGAAATGTTTAAAATTGATCAAGGCACCATGTATGCAATTCATTCTGCAAACCCATGCTCATAGATGAAGCTAATCATCTTGAATGACACATGCTCTTTGATATTTAACCAGCCCATCTCGAGAGAATATGATCCTCGGATATGCTGAAAATAATATACCAGTTAAAAAATGAATGAGATGAGCAGAATGCATCTTAAAATGTAATTAGCAGTCTCGAAATTCCTTACTCGTTCTTCACATAAAATCTGGAGAGCAAATCCAGAAAATGGATCCCAAGCTGAATGAAAACGCTAATTTCTTAATGCAGCATTATATGTTAGAAATCTAACAGTCAACCTAATTACAGTTGTGCATACAACTTAGTTTCTTTGGAAGCTAAAGCAGCGTACAGAGAGCTAACCTAGCTGGTGTCAGCCGTGGCTCAGTTGGTAGCACTCTCTCCTTTGAGTTAGAAGGTTGTGGGTTCAAGTCCCGTTCTAGAGACTGGAGTATAAAATTCTAGGCTAACACTCCAGTGCAGTACTGAGGGAGTTGTCTTTCGGCTGAGACATTAAACCGAGGCTCCGTCTGCTCTCAGGTGGATGTAAAAGATCCCATGGCACTATTTTGACGAAGAGTAGGGGAGTTATTCCCAGTGTCCTGGCCAATATTTATCCCTCAATCAACATCACAAAAACAGATTATCTGGCCATTATCACATTGTCATTTGTGGGAGCTTGCTGTGTGCAAATTGGCTGCCGTGTTTCCTACATTGCAACAGTAAATACACTTTAACAAGTACTTCATTTACTGTAAAGTGCTTTGGGATGTCGTGAAAGGTGCTATATAAATGCAATTTTTTTTCCCTTCTGACTGAAGTGCCTGTGCTTTGAAAAACCATGCCTGGTTCAGCAGAATGAGTACTGTTATGCCTGGTTATGTCAGTTTGTTCCTGGTTTAGACTGATGAATAATTCTCTACTTTCCAATTCTTACCTGGTTCAGAGCAATGGGTAATTCTATACTGTCCCATTCATGCCTAGTGCAGAGTGACAGGTAATTCTATACTCGCACTTTGAGAATAATAGGTAATTTCTCTGGTTCAGTGCATCAGATAATTTTCTTTTGTCTACTTAATATCTGGTTCAGAGTAATAGCTAATTCAAAAAACTCCAGTTCACGGTTGGTTCAGAGTTAAACGTAATTGTATTCTGTTCATTTCTTAATAAGTAGCAATTTAAAACTGCCAAACACTCCTTTCAGTGCTGCATGCTAACACACCAAACATAGGGTGGTCTGTGGGTATTCCTGTCCCCACAGAACATGATGAATTTTCTATTAACAATGGTACATTCTGGTTAACTTTAGAACATTTTGAACAATAGACTTTAAATTCAACAAAAAGCATTTTGAGACAGATTGGGCTAGGTTACTTGCTACAGGACCTTGAATTAGATGTTCAGGCACATAAAAGAGGGTATGTTTTTTAATAGTCTGGAAATAAGGAGGAGCATAATAAACTGCAGACACAATTAATATGAAATTAAAAAAGGAGGCCTGGAAATCCCGAGGGCCTTGCTCTGGCGGGGTACATCGGGTGGTACAGAAACTCTGCCCGCCATTGTCCAAGGCTGGGGGCACAGCGAAATTCCAGGGACAGAGTCATTTGTATAATTGGGGCAGGCTCCAGCACCTGCAAATGTGCACCAATAGCAGCCATCCCGCCCCGAGTCCCTCCACCCTTCCAAGTTAGAGCAGAGTCTTCTTGACATCCACTATGAAATCTATGCGGAGCATTAATCAAGCTATGTTTCAAATAGCACAATCCCATATCCCATATTCACACACATTAAATATTGCATTAATTATCACTTTTTACAAATGGTAGCACTGATTGTTTTATCCCTTTGCTAACCCATGGAGAAAAACAGCTAAATTCAGGCAGCGCAATTCAGTGAGAAGCAATTTGATTGTCAGACCAACCAATACTGACCAAGTTTCTGTCTGGTCTTCACATTAAAGAGGCTTTTATTTTCCTTTAGAATTTTTTTAATACAGAAAATTAAGTTTATCTTCCCGATCTAGATTAAAGCATCATAGCCTACGAACCAGTTGCATGTATTAACAAGCAGCCATTACATAGTCAAAATATGTTCCCTGTGCTTTCAATGATTTGATGCGTAGTGATATGTTGAATACGAGAAAAATGTAAGATTAATCCAGCACTGTAGGTATTCTTAATGTATCTGGAATTGCAAAAGATCAGCTTTATTGGATTCAGTGAATCAATAAAAATGAACACCATAAGAGTATTTTGTGCTTCAGGTTGCTGTCTCCTCCCTATCCTTGTCTTGGTACCTGACCTCAGTCCTTCAATATCAACAGGGGCGATACTTCCATGCTGCACTTCTGACTTGTACCCTTCTTTCTTCTCGCACCCAGCGCCTTGGTCTTTGCCTTACCATCTCTATCTTCCCCCTACTCAGCTTCCTGCACTCTTGCTGCGCCCCCAAAGCCAGTTTTTTCCCCTGTGCTAACCTGCTGGTTGCCATCATTGGCCCATGCATGGTGGTTTTACGAAAAGGCATGGCGGTCACTTACGCTGCCTTCTCAGCATGCTGCGCTGCACTGCACTATTATTCAGATACGCCATCGTACATTCACAAGCTTGCATTCCGCGACATGAGTAAATGTTAGTTGGCAAACTGCTGCCCCTCCTGCTTACATTGCAACAGCTGCCCCAAGGGGAAGGAAATGCATGCATTTCTTCCTGATTCAAAATGAGAGCTAATTTGAGACTGCCCAGCTCATGGTTGGTTAAAAGGGACTAGCTTAACTCAATACTATCCAGTTGATGCCTGGTTCAGGGTTATAGGGAAGGTAAGAAAGTGATCAAATTAATTTTCCATCAACAAAGTTAATCTGGATGTGGTTACAAGTGTTAGGAGGATAAATCAGTTATCTGTTGACAATACCTCTACGTCGGAGTATAAGCAGCAATTTGTGAGGTATTCTGGGACTCTTATGATGCATTTGACTTTGCTTGGCAGTGCCTGTTATGGAATATATTTCCATCTTGTACTTAGTGACAGTTCTTTGTCATTACTTGGATGTTAGGTATACAACAGGTCATCCAAAGAATCATGGTTTCATTGATCCTACAAAATGTACCCTTCCATTATTTACTCTTCTTGTCTGTGTTGTTAGTATGGTGCCAGAGGCTAGCAGCATTTTAGATTAGATAACTGAATGATAACTGTGGTGGTTACTTGAAATCTATCAGTTTGACACCAGAACCATGCACAAGTGGATGGTGTGGAGCTACAAGGTAGATTTTACAATGGTCGCAGAGCTATGCATATCAGGAATTCTGGCACAACCATGTATGCCCCATCCATCATACGGGTTTCACTGATTTCCTCGCTCAAATTCCCGATATGCATTCTCATTGTATGAAGCTTGGCGTCTGGAGTGCTAATTTGGAAAATTTATCCCACATCCTCTGATTGCACTGCACTCTCATTTAGTTAAAGCACAGCTCTACTTGAACACATGCACAGAGCTCTCTTTATATGTACGTACACACAGGCACATGGCTCTGTGTGTATGTAGTTAAATGCAGGACAGAGCTCTATGTGTATGCACTTACACACAGGCACACAGCTCTGTATGTATGTACACACGGGCACACAGCTCTGTATGTGTGTACATGCAGGCACACAGCTCTGTGTGTACATGCAGGCACACAGCTCTGCTCAGCTGCTTCCAGCTGTTACTGACGTTTTTGACATTTGAAAAGAACTGGCTCTCCTAATATTTTAAGCTTTGTATTTGACACACAAGATTTCAAGCCAGAATGATACAAAACCACCTCCTCCAGATGTTCTCACGCTGTTGGAGAAACTATAAATGTCTCTCAGTTTGATACCAAATTTCCAATGACGTAATGCAAAACAGTTTTGTACCAGTGCAGAATGTGCACTGTGACTGCCTTTTGAGACAAGTATTAATATTCGTATTGTGCTAGGTTATGGTAGCCTAGTGGTTATGGTTGTGGGCTTGCGACTCAGAAGTTATATGAGTATAAATCCCACCATGGCAAGTTGTGAAATTCAATTCAATGAATCTGGCCAATTGTGGGCTGACAGCAGATAATAACCAAGAAAGCTGTCCGATTGGTGTAAAAATCCAACTGATTCCCGAATGTCCTTCAGGGAAGAGAACCTGCCACCCATACCCAGTCTGGCCTCTGGTCCCATGCTATGGTTGAGTCTTAAAGCCCCAGGGTAACTGTGGATGGCTAATAAATATTACCATGGCAGTGCCGCCCACATCCCAGGAATAAACAAAAAAGTCTTCATTTCAGTTCTTAATAGTTGTCACTTTTTTATATTTGGAGGTTAGATTTGGTCTCCTGTCTGAAGTAAAAGGCAGGATTTTACAATAGTTTTGTCACTTTTTTTATATTTGGAGGTTAGATTTGATCTCCTGGCTGAAGTAAAAGACAGGATTTTACAATAGTGTCCCAACCAATGTGTGAAAATAAGCAGGAGCAGTGTGAGACCACATGTGAATTAATTCAGATTTGAACAGCGATTCCCCCATTCTGTCACTCAATTTCCCCGATGATTTGAAAGTCTGAGCAATGCATCAGCGATGCACTCAATACAAAATAATCTGCCTAATAATACTTAGCCATTTGTGTTTGGCTGCTGTCATAGGATCCATTTAGCGTGCCTCTCCCTATCAATATGATGTTGGAGATGCAAATTAAGAGTTGCTGACCTGGAGCGCTCATATTTTCTTTTCTTCTTCTCTGCAGTGGCTCACCCTCAGGACCCACACCAGCCGACAGAAAAGCCAGCCATCCTCTGCTTCAAGTGTGGAGACCCATGTAAAGGACAAGTGCTGCGTGTCCAGTCCAGACATTTCCACCTCAAATGCTTCACCTGCAAAGGTAAGAGTATCAAATACTGACTTTTGACTCTTTGGACTTCCCAGTTTTCTTTTTATCTCCAATGTTTGAAAGTAAGCAGGAGCAGTGTGAAACCACAAGGCCCGTATGTTGTGGATGGAGCCTTCGTGTGCTCACTGTGTGAATGTTTATTTCCTTGAAACATATTTTGTTCCAGTTGTCAGACATGTCTTTAACGTAGCACTCAGTACATTTCTGCAATGGTTTGATGCTTTAGCTAATTTTATTGAGGGGGTTACTTGGTGAAAGGGTGAACACAGGTGCTTCATTGATGCTAAGCCAATAAGGCACGCCAGCAAGAAAGTCTGGTTTTAACACGCAATTTTGGTCTGAACTGCTGATATCATAATTTGAATTTGTCTGCAGATGCTAAAACAGAAACCTGCAGGTTTAGCATTCAAGCACTGATTAGATGCAATTTTCATGGAACAGTATATGTAGCCTCCACGTGCCCACTTCCACTGGAGGCGTGAAGTGTGCTGACTGATGCACAGCGGCAGGTTTCATGATAGTTCAGGGACTGAGTGAAAGGGCACAGAGGTTATCGGACACGGCATTGGAGGTCCTGATGGAAGAGGTCCACAGAAGGAGAGATGTCCTGTACCCACAAGGAGGAGAAGGTCCTCCAATCCTTCCAATCCCTCTCTCCTGCAGCAGTTGGAGACCAAGGGGGACCCCGAAAAAGATGCTGATGACCAAGCTCTCCCTTTCTCTTGGTGGCTCCGATAAGGTGGCGTAGCACAGCACTCACTCTTCTCAGGTGAAGTCCTCAGAGAATTTCCAGAATAAATGTTGATAGCCTGTTGGTGAAGTCTTGACAAACTGTCCCAGAGAGTTGCCCGATGTGTTTCAGAGGTCCTCTTCCCAGCTCCGGCAGCAAGTGAACAGTAAAAGGTGATATACCTTTAAGTGGCACTCGAAATCCTCTGCAACGACTAGTTTACTCCCAATCAGCTGGTTGCTGTTAGGAGAGGGTGTTAAGTCAAACGCTATCCATCAAAATGCCGTGCAGCCTCCTTACTGAGCACGAGCAGACAATTTAAGTGGCAATCAGCGGAACACAGAAAGGCCTGTCACGTTAGTGAGTCCTCTTAAGCTTATTACAAATGCCTGTATTGTGTCGTACTTTATGTTAAAATTGTGATGCTCAGAATATCCATTCACATCTAAAGTAAGATTGTGAAATTTCACAATTGCGACATATTTGGATAAGCTTCATTCATGGAAGTGAAAATTCTGCTGTCTTGACAGTGATACAACATTTATTCAAGCGCCTGAACTTTTCGATTCTAACACCAACAGTAACCTGTTCATTTTAAATAGGTTACTACCAGTGTTACAATCGGAAATTCTAGACCAAAGTGTAATTTTTCTCTTCCCACTGTTGGATTTTGCTTGAAATGTAAAAGCTTATAAAGGCAGTCACATTTTGTTTTTTTCTCCAGTTTTTTTCTCCCCCCATCGCCCCCGGCCCCCGCCAGCCACCCCCTGCAGAACTCCCCCTGAAGACATTGGCCTTTCACTGAGTACAGTTCAACAGGAGTCACTCAAGCTGCAGTACCTCACCCAAGTGGCTTTTATTCACGTACAAATCTTGAGCTGAGCTCAAGCCAGGCCTCACCCAGCACCCACATATATATACATTTACAGCAAGAGTGACCAGGAATGGGAACCATGGTTGAGTTTCCCTTCCTTGACCCAGTAATCCTGCAACCAATTATCGTGCCCTACCATTGCCCGAACTCAGTTCAGCTAACTCAGCGCAGTCCGGTATAGAACCCATCACCTTTCTGATCTGTATGGCTCAAAGATGGACAATTTGGCCTGGATTTTCTTCTGGGGCAGTATCACAGCTGTAGATGGATCAGGATAGAACTCCCACCCACCGCTCCACCTTCACTGTGACGTCAACCCTTTTTACCTGGGTTGGTGTCAATTATATAGGCAGGTCAGGTTACCAGCGGTATCTTGTGGTGCTGCAGTGAGGTACTTTCCATACGTGAACCACTTTCCATACCTTGGGAGCCTATTATCAGCAAGGGCAGACATCGACGACGAGGTTCAACACCTCCTCCAGTGCGCCAGCACAGCCTTCGGCCGCCTGAGGAAAAGAGTTTTCGAAGACCAGGCCCACAAATCTGGCACAAAGCTCATGGTCTACAGGACTGCAGTGATATCTGCCCTCCTGTATGGCTCAGAGATGTGGACCATATACAGTAGACACCTCAAATCGCTGGAGAAATACCATCAATGATGTCTCCGCAAGACCCTGCAAATCCCCTGGGAGGACTGATGCACCAACATCAGTGTTCTCGATCAGGCCAACATCCCCAGCTTCGAAGCACTGATCACACTCGACCAGCTCCGTTGGGCGGGCCACATTGTTCGCATGCCTGACACAAGACTCCCAAAGCAAGCACTCTACTCGGAACTCCTACACAGCAAGCGAGCCCCAGGTGGGCAGAGGAAACGTTTCAAGGTCACCCTCAAAGCCTTCTTGATCAAATGCAACATGCCCACCGACACCTGGGAGTCCTTGGTCAGAGACCACCCTAGGTGGAGGAAGAGCATCCAGGAGGGCGCTGAGCACCTCGAGTCTCGTCGCCGAGAGCATGCAGAAAACAAGAGCAAGCAGTGGAAGCAGCGTGCGGCAAACCAGACTCCCCACCCACCCTTTCCTTCAACCACTGTCTTCCCCACCTGTGACACAGACTGTAATTCCTGTATTGGACTGTACAGCCACCTGAGAACTCACTTTTAGAGTGGAAGCAAGTCTTCCTCGATTTCAAGGGACTGCCTATGATAATGACTTGCTGTAGCACCTGAATTCCTCACCTAGTGTGAGGAGGAACTATTCTAGGAGGAACACGCCCCCTGGAGATTGCAATAACGTTTTGTGAAAATGGCTCTGCCTGAGTCCACGGGCCAGAACTTCCACTTTTTTTGCCTGCTTAACGCCCACTTAATGCCCATTTTACCGCTGATATGATGTATAACTCCCATATATCGCCCATTTTGGCACAAAATGGAAACTGGCGGGCATTTTTCAGAAACTTATCGCTGAGGATTACTTTCCCCATGTGCTTAACGCAAGAAAAAATATTACCACTTTTTTTGGGCTGAATCAGCAGAATGGGCGAATTCAACGCCCATAATATCGCCCAGCGTTACTTTCTGCCCGAAATTAACACCAAGATTCAATATTAACGCCCGCCCAGTTTTTTGTCGTAAAGAGCATATTTACCCAAACTAGCGGCCATGGAGATCGCCCATCGTCAATTTCACCACCTCGCAAACATATCGCCCACAATATTGCTCACTCAAAAAACCGCCCACAAAAACTGGAACTAACTGGAACGAATGCCAGCGGTGTGATTGCCATTTTTTAAATCCCACTTTTACATGAGGTGCTGATATCTGAAAGATTTGCCTGAAAGAGCGCTGATGTGAGTGACAACACTGACACACTGCTGTGTGTGTGCAGCTCAGACATCAATGGTGCCCATCATCTTGGTGCCAGTTAAAGTTTACGTTGATTGATGTTAAGTTGTATTTAACCCTTTCCTGGTAAGGAATCACCAGTGTGTAATGGTCCAGCTATCTGAGACAATACGCAACAAGGTTATGTTAAATAACAAAAATTTAATACCAACATTGGTCTGAAATCATAAGGATCACAGCCAATAACACCCAACCCCCGCCCACACCCCACCTTTTCTACCATTGACATAAATCACATGTTCAACATGTCCAACATGTCCAGCAACACAGAATACAAAGGCAAAGCAGGAGAGTGATCCCCAGCTCCCACACATTGCAACAAATTGCATACACTCAGATGGAGATATAACACAGCCATCACCTGTGCACATGCACCTCACTTTCCTTCCCCCTCTCCTTCTCCCCACCTCTACCCTTCCCCTCCTCACTCCATGGAGCTCCTCAGGTGCTGCCTCATTGAGGGGGGATGAAGGCAGATGCGGTCATTGCACGGGTAGGGGAGCGGGGGCTGCCGAGGGAGCAACATTCTCTGATGCAGAAGTAGGATCTTGGTCCTTGCTCCCATCTGTCGTTCGCAGTGGTGGTGCGGAACCTAGGTGTGGAGTGCCGCGCTCGGGGACCACTGGGAGGCCTGTGGCAGCAGTGTTCCTGGCTATCGCATCCAGGGCCTCCGCCATCCACAGAATGTACTCAGTCATGGGGGCCAGCTGTCAGGATATGCCCCCCAATGCTTCGATGAGCTGGTCACCAATGTCTACAATCCTCCTGGACAACTGTATCATCTCTCCGCTGTCATGTCGCGCTCGTGGAACAGACCTGCCGTGTCCACGAGGCCTCCGCGGGGTTGGCGCCGTCCTGGGGACAAATGGGGTGCCCTGTGGAGAAGTGCTTGGGGCCGGTACCTCCAGAGTGGAGACGGGATTGACCGGAGAACCAATAGATGGCATTGGAGTGGAATGGTTTCTGGGGCGTGGCGATGCAGGTTCTTCGAAGTCTGCAATCTCATCCATGGAGAACAGACCCAGCGGATTGACGGACGAGAATCGGAGCTCCTCAGCACCAGGTGTAATAGGATCATCTGTCAACTCCTACCCCACGTCCCCACCTTCTGGCCTCTGTGGTTTTGCCTGGGGCCACGCTGCTGGCTGAGCTGCAAAATACAAATGAGGTTATTAGAGGAGAAGGGGTTGCTCGGGTCACAAGGTCAGCCCAGCGCTACACACAGCATATGCACGACAAAAGCACCACCACTATCAAAATCATCACAGGCATCACATTTCATGACCATCAACACATTGTGCATTGCAATAATTTTCATTAGGCCAACATTATTTCTATGACACTTTTAGAAATCGTCTATCATATATGATTGTTTGGAGATAAGTGGGTGTGGCATCTATAAACTTTACATGACGCAATGGTGTAAGCTTTACTCATGTGGCATCACTTCAGGGTCTGCAGATGCGTCCGGGGGTGCTTCCCCACGAGTGCGAGCACTCGCTCCTCCATTTCTGTGATGTCGCTGGGAACTGGTGGCCCCCCACCTATTCGCCTCTGCACGGACCTCATCGTCATTAGCTTCTTCTGTAAAAGGTGACAGAACAATATGGCATGAGACCATTGTGTGATATCATTGCTAGGTACTGTCACAGAGACTGATACTACACATAAACGACAGATGTAATCATGATTATTATAATTATTATCATTCTTTACCTAAAGACGTACACTGTGACCGCAGACTTTGAGTAAAACATTCCCGGTAAAAGTGCAAGACCTCACATCTGCTGATTGTTACTCATGACTGTTACAAATCAAATTATATAAATACATAAGTACATGTAAATCAATGTAATACTTACTCTTGCGGATCCCACAAGGTCGTTCCATCGTTTGCGGCATTGGTTGCCCTCACGCACCTCGTTGATCGCCGACGAGACCACATCTGCTATCTCGGTCCATATCCTCTGGTATGCCTTTGGGGTGGGCTTCCCACACCCTCCCTGTGTCAAATCACCACAGCGTAACTTGACCTCCTGCAGGAGGGAGGCATTTGCCTCGTCCGAGAACGTCCTGGCTCTTTTGCGGCCTCCAATGTGCTCCTCTCCATCTCACTGCTCTCTCCAGCGTCAGTCTCCACAGTGTGCTTTGATGCCTCCTCCTCTCTCTCCAGTATAGGCCAAATTCAGTCAAATATGTGGCTGGAAACACGTACTTTTTGTTTGCCTACTTGCTGTAGAGCCTAAAGTCTCCCTCCTTCCTCCCAAAGCAGCCACACCACACCCAGCCACGCCTTCAGTCCCTCTGAGCTCCCTCTCTCTCTGTCTCCACTTCTGCGCATGTCAAGGTGACCCTTGACCTCCAGAATCGCGGGAATCGAGCATTGCCATGCCGTTGCTAAGGACAGCCACACTTTACAGCAGAAGGTCAAAAAAATTTAACGCCACCGCCCATTTTATATCACTTGCGGTAACGCCCATTTTCAAAAGTGGAGACTAGGCGGTTTGAGAATGGACGAGAAGCCGGCGATCTGAAAGCCCTTTTTTACCGCCCACGCCGGAAATGTCGCCCATTTTAAGTGGAGGTTCTAGCCTCACATCACAGCCGTTGGAGGTACGAGTGCAGAAGAGAGGGAGAGGTGACCATAACTAGATACTCTCCCTCCTTCACTCAATTTGATGGTTTTTCCTTCGCCACCGACTCAGGAACATCACTCCAGTTCTGGCCTGCACGCTGTCAGGAAGACAGGGAAATTGGCTGGTTTCCCAGCTCCACCCCTCGTGGCCTGGTGAAGAAAGGCCGAGATCCATGCTGGGGGGAGGGCAGAGGAAATATCCCAGCTGTAATTTAGGGGAGAGATTCAGCCGTAGGCCTCCTCGTCCCATTCCACTTGCTGTACTCCAGCTATACTGACAGAAATCACATGGGAATCTCCAAGAAAATCAAGGCTATGAACTCTAAGATATTGGGATGGTGTAGACACAATCTGTGATGCATTGGTGTGATTGACTATTGTTGTCATTGTGCACTCCTCTGTTTATGACTATGATAAATATTCTTGCAGGATACATCTTTGATTAAGAGATGGTACCTCTTCACCGTGTTTTAAGCGCTTAATTGCGGATCCCACATGAAAATCACTTCAATGAAACTATCACAATTTCAGCAAACAGATTCTGAAACACTGCACTAACTAGGTGGGAGGCCTCACATATCATATCCACCAGTCAGCATGGACTGATTGTAAACCGTTGGCTTGTATTTAGAAACATAGAAACATGGGGCTGATTTTCATCAAGGCCTTTGCCCGCCCAAGTGCCACCCAATGTGCTGCCGATGGCCGGCGAGGTACTTTGGGCGGGATATTCATGAAGAAGGTCCCTCGAAGGTTGGCGGGCGGCAAATGGATGACGTACGCCATCAATCTGCCCAGTGGGCGGGAGCTCTCATTCACAGCGGCAGAGGCGCTTGCTGCCCACATGCCACCGAGGATGGAGTCAGGCCCACAGAGGATGGAGTCAGGCCCACAGAGGATGGAGTCAGGCCCACCGAGGATGGAGTCAGGCCCACCGAGGATGGAGTCAGGCCCACCGAGGATGGAGTCAGGCCCACAGAGGATGGAGTCAGGCCCACAGAGGATGGAGTCAGGCCCACAGAGGATGGAGTCAGGCCCACCGAGGATGGAGTCAGGCCCACCGAGGATGGAGTCAGGCCCACCGAGGATGGAGTCAGGCCCACAGAGGATGGAGTCAGGCCCACAGAGGATGGAGTCAGGCCCACCGAGGATGGAGTCAGGCCCACCGAGGATGGAGTCAGGCCCACCGAGGATGGAGTCAGGCCCACCGAGGATGGAGTCAGGCCCACCGAGGATGGAGTCAGGCCCACAGAGGATGGAGTCAGGCCCACAGAGGATGGAGTCAGGCCCACAGAGGATGGAGTCAGGCCCACCGAGGATGGAGTCAGGCCCACCGAGGATGGAGTCAGGCCCACCGAGGATGGAGTCAGGCCCACCGAGGATGGAGTCAGGCCCACCGAGGATGGAGTCAGGCCCACAGAGGATGGAGTCAGGCCCACAGAGGATGGAGTCAGGCCCACAGAGGATGGAGTCAGGCCCACAGAGGGTCGAAGAACTAAAAATAAAAATCAATTAACAAAAAATAAAAAAATTATTGAAAGACCTTCAGGGACCCCAGCAAGGTAAGTCGCTGTGGAAAAACCAGTAAAAAAATGTCCACTAACCTTTCTTCAACAACCTTCATACTTACCGTTGGGGACAGACCAGCCTCCTCACAGCGGTCCACCCCTGTTCTGCCGCCGACTCCCGCATGCATCAATATGGGGGGAGGTCAGTTGCACTACTTGGCCATCCGCTGACGTCAGTGGGCAGTTCCCGGCGGCTCACCCCTCCCGCCCACTCCAGCCCACCTCCAAAGTGGCACTGGGTGGATTTTCCAGAGGAATGTCGGTGGCAGTGGGCGGCAGTCGGCAGGAGCGGGCGGTGAGGAGATGAATTTCGGCCTTATAGAAACAGAAATTTACAGTGCAGAAGGTGGCCATTTTGGCACATCGTGTCCACGCCGACCGACAAGGAGCCACACGGCCCTCGGTCAGCAGCCCTGAAGGTTACATATAAACCTATGAACAATGAACAATGGCGGACAGGTAAAGAGCATCCGGCCCAACCAGTCCGCCCCACACAACTGTGATATCCCATGTATTGCAACATTTTGCACTCCACTCCACCCGGAGCCATGCAATTTCCTAGGAGAGGCAAAAAAACATAAAAACCCAGGCCAATTGAGGGATAAAAATCTGGGAAAATTCCTCTCCGGCCCATCCGGTGATCGAAACTAGTCCAGGAGATCACTCTGGCCGTATTAGATTCCATGATGTACTTATCATCATGTCTGTGCCAGCCACCAAGAGGTTATCCAGTCTAATCCCATTTGACTCTGTCCTTGCTGAATTTTACCTTGGCAGCTGTAAGTTGGAAAATAAAAAAAACACATGCAGCATAGACATGAAATCTGTTCGACATTCATTTTAGAAGAGCTATTCATCCGTTTCACAATCTCATTCCAGGAATTCCGAATGAGCACTGGGAATAATAGGTAAAGGAATGTTAATGGTGCCAAGGACACAGTCAGATTTTCCACTCTATACACGATGCCTTTAATATTTCTTTAACCTTGACCCTAAGAGGCCTCTCTTACATCCTGTTATGGTGTCGAAAGTAAATTGAAGAGGACTGTCCCTTAATAAACTACAATGGAATCTGCTAGTCCTGCAAGGCAGGAAAACTAAATATCTCAAAAGTATTGCACCAAGGAGCTTCGATGTAAAAACAGTAAATCTCAAAGGGATAGAATTGCTTTTCCTTATTCCTTACTCTTGAGCAGTGCTTTCATGAGAATTCCTGTGGCTTACAGGATTCCTCAGCAAACTACAAGAATGAGGATAGTGTCAAATTTTCCTTCAAATCTGTAGGTTTTAAAAAAATAAAAATAGATGTAATATAAATAGCTGTCAGCACTGGCAGATGGGCAGGCTCAGTTTTCACAGGTTGCAGGGAGAATGACTGAGGACCTGGCTTGAGGTCTTACTTTAAAAAAGAAAAAACATGTAACAATCAAGAATGTTAAAACTATTTTGAGGTTAGATCTTTTTCTCACTGTATTATTAGCTCCATCACGCGAAACCAATTTGCCATATTATACACTCATAACATTACACAATCTCAGTTCATTCCTCTAATGAGGAGGTAGATTTTAATGATGAAATCTGGTGCCTTTTTTATTGTAAGTTTGCATGTCATAAAGCAAATTTTAAGCAACCAATTTACCAGCCAGAGGGAAATAGTGGGTGGTTGCTAGCTTTCGGCTTTGGTAGCTGGTTTATGTTGCATTTTACCAACAATTGCGAGAGAGAACGCTGCAAAGAAACTCTCCTGTAACATTTTACCATGACTTGTGTTATTTTATCCATGCATAATAATTGGATTGGGGATGTGCAACCCTGTGTTAATTAAAAGTGACAAATGCGGACTGTGAAAACAACATCATAATTCTTGGCTATGATACAACAGCTCATTAGTCGTCCATCCACAGAAAAATACATCTTTTCAGTGGCAAGTCTTTGAACTTGGATGGCTGGTTCCTGGTGTAATAGAGCAGTCAAGTGGAGGATGAATTGTTGGCATTCTGAATGGGACCAGAAAATTAATAATTGATTGCATGTGGATCAATAAGTATATAAGTCTTTCTTTCTTTCTATTACAAGGCCAATGGAAAAATCCCATTGATGCAAGCACTCCTCATAGGAAAATTCATAGGAACAGGAATAGGCTATTCCGCCAATCAATTAAATCATGGCTAATCTGTACCTCAGCTCCACATACCCACCATGGCTCCATATCCCTTGACACCCAAGTCTAACAAAAATCTATTGCCCTCCGTCATGAAAGCTATAATTGTCCCAGCATCCACAACTCTTTGGGGGAGAGAATTACAGATTTCCGCTACCCTTTGTGTGAAAAAACTGCTTTCCCTCTTAAATTGTTGAGCTCTAATTGTAAGAATATGTCCCCTCGTTCTTGATTCCCCCATCAGAGGAAATAGTTTCTCTGTCCTCTCAAAGCCTATTAACATTTTAAATACCTTGATTAGACCACCCTTCACTCTTCTATACCCGAGAGACTACAAACCAAATTTATGCAACCTGCCCATATAAGTAAGCAATTGTAGGCCTGGAATTATTCTGATCAATCTGCGCTGCAGCCCTTTCAAAGCCGATATTTCCTCCCTGAGGTGTGGTGCCCAGAACTGAACGCAGTCATCAAGATGGGGTCTGACTAATCTCGATGTTGTTGTCGAGCTCACTTTAGAGTTGCTTGGTGTACCACGTGGAGTGCTAATGTGGAACCTGCTCAGTGAAATGAATCAAACAAAAGGGAAAACAAAGGTCACCTCAAAACCAGCAGCTGATTACGGCATGAGGCATTTAACAAGATCAGAGAGGGGCTGTGCAACTTCAAACCATTAATTACATCACCAAACTAAGCCATTCATGTAACAAGTATCTAATTGCCATAAATAGCATTGCTTTTTTAAAAAAATGAGTAGTAAAACTTAGTGGTTTATCGTTCTAGATAGTCTATGCAAAATACCCCATTTTCTGTCCCTAAAGTGCCTAATCTATGCCACGTTCTAATGCAAGAAAATAGCGGTACGTCTACAGGGAAATTGTAGCTATCTGTGGGGAAAGTATGCTCACAGGTTTGTAGAGCTGTTGAGAATGAATTCCTCATCGGCGCCAAGCCCCAAAACCTCCCTCGGGAGCTGGCGCCTCACAACTTGAGCCTCCTCCAGGAAATCCCCTCCGTCCCTTTCAGTTCTGTGCGGAGAGGATTCCTGTACGGGCTGCTCTTACACACTTTCCACATTGCCATCCTTGTCTGCCATCCGGAAACAACATGGCGCACCATCTTGCCGTCCGGAGGAGGCGAGGGTCCCCAATGGAGTGCTCTGTACGCGGGAGTCCTCCCTCTATTTATTGGGGACTTGGCCTGGAGGGTGTTGCACGGAGCAGTCCTGCAATAAGTTTTCAAATCGGTTCACGGGCTCCCAGACCACCTGTAATTTCTGCGGTCCATGTATATGTTGAATGTGCAAGGTTGCAGCCCCTCTTCCAATATTTGAAGAGACTGCTCCTCAAAGTCTGGTTGCACTTCAGTCCCACACTCCTGATCTTTGGGTACCCTGTGCGGAGGGGAGCAGGCAGGTCAGAAGACCTCCTCGTAGGACTACTCCTGGGCATGGCCAAGGGGGCCATCACCCGATCCAGGCAACGGGCAGTCGAGGGGTTCGTTCAGCCCGACTGCCTCTCTTCCGTGGTTACATCTGAGCCAGGGTGTCCCTGGAGATGGAGCACGCGGTGTCCACCGGTACGCTCGTGGCCTTCCGCGAGAGGTGGGAGCCGGAGGGACTGGAGTGCATCATCAACTCCAGCAACCAAATTTTAATTTGAATCACAATATCAAAAGTTTAATTTGTTTAAGTTTGTCGGTTTTAGTGTCCCCCTTACTTTTAGCCAGGGGGCACTTGTATACTTTGTGTTTTTGGTGCCCTCAGAAAAAAAAACAAGGGGGTACTTGTTTGAAAGTTTTTGGAGTGTGACCTCCCCCTTTAACCAGCGGGCACTTGTTTACAGATACAACAAAGATAGTTGTAGAGCTGTTGAGTTGGGAGTGGCTTAGCCAATCATGTAATGTTCAAGACTCAATAAAACCCCAGCTGTTGTGTATGGAGAAAGAGTCAGACTGAACACCGTGAGCTCAAAGTAAAGTGTGACCGTAGTCTTTTATTGCAGGTCTCCAGAGTGCCTCTCCAACCTGTGAAGCCTCCTTAAATACCTGTGCTCCCAAGCGATTATGGGATCCCTTGGGACTCCAGGGGACAAGTCCACATATATAACACCAGCCAGTTGGGTTCAGGGGATCCATGATGAGGCAGATGGTTGTGAACCTGGCGGATGAACTGATAAACTATAGTGTGATCTGTTAAATTTTTGCTAATAAACCAACTAGTTTTTAATAGCAATGTGTAAGCAAAGAACTCATGAAGCAAATACATTACATCATAAGGGTAGAATTTCATCGGCGCTCGAACCAAGTTTCCCAAATCTGGCCCAAAATTGGGCCTTGGGCCTCATTAGTATTATGACTCATCAATGTTGCCTCGCTGGCATTGGCCCAAAAGTAAGACCCAGGACCGGGGTTGGAGCGGGTAATAGTGTGCGGTGCGGGGCGGGTGGGGGGTGGAGGGCGAGGGTTTGTGACGAATGTGAGGTCGGCAGAGCACTCCTGCTTCTTCTGACTCAGGAAAGCTTTTTAAAAATGTATTATTTCATTGGAAGCAAATTTTGCAGAGGGGTTCTTCAGCGTTAGCCCCTAAATAACATAAGCAAGGGGCCTAATGCCTGCTTTAGATAGCCACCCGGGATGACTAGATAATGGGCCCCTTGAATTTAGCAGTAGGCCAAACAGCCCACTGCTAAATTGGTCAATGTTGTGCCAATTTTATACCCAAGAAATGGGCACAATGCACACCAATTTATACCACATAATCTAAAGGAATTGACATCAGAGGGCAATAAAGGAAAAGGCTTTGGACTTCAAATGATGTGACAGTTATGAGTGCTATTCTGTGAGGCAATACTAAAATGCTGTGAGTGGTGCCAATATAGAAGAAATTTTACTGACAGTTTTTCCTTTAGACCATGTGCTCATGTATTTCCTGTGGGGTTGCAATAGTGATCTTGAACATACCCTTTGCCGCTTGCACACTTTTCCACCCCACTACAGGACAGTGCATTGGTAGTTTAATGATGCACTATTTTCACATTACTAGGACAATCTGCCCATTTGATTCCTTTCTGTATTTTGTCTGTAGCTGAAGTATAAACCAGCAATATGTGGATTCCAACACTATGCACACTGTGGTTTCCAAGGTCATAAGTCAGCAACTCTGACCCAATAAACTGTCCACAACATGATTTTGCTAAAAGAAATGAAACCTTGATAAAGCAAGTAAAATGCAATTGCAAGAAAGCAGTAAAGGGAATATGTTATTGTGGCCATTTCAAAACCCTAACAACTCTGCTTCTTGTGTCTGACAGACATGAAACTTGCTGGTCTGATGTTTCTGCATGATTTACACCCAGATAACAGCCTCATCTGGGCAGAATCAAATCAAATAGCACAAAAGAACAAGGAATTTTAAGCGTAGGTGATGTTGCACACATAACTACATTGTGCCCAATTATGCACAATCTTTTAAGATCATTCAGCAGAGTATTTGCCCGAACCAGTCCCCGACCACACAACTGGCCGCGCCCCAGGTCAGAATGGCGAATTTTCGACAATTGCACTCATTCAGTGGTGGTTCATCACATTGCGCCCAGATTCTCAGGCGCGCAGGCACCCTGGCCAACCGTGACCAGCAGTCAGTTGAAACCCCAGGTCTGTCCTGCTGCTGCAGAACTCATCAGACTTAAAAAAGTTGACAAATAGCTCATTTCTGGCAGTCCCATTCCTCTACCTACTCTACTACTTCCTATGTTGCTTGATTGCACTGATTCAATGGAGATTTTACATTTGGGCTTATGCTAATGAGTTTGCGTGGAAATATGGCAATTTCACGTCAGCAAAACAAACGCTGTGTCGGGCACCCCTATTGGAAACTCCAGGCCGCTGTCTTTGTTGGAGGTTTGGTGCTGCATTTATAGCAATGAATAATTCACTAGGTTATTTATTAACAAAGTGCACATATAGCTTTTCTTTATTACACTACAAAACCTATTATTTTATAATAGGCAGTAGAAAATATTTTAATTTAGTGTTACTGTAACAGATAGAAATGCAGTAATATATTGCCCAAGTGCATCAAACGTGTAAGTTACGTAAGTTTCTCCCCAGTTTCTTCAATTCTTGGTCCTTTGTTAGAAATCTGTTCATTCAAATTTTGCATACATTCAAGTAAGTGTATGAATGGGGTGGTGTCTGTGGCATGTTTGGTTTCAATGATTTGTACAATTACTGAACGAAAGCTGTTATGTATGCAACCCTAGGCAACCTGTATCTTACTGCCACCAGAGGGCTCACCTGTTGGAGTCACAAGGGATCCCAGCATCCTTTGGGAGCACTGTATAAAAGCAGACCTCCCATGCTGTACCGACACTCTAGAGTTTGAATAAAGGAACTAAGGTCACATTTACTCAATGTTTACAGTACTCAGTTGCATTACTTTATTATGAGCTTAACAAAAGTAAAGTTCAAATTGTAAAAACAGCAAATAATATTTCTGCTCACATGTTCAGTTAATGCACACATTAAAAAAAATCAAACATAAAAATCAGACTTAAAAAATCTCTGCTAAATTAACCTAACACTCTGAGAATTTATTAAGCATCATAGTCCAGAATTATGATGTGATTTTTGTAGTTTTGTTTTCATTTTAATCAATTTTCCTACTAATCGTACCTCCTCACCATCAAATTGTTATGTACTGGTGAAAGTACTGCCTGTATGTGATTGTCACACATGCTTGAAGTGACTGATTAATAGATGGTTCAGATTGGGAACATTCAGGTGTTTTGCAAAAAGCTGGAACAAAGTGATGAAATAAATGCAAAGAACCTGAAAGACTCCAGGAGACGTAGAAACCGTAGGAAGAAATCTTGCAAAATGAAATACATTGGATTGCATGAAAGAGCACTGTGCAGTTGAGCCACAGATGCTGTGTTTCCGTTCTTACAATGACTACCAAAGTTGATAACTCTTTTGTAATATCTTGCTCCTGAATCTCTGTTGCAAGTGGTAAGACTAAAAAGTGAAATCTCCTGTTGTAATCACCAGCAGCAAGACACTTATGAGCAATGGAATTCTGGTGTTAGGCAGCAGGATTTTTTCTTCAATAGAGCCTTGCAAAAGACTACCCTTTTTTATCTAAAGGGTTCCAAAGTCATTAGAGATATGATTACTGTCAGGTTACTAACTGGTGGGAAACAAAATAGTTGGTTGCAAATTTCCCAAACAGGTCTTTCACAATATGAAAGCCAAGTTTTGTTGGATTTATTGTAAAACTTGAGATTATCAGTGCAACATCATTTTATTCATACAAGGGTCTGTGTATATAGCATGAGAAAACCAAATTAGCACCAGATTGTAAAACGGTAAGAATCAATTGTTATCAAAAATATTTTTTTCCAATTGAAAGTAAATTTTGTTCTTATTGAAAAACATGAAGAAATTTGAGCAGAAATGCTGCGAGAATGGGACTGAGATAACATTTTCTGTCTGGTTTTACTTATCTAGATTATTTGTCACACTAGATAAAATGATTTTGTTTGTGTAATTTCTTAGCCTGCCCACATTTCCAAAAGCATTAATAATCTCTATACTTTTGTTCATTTCTGAGGAGTATAAATGTTTTGTTGTGACCAAACTTTATGGATTTAATCAGGAGCTCTTTAACCTCAAAGCAGCTGTCCTCTTTACTATGCGTTTTGCATTTGCATTACTGAATCCGAGCTGTAACTTTCCACCTGCAAATGTTTCTTGTGAAAAGGCAGCAGCAGTCATTAGATTTTAGATGGAGGTCCATTTCCTCAGACTAACTTCAAAATTGTTCGTTTTAGAGACAGACAAATTTAGCTCAGCCAGTTGACTGCGATAAAGGGCCATAGCACCACCAAAAGATTAGGAGAGAGGCTGAGATAAGTTGAGCAGTGGAATGGACCTCAAGAGCTGACCCAAAAAATCAGCTGAAAAAAACCAGCAACTTGCATATCAGCATCCTTTTGGTTTGCATTACCTGTTTATGGAGTTTCATCAACACGGCCAAGTGCCGAGTTGAGCCACCTTGGACCTCCACTACCGAACATACCAACTTTTCAAGATTGGGGGAGGTCCCTTTATTTAAACAGCAATAGTGGGCACCCTTGCCATTTGTCTCTTGCACCCGTCCACCAAATAGGCTGGACTGTCTGGCCAAAGAGTGGCCAGCCGCAGGACAGGGTTCCTGGGCACTCCCATCACCTGCAAACATCAAGGAGTTCCCCTCAGTGGCCCACCTGCATTGAAATGATTAAAATCCATGTCCTCATTGTAGATCCAGGCCATGGCCTGGAGTAGAGTGCGAGAATCTGCTTTCTCTACTCCAACCAACATCTGAGCACCGATTTTAAACTGCTTCACACCAAACTGAAGTTATACTCACAAGGTGCCAACCCCAAGTGGTGGCCGAATTTTACCAAATGATCAAAGCTGTCACCATAGCCACATGACCGCCCACCCACTCCAGCAGAATAATATTGCTCTTTAAAGAAACTTGTACTTATGAGTAGTAATGAATCTGGCCGGTATGTGCAGCTTCTTAATTGGGTTTAAATTTATATATATGGCACAAATGGTTCATTCCCAAAATGGTCTAACACCAACCAGGGACTGAATTTCCCTTTCTACATGGTTGACTTTACCTGCTCTCAGGAAAACTAGAGATGGGCAATAAATATTGCCTTGCCAATGTCGTCCACAATCCAAGAACAGATATGAAAAGAAATTCCTATTTTTAACTCATCTCAAATCATCCAGCATTCAACAAGGGAAGGCTTATCACAATGGGTAACAAGCTGTTGTGATGATTTTTATGGATGGTTGGTATATAATTCAGGGACATTGCTGTACATGATGTAGATTCCTATATGGTCACTTCACTCTTTATGATCGAGTGCCGACCAATATTCCCCGTAAGCTGCAGTGCCTCCTGTGTGGCCTGCCTCCCCAATGTGTGGCCCATTCATATTTTTGCACATGCATGGTATTTACAATGGAAAAGCTGGTGAGCGGCCTGCATGAGTCCTTGCCGATGACTGCGCAGTTTAGAGAGAACATTGGTGTGGACATATGTAAGATTCCAAAATTTGTGGAAACCCCCCAGTATTTGGACTCACTGAAAAGGAAATTCGATTTGGGACTATTAAACAGAACGTTTGGGATCCTAAAATGCATATGGAAGAAATCTACGAGTTTTAATCAAGTTTGGGATTTTAAAAGGCATGTTGGGTCTGTGAGGAAAAAGGTTGCAAGACCAGGGGTGGGATCAACCTCTGTAAAACCAGTTTGGATATTGGAGCTAATCAAATTGTCTGGGGAACTGTTTACCCTCAGACCTACCCCCTAAAAGACATTAACATTTCAACAATCGACCCAAGGAAGTACAGTTTCAGTCCAAGCACAGGACCCATTCAACACATGCATAATGCTCATCACCTTTCCGGCCTGCATAGAAATCTCGGACCCAGACAGGCAACTCAAAACCAGAAGCTAACTTTAACAATTGCGACTCAAAACCAAAGGATAATTTCAACAGTTGACACATTTTTAATCGAGTTACCATTAATGAGCCTGCCAAAATTAAACAAAGAACCGGGCTTGATTTGGCGCGCAGATTAGGAGGCCTCTCCAAGTATAATTGAGGCCCTATTTTACAGTCAGTAGGTTATCACAGATCCTCACAGCCAAGGCAGAAAAGTCAGTCTTCAGTGACCCCGGACATCATCGGACACATCATGGCAACAAGAGCCTCACGAAACTATCAGCGAACCATTATCAACAACCAACTTGGTAATATTGAGCCACCGCAACCGACAGATTTCGACAAGAACCAACTCGGGGGAAAAAACGGAGATTCGAAAGTTTTCCACTCTACAATCTGTTCCTGACCTGCAAATGGGTAAATCTTTACCTAAAGTAACCCAAAACCCTACCTCTGTGCTGGGAAGCCCTTTGGTTTCTGTCTATCTCTGAAAGGAGATAGAGGCTCAGGCAGAGGTTTGGGAAAAACATGACGACTCAGATTTGTTAAAGGGAAAGCTGGGAGGGCCTTTGCTGAGACAACAAGGTTAGAAATGCTGGAGGCTATTTTAAAAAACATCTCGTTTAAATCAAAAAAGTGACCAACCAATGTGGGGAAGAGTAGCATGTTTGTTATTTCATATAATTATGCAAGGATACGTTATACCGATTGAGCTAAAGTGAAGCTGATCATAACTATTATTCTGTATGTTCGCTCGCTGTAAAATAAAGCAGCTTACTGATACATATCAAGGCACACCTCACCAGGTCTTCACTTGGTTCACCTTCAGAGCAATTGAAGAAGTGCATGTGTGGAAGACATGAATATTTGGTCTAATCACAGTAGATACACCGGTTGCAACACTAGATTATACTATTGTGAAACTAGACAGAGATAACATGAGTCAACTTTCATAAAAGTAAGATGCATGCTGCCTATCTTGTTTAAAGGGAATTTGCCGAGCATTTGATTGTAATTTCATAGTGTTAAAATGGAGGCTAAATTACCCTGCGCACCACTTGAATTAAGTGAAGATTTAGCTTCCGGCGAGATGGGCTGCTAAATCTTGCTGAATATGGCACATAGAAAGAGAAAAAGTTGTGGGGCATTATCAGAGGCGGGAATGACTTCCGTGAGGCGCTGCCGGGGCGTTAGCAGGGCGCGACGCTCAGCGCCTCGCTGACGCATCACAGCGTCCCTCTCCTTTTAAAGGGGAGGGCCGCTGCGGACTCTTCAGCTGCTTTCATGGCACCCACTGCATCACCAGGGAGGGTTTCGGTCCGGCAGAACCAGCGTCCAACAAAAAACAGATGACGGCCGTGACATAAAGCCCTCCCCTTTAAGGGCGGTCGGGGCGCCCCAGCCACGCACAAAGCTGTCGTTGGCATTTCCCTCACGCCAACCTCGCGTCCCGTGGGGCAATTTCCCCAGCAGGTGCGCAAAGGGGTGATAAGGTGTCGGCTTGCACGCCGCTGTCGTCATCACCGTGTGCGCCCCACCTGGGACAAAAAAAATGGGGCACGATCAAACCCCTTTTTGCCTGCAGAATCCAGGGGGCAATTCCGGGAGAGGTGCTCTGGCCGTCACGCCCGGACGATAAAAGATATGCACCCCATTAGTGCCTCCCGGAGGCGCTAACGGGCCTTTACCCAAGGGGCAATTTTGCCCCCAAGGTTCTAGTGCCAGTTCCTTCCCTTCTTCCCCTATCTGTGGCACCATCTGAGTAAATCTGCAATACAGTGTGGATTTATCCACTGCAAAAATCTTGGATTACAAAATGGGGGAAGAAAAAGAACTGGATGGTGCAATGTGTAAATGCATTGTCCTTTCACTTCTGGAGCTTGGGCTTGAATGCAATAGTCTGATGGAACAAATTAACATCTGAAACAGCCTTAATAAAATGAACTTGGACCATCTCATCGCAGTTTCTACTGGGCTTGGGTCTAGAGCACCCAGTTGGTGAATTTACCTTCAAATGTGATGAGATCAACTTCTTAGACATCAATAAATAATTGCATAATTGTTGTCTTCATAACATGACTTCCATCTGAATGCATGGACCAGAACAAAATTATTTTTCATTAATTTGGAAGAGCTTATATTCTATTATTTCTGATGAAACTGCTTTGTAATTGGTTTAGTGCATGTGTGATGTTTCCTATTTCCATTTTTTATTTTATAGTATCAAACTTAGATAAAGTAACCATTTGGCGAATATTTGGCCTGAGCCTCCTTAATAATGGCCTGTTGGATGAGGTACTGGAGTGCCCTGGAAGTCAGGCACTGTAGTGTGAGGTAGGCTGATTAGGGTGTACGGTAGTATAGTGATATTGTTACTGGACTAATAATCTGGAGACATGAGTTCAAATCCCACCGCTGTAGCTGGGGAATTTAAATTCATTTAATTAAATAAATCTGGAATTAAAAAGCTAGTATAAGTAATGGTGACCATAAATCTACCAGATAAACCCCACTCATTTACTAATGTCCTTTAAGGAAGGAAATCTGCTGTCCTTACCTGGTCTGGCCTATATGTGCCTCCAGACCTACTGCCCTCTGAAATGGCCTAGCAAACTGCTAGAACAAAGTCAGCACCTTCACCACACGGACTGTCACCACACAGACTGCAGCAGTACAAGGCGGCGGCTTTCCAAGGGCAATTGGGGATGGGCAATAAATTAACAGTGTGACCTGATTGCTCCTTCCATGGTCCTAGTCACCTTTACACCAGCCAATAGGTATTTACGGGCTCCCACAAGCCATATGATGTGGGGAAGGGTACCTACACTCACTGGATACCAGTATCTCGCTGGAATTCAGAGCTGGGATTGTCAGAGCAGAGCTCAATCTCTGCACAGATTGACTCAGAGATGGGGTCCTACCACTAAGCCAAAGGCTCACTCAACAAGGGGAAATCAATTGACACAAAATCTATGATCTATACAATCTATGATGGGAGAAGGAGGTATGATGGATAGGTTTATCACTGGAATGACCATATTAACATCAGTCTCTGGCTTATATTAATGACTGTATTGTGGATCCATTTTGAATTATGTAACTGCAAATGAAATAAAAGTAACACTGATCATTTTGCAATCTGGACCATGTCTTTTAAAGGGAATGTTAAATATATGGTAAATACTATGATGGTAATTGGCCCTCGGTTTAAAGAAATGCCATTCACTGGACACCTCCATCCAGTTGGTGCAGCACAGATTGTGTGCACACTCTGGAATTCTAGTTTAAGGTGATCTCCTTGCTGTGCATCCCTGCAGTATCAAAAGTGAGAAAGGATAAGGTCATCACTGATTACTGGCCAGCTGAAAGTATCCTCTGTCTCTGCCCAATATCTGCTGATAAAGAGACCAAATAGACTGACCCCAAATGATTGTAAGTAAAGAGAATGCAAGGAGATACCTTATCTAAGATCATTACTGTACATCCACACCACAGCCTGAAACAGCTTCATACAGTGCTCAATGGAGGAATTTACAAATGTTGTTTAAGCACTAAAATGACAAATTAAGACAAAAGGTGTACATCTAAGTCAGATCAGAGTACTTAACCTTAGCACTCTCCTTCCTTAGTTTCTCCGCTTTTTAGAAATCAGATGCCCAGGAGTTCTGAAATGACCAAAGCAGCATCGATTCTCAACACATATAGATCAGTGAAACATAACTTAGCAAAGAGAGTTGTTGACCTTGATCTCTTCTCCTGAAGGACTGCACTCTGTATCAGAACAATGCTGAGTACCGACAGTGCTCAGCTCGTATCTATTGATAAAGCAATCTCTACAAAAGCTGCATTAATAGCAGATAAGTTGTTTATCAGTGTTCATGGAGCTGTCTGCCTATATTCACACTGACGGCATTGTAAATATTGGGACTCTACCAACAACCATCTGAAAAAAGGAAAAATGTATCACATTGTCCCAGTATTACTGTATAGTGTCTCATCATTTGTAATGTGAGCTGTCAAAGTAAACACATTTTCAATTACCTCCCATGCATAGCTGGAAATCATGGCCCCGATATTTAAGGGGAATGAGCATGTTTGTGAAGGATGGGGGGATTCCCAAGCAAGCGGAGGTCCTCATTATCATTTTATAATTCTGTTTCTCACCCGGCAGCCGGCCAAATTGAAGGCTGGCCAAATTCCAGGTGGGAAAGCCTGCAGTAGGAGGCCGCAGCCTGGGACCGTCAGGGATGGTCTCCGGCAATTGGGAAAAACATTGTGTGGCATCACGAGGAGGTAGGACCGATATCGGGAGGGGACAAAAGATCACAGATTTGGCGGGGTGAGGGGAGTGGTCAGCAAAGATCGCAGGGCATAGGGGTGGTGGTTAGACCAGCAATCAGGAGGAAGGGACCGATCGCAGGGTATAAGGTGGGGGGGGTGGGAGGATCAGCAGATCATTGGGCAGAATGCTTGGGATCAGGGGTTTGGAGGGGGGTGCTGGTCAGCCGATCGTGGCAGTGAGGAGAGGCTGCGATCGGCAGGAGGTTTGCTTGAAGGGTTGGGGTGGCAGTCCTGATCCCCTGGCCCACAAGCACCTACCTAGCAGTTCCCTTCTCCATTTAGCTGCTGGGTTTCTTGAGTCCCGGGAAACCCAGCCGGCCAGTGTTAAATTTAATCTAAGCTCCCAGCTGCACTGTGGAGCCTGATTTGAATATTATAATGAAGTTGACCAGCTCTTGCGAGTGTGACACAGATATGCCACCGTGCAGTCCACTGCCGAAAAACGACAACAGGCGCATACGCAATGGGGTGGGGTCGCTTAAAAATGTTATCCCCCCAACCCTCTCCCGTCCATCGTGGGGGGGGGGGGCGATTAGTATTGACCTCCATGTATCAGGCAGCATGCAGAATAGTGATTGATTTGCTATTGTGTTTGCTACCCTGGTTAGCTCAGAGAAGCTCGGAAATTAGCAATAGTCATTTTCAAGCACTGCTAATCTGTTTGGAGGAAGTAACTTGTGGCCGTTACAGCATTAATAATGTGCTTTAGGATTATTAAGTTATTAATGGGATAATATTTAAATCTAAAGCCACCATGGTCCAAGGTACATTGCATGTGCTGTGTGTTGATAATCCTCTGGGAAACTGGCATTGTAGCAGAGGCTACAATCTGCTTGAGCTGTCACCTTAATGACAGGTGAACTACTCCATACAAGAGCAGGACAGGGCTGTGTGTGATGATAATTGGCACACTGCGTGTCCGTTGAGTACCTTTTGGCTTTCTTTGCTGTTTTTTGTAATGTAAAATAGACAAATGCTTGTTAGAATGTGATTAACCACCTGATACCGACTGAAATGACTTAAGTGCTTGTCCACAGAACTGTGTCTTGCCTCGCGACTGTTGTGATAAGATCAAAATTGTAACTAAATGGTGCAGAAAAAATATCCGATGCTTAGTTCCACACGAACCTTTAAAATGCAATCTCACTTTTGAAAAGTCAATGTGAAAGACAGAGACGTTTTACTGGAACAATAGACAGCTCTGTAACACAAACACAAAAGCATATCAATGGCCATCTGTGCTGTTTGGCATCTGTCCAAGCTGGGGCTTTTGTGATTATATTATGTTGGCATTGAATAGCCCTAATACAGACAGCACTGGCCAAAACAGTGCAGGTGGCCATACATGCTAGTTATTTACAGAACTTAGCTGTGCTTGGTGACGAAGCCCATGGGGCCGAAATGCGGCAGAATCGAATGGCTGCCGTGTTCCAGTTGATTGGCCGCCTCGACCCAAATCCAGTTCGGGGATTTTTCGGCCTGTCCACACTTCCATCCCGCTGCTGCCGACCACCGCAAGCACGTATTCAAAGCGCGCACTGCCGCTCTCCCGCATCTCCATTTCAATCTGCCCCAAATTTGATGGAAAAAATCCACAAGCCGATGAACGGTGCCCCCGACAGCTTTTTCTGTCAGTGCACTGTGTCTGCTCTCTCTCTGCCCTTGCGGTGCAGCAGCCATTAAAGGCGATGGCCCAATGCCACGGCCGCCATCTTATTTTTTTGCCGGACGACTTCCATGTCGGCCGGACTATTGTTCCCCCAGGTTCGGCCGGGCCACCAACAGGCAACCTGGCACCCCCTCTTGGGTGCCACGTCGCTGGCCCAGCCAAAACCCTCCCTGATGGCCCAGTGGCCGAAGCTAAAAAAATCCCCGATTCTCTCCCCTTTAACGGAGGGAGAGAGTGTAGTGACACACACGCGCTGTGACGTCGCCACTGCACTGCCGCTGTAAAGCGCGTTGGGACATCCTGGGGCCATGAATGGTGCTATATAAATACAAGTCTTTTCTTTCTTAGTCATCAAAGCTGTATTTACTCTGTCTTGGAGTCACCAGTCCTCATCAGGATTGCCAGTAAGCAGTTGCCCAGGTCTCCTTAGGCTTTAAGTGGCCACATGTCTTGTATCGCAGCTGCTGAAACCAAGAAAATCCTAGGCTGACAAGCATCCTTAAATAATGTAATAATGTTGCAAAGCTTAATCAATGCTTAGTTAATTCTTGAAAGTTGCACAAACAGGAATTTTTGGGCAAAAGCATATGGAGATTGGATCAACGTGAGGAGATTGATTTCATAATCTTTTCAAGCATAGATTTGGGGATTTTTTAAGGAACCATGAGGGTCCTTGAAAATGTTGTATTTGTTTGAATAAAAGTTGATTTGAATAAGTTTTATAACAGTCATACTGACGGATTGACCTGTGAAGGCCATGCAACCAGAGGGTGAGGAGTGGCCTTAATTGATGGAGAGACATCCAAGGGGAAAGGACAGAATTTTTATATGGACCTCGCTTGAAGTGTCTGTTTTAAACAGGAGTTTTTCAGGCACTCGAGACACATTTGGCAAACCATGTTTGCCCTTAATCTGAAAAAAGGTCAGGCTTTAATGAGCCTTGTGCCCAGCGTGTGCACAGGGTCTGAGCTCCAACATTACTTTGAATCCACATTATGCATCGCGTTGCCAAACCTCCTGGATTGTCCAGGTTTCTCCTGAAATTGGCGGGTTGCTTTCCTAGATACTGCTGCTAGAAAGCCGGGAGAAAAGCGGAATTTCGGTCTGTGTGTCTCAGACAAACCCGAGATAAGAGAAAACCCAAGAAATATCGCCACAAGGATGATAAAACCCAGCTGATAAGCAGGAGAGCGGGAAAGGCCTTGCACTGATGAGTATGAACCTGTGGCCCAGCTGCATTTCAATTTTCCCTTCAATTTGAATTGCTCACAAAGGGATTGGGCCAGATCAGTCACCAGGGAGTCATTGATTGGGCGGGCCAGGATAAGGTACAAAGGCAAAAGACGGCAGCAGTGAGAAGTGAAAGGATTTGGAATAGTGGCAGGTTCTTTCCTGGTAGAGAACCCAAAAACAGCACAGGAAGTGGGTTACCCAGACATGCTTTGATTTATAAATTATGTTGTAATTCATTTAAAAAAAAAAGAAATACTTACATTTATATAGCTCCTTTCATGAATACCGGACATCACAAAGCGCTTTACACTCAATGAAGTAAAATCTCTCTAAAATCTTTGTATTCTACAAAACAAGAAGACATTAAGCCAATCAGAAAGTTAAAATATTTCTGAAGATTGTTCCTAACCTGGGGACTTTGCATTCATAATTCTCCAGAATAAAATGTAATGATGGTGATACTAAGGTTAATTCACTGTTGTATTGGCTTGTGGATTTAAATACTTGTATGTGATGCACTGTGCACAATTTCCAAACCCCCTCAACAAGATTTGTTCGACTTTTGGAAACTGCTGTAAATTTGATTATAAGCCACGCGTCATCAGTGCGTCAAATCCTATTAAATTCCATCCTCCTTGCTGACATATTCTGAGAACCCCCATACTCAGTCTACTGCTCTCTATCAGGACCATAAATGTGCAGCTGACTCTTGCTGGGCTGCATTTGCTGCTAAACTGCTTCTATTTATGGCACAGTTACAAAATCCTCAAGCTGATAAGGAGCCGCAGATTCAGAAATAGCAGTACTTATCCCAAAGAAGTCGAGGCCTGTGCAAACAGTGATATGTAGGCATTGCAGTCACTCAGCAACTGAAGATTTAAGTTAACAAGTTTAGCCAGGGTTGAATAGGAGGGAGTGAGGTGAAGTATGTGTGTGTGTGTGCGCAAGGTGATGGTATAAGTGACAGTGGGAGGGTATCATTATTGCCAGCTAATTATAGGGTGCTATTGACTGAGGGATGGATAATCACTTTGGAGGACTCCAGGCCCAGACAGTCTTGCTGGAGAAGTTGGCAGTAATGAAAGGCTAACATAGGAGACAAATAAATCAAAAGATGCTACAGGTGCAGAATCCAAAATGTTCCAGATTCCGGGTTCCGGAATCCGTAAAATGTTCCAGAATCTGGACTGACCAACCCTACCGACCTCGGGCCTCGCCTCATCGCCGCTGCCCTTACATAGAAACATAGAAATATAGAAAATAGGTGCAGGAGTAGGCCATCCGGCCCTTCGAGCCTGCACCACCATTCAATACGATCATGTCTGATCATTCCCTCAGTACCCCGTTCATGCTTTCTCTCCATACCCCTTGATCCCAATAGCCACAAGAGCCATATCTAACTCCCTCTTGAATATATCCAATGAACTGGCATCAACAACTCCCTTCGGTAGGGAATTCCACAGGTTAACAACTCTCTGAGTGAAGAAGTTCCTCCTCATCTCAGTCCTAAATGGCCTACCCCTTATCCTACGACTATGTCCCCTGGTTCTGAACTTCCCCAACATCGGGAACATTCTTCCTGCATCTAACCTGTCCAGTCCCATCAGAATTTTATATGTTTCTATGAGATCCCCTCTCATCCTTCTAAACTCCAGTGAATACAGGCCCAGTCAATCCAGTCTCTCCTCATATGTCAGTCCTGCCATCCGGGGAATCAGTCTGGTGAACCTCCCTGCCGCCACTCCCCTTTCCCCGCTCGCCACCGCTGCCCTTACCCTGCCGCCACTCGCCTCTCCCCGCTCGCCACCGCTGCCCTTCCCTGCCGCCACTCGCCTCTCCCCGCTCGCTGCTACTGCCCTTACCCTGCCGCCACTCGCCTCTCCCCGCTCGCTGCCACTGCCCTTACCCTGCCGCCACTCCCCTCTCCCCGCTCGCTGCTACTGCCCTTACCCTGCCGCCACTCCCCTCTCCCCGCTCGCTGCCACTGCCCTTACCCTGCCGCCACTCGCCTCTCCCCGCTCGCCACCACTGCCCTTACCCTGCCGCCACTCCCCTCTCCCCGCTCGCCACCACTGCCCTTACCCTGCCGCCACTCGCCTCTCCCCGCTCGCTGCCGCTGCCCTTACCCTGCCGCCACTCGCCTCTCCCCGCTCGCCACCACTGCCCTTACCCTGCCGCCACTCGCCTCTCCCCACTCGCTGCCGCTGCCCTTACCCTGCCGCCACTCGCCTCTCCCCGCTCGCCACCACTGCCCTTACCCTGCCGCCACTCGCCTCTCCCCGCTCGCCACCACTGCCCTTACCCTGCCACCACTCGCCTCTCCCCGCTCGCTGCTACTGCCCTTACCTCGGGTCCTCCTCACTGGCCCACCCCAACACCTCCTTTGCGACGGGGCTCTCTGACCCGAATACTTCCTCGACGGTGGGTCCCACCCAAACAGCTCCTCCTCGGTGGGGCCCACCCGAAAAGCTCCTCCTCGGTGGGGCCCACCCGAAAAGCTCCTCCTCGGTGGGGCCGACCCGAACAGCTCCTCCTCGGTGGGGCCCACCCGAACAGCTCCTCCTCAGTGGGGCCAACCCGAACAGCTCCTCCTCAGTGGGGCTGACCCGAACAGCTCCTCCTCGGTGGGGCCCACCCGAACAGCTCCTCCTCAGTGGGGCCGACCCGAACAGCTCCTCCTCGGTGGGGCCGACCCGAACAGCTCCTCCTCGGTGAGGCCCTCTCGAACAGCTCCTCCTCGGTGGGGCCTGCCTGAACACCTCCTCCATGGCGGGCCCTGCCCGAACACCTCCTCCTTGGCGAGGCCCTCTCGAACAGCTCCTCGGTGGCAACCCCCCTTTCTGACGTTCGGAAATCTGGAAATACCCGAACCTGGGCTCGGGTGTTTCCGGATTCGTGACTTCAGAAAGACAATCCAAAGTCTGGAAAAACACAGAATCCACAATGGCCTCGGTCCTGAGGGTTCCGGATTCTGGACGCTGCACCTGTATTATATTACAAAAATGCAGCCAACTGGAAACGTGCAGGTCTCCCTCTTTCGGGCACACTCCATAGTATAAACGTCTCAATTTGGGGATCCAATGTTATTGTAGACCCATAAAAATGGATTAAGGGAGCTGGTTTAAGTAAAGTAATTACAGGATCCAGCCCCACATTTACACTTTATTAAGCAGCTGAATCTCTGCATTACACTATGGAGCTTAGTGCAACTAGTATCTCATGCACCACCACCTCCAAGTTCCCCTCCAAGTCACACACCATCCTGGCTTGGAAATACATCGGCGTTCCTTCCAAAATCCTGGAACTCCCTCCCTAACAGCACCGTGGCAGTTCCTTCACCACACGGACTGCAGCGGTTCAAGAAGGCAGCTCACCACCTCCTTCTCAAGAGTAATTAGGGATGAGCAATATATGTTGACCTTGCCAGTGACTCCCTCACCCCGTGAATGAATACCAAAAATATCTGACTGAAAAGCAAAACAATGAGGTCTTGCGGGCATTGTCCGAAGGCAGAAACTGTGGCAAATCGGCAGAATAAAATTGCTTAGAAACAAAGGGGGTGTTATTGCCCCTTTTTATAACCCTGTTAGCGCGTCTGCTGCTGGCCTGGTCGCACGCTGTCCTGGTGGCCCAGTGGAGGCCATCAGAGGCTGTGCAGAGTGTGTAGCGGCCCTCCCCTTTAACCGAAGGAGAAGGGCATTGAAGCACATCTGCGCTACGTGGAGCTTCTGCATAGTGCTAAACATTTCTCCCCAGTAGCGCCCCAGGAACCGCCCCTCGAGGAAGCGGAGTGTGGGAGATTGCGCTGCGCTACCTTTCAGGGGCGGAAAGGGCAATTCTGCGTCGGGGCGGGACTTCCACGACGGGCGCCAACAGTCCCGGCCCCCAAAGTTAGAGCCTCTAATCAGGGCGCGGGGCAAACATATCAGTGGCAGATGGTTAGGAGCCCCAAAGTCTGCTCTTGCACATATGGTATGACAGTAGTCTAGGCATGGAAGTGAAGACAAGAGCAGTACAAATAGTGAAAGAATTTTCATGTAGCTTTGATGTAATGCTTTGTCTCAAAATATTCTGTTGATAATTGGAGTTTGGATAATTGAGGTTCCAATGTAAATATTTTTAATTTTGACTGCTGAATGTTAAAATCATGTATCACGTATATTCAACTAAATTCCCTTATCACATATGGAACAGTGTTATTTTCTATTAACACAGTGCAGATTCAATTGCTGGAGTCTTGCAGTGATGACAGAGCAAATTGAGTCCTCTGTGACAATATCATAAATAACCTGAATGCTTTAAATCGTGCTGCTTTATTTATACTACAAGGAACAGTGTGTGCAGGGCAGTGACGACAGTGAAACTTATCGGAGTGTTCAATTGGCATCAGATCACTTGAGCTTCACTCTCACAACTAAGGTCATCATCGAATGAGATCCTTTTCTTCGAATCACTCCCATTCATTATTCTCTGTATTATATCTTACAAACTATGTGATCAAATTATTCTGCTTTGATGGAATCATAATAGTTCATCACAGGCTTCATGAGCTGTCATTGACATTGTTTTCATTTTATTGAGACTATTGTGTATATGGTATTATATGGTATTATAGATCATTGAGAGTGAGTATTAGGGCAAAACTTTAAAATCTAGTGTTATGGGGCAAAAGCTGGGGTGTGGGACAATGTTCCCTTTAAGCGCACAGCCAGGCTTTTCAATCGAAAAAATGTGCACGTGGGGAATTCTGAATGGCCCATGCAGCCTGTTAAAGGGGTCAAAAAAATTAGAGCGAACATTGGTGTGGGACTAAATTGGATAACTCTTTCAAAGCGCTGGCACAAGCACGAGGGCTGAATGGCTTCCTTCTGTGCTGTAAGATTCTGTATTGCATTCTACAATTCGATTCTATAAGGGTTCCAATGGCATCTGGAAACTAGTCAGCCTTCACTCTTCCAGTTCCTGATGTCATCAGGGCCCCCGCCCCCCCCCCCCCATAACTGCAGCTGTTTGCTCTTCCTAAGCAAACGTCAGCAAGTCAATTTGTCTATTATTAGTCTGTGGATTCAAATGCAATACTGTGAGCAGAAAAATATTTCGAAGGAGCGATTATTCTGGAAGATGGGGTTTCATATTTATGCTTTCTGCATGGCCAATAGTGTTAATATCTCTTTTTTTACCAGTGCTTCACAATGATTGACTCCATACAAGATCCACCTCTCCACTCTGTGTGTTGAGTTGTGTATCACTTGTTGAATTTGAAAGATTTTAGCTGTAGTCCTCCTCAGCAGTAAAAGGAACTATCTTCGTTGGATTGGTCCTGCTGACGTGGAATTGTCATGAAATGTCATCAATAGCTACTCTTTGTTTTCCATATTTGCTTGTTAAAGATTTATTAATCCCCCCAGGCAGAAAATAAAATTTAACGAATCACTCTTGGCCCAAATGGGCCGACAATGATTGGAAAATCAGGAAATGTACGAACAATGTCTTGGTAGAAAAACAAGAACACACAGTCATAAGGGGCTCTGGGAGGAAGAATAAGCTCCCTTCCTGCCTCTGGTGAAGCAGCAACCCTGCGTTGACCATTAATATCAAACGTTTACACTTTCATTCAAATACATCTCATATTTTATACAGTTTCTTTTTATATCAAGGTTCGAAGGTGTGTTGTGTTATTATTTGAGGCACCGGTGAAGTTGTTTGTATATTTTGTCAAGCTAAATAATGCAGGGCATTGCTGAAGGACAGCGGAGGCAGCACTAATTTTGTTATTTTTGGTCAGCCGGGTATCGGAAATGCATGTAAACCCATCACTGACGGAATGTCTTCAAACCAAACTACTGATAAAGTCCATACAGATAAATTTGGGCTGGATTTTTGGCTTTGCCGTTTTCGCCCGATTAACGTTTGCACTTTGTGGAGCAACTTTTGTCATTTGGGCCCTGTGCCGTGCAAAGGGAAGCATTGTACTACTTTGCGGCGTAAAAACAGGATCCTCGCCAACTTTAGTGCGGCTCCCGAGAGAGGCCTTAAGAGGGGGGACAAAATACCAAAAAAACAAATTCACAAAAACTTTCAAAAAAAACATTGCCAACACCCTTACCACACAAATTGCTGCAAAAATATAAAAAAAATAAAAACTGGAACTTGCCTTTTTTGCAGTTTATCCAAGTCACCACCCGCTGCTGGCAGGGCTGCACTGCTGGGTTTTCCCTGGCGGTCATCGGGGGCAGGGGGGGAGGTGACTGACGAAACCTGTGTGGGGGGCCCCAATGCGAACCCTTGCACACCCAGTGCAGTTCTCCCCGGTGGTGCTTCTAAGCACTGCCACAAAAACCGACCCGAGGATCGCGCCTGGACGCAAACAGCTGACCGTCCCATTTTTCACCGCGGATGGTCAAAACCCAGCGATAACCCGGTCACAAACGACCCGAAAATCCGCCCTGTTTCTGTTTCACTGGTCTGGAATGCACACTCCCATCCTGTCGGGACACACCCATTACCTAAGTCCAGAGAGTTTACAACAACAAATTGTGTTTATATACCATCTTTTAAGATCATTAAAAGTCTCAAAGTGTTTCATGGAGGCGAGACTGCATATTAAGTGATGATGTGAGAAGCGTTAAGGGAGGTGATCGAAGGAATGGTTTTGGGAAGGCTCTTGAAGGAGGGGAGAGAGGTAGCAAGGTGAGGAAATTTAAGTAGCGTGATCCAAAAAGTGAGGTGGGAGAGGGGTGTGGGGGGCAAGATGTATAAAGGGACTGCAACTAAAGATGGAGCAGAAAAAGGGGGGGTCTTAGTGAAAAGAGTGGAGAGCATGTGCTGATATGGAAGACTGATGGAAGACTGACAGATTTGCAAAAGCAGGAAGGGATGAGGGCATGAAGGGACTTGTGGACAAGAATCTTGAATCTGATATATTAAGGGATGGGAAGCCAATGGAGGTTGGTGAGGACAAGGTGATGGGGAAGTCGGTCTGAGCCTTCACTGATAGAGGCTCAACTTTTTGCACTTTATCGATATTTTTCATTGCAGTAACGACATAAACTCCTTGAGGCCTCAATCCAGCAAATCTTATGTTGCGCCTGGCCCTGATGTCATATTTGGGCACAGGAGGTGGCTTTTTATCCCCAGCACTGTGCTTACCTCTAACTAATGCTTCACGTCTGCTGCCTGAGCTGTTCTTGTACTCATTTTCAAACGAGTTACCACAGAATAAAAACTGCACCTTCTACATTTGGCCAAAATGCTTATTTGTTTAATTAGTTAGCTGAGTGATGTGAATGAAATATGTGTTGCCGTGGAGACCGTGTGTGTGCCTCGGTGTCCTGGTTGGCAGCCACCTGTTCAATCCATTTTTACTGATTTTAATTTTGGATTTGATTCACTTTTTATGCTCCCAAGGTCAGACATGGGTTTTGCAGATTTCTCAAGGAAGCTACTGATAGGCATTTTCTGTCACACGTCAGAAAAAGCTTCGAATCATGTTTGAGTCTGTTGAGCTGATCGGTGGAATATGGCAGCAAAACACTGCCCATTCAAACACCATTCAAACCCTTTCTTTCCCTGAGCGTACTCAGTTGCGCCTTTTCTATCGTATTTCATGTTTCATGTTTTGCAGGTCACAGTTTAAGCTTGATTTAGACTGTGAGCTGTTTCTCATGTTAGCTGCAAATGGATTCTTTTAAAAGCAGAATGACAGGAAAGAATTATTGTTCTCTCTCAGCAGACTGTGGATTATAACGCACCCCACTGAATGTGCTCCATCTACTAATTTCATTCATAGCCTATTAATTTGGATCTAATCAGCTGCGAAGTCAGGACTCTTTAGAGGAATTCAGAGTATTGGTGTGGTCTGATATTCTAAAACAGACAATAATGACCCAGAAATTGCGGTTGGAGGCTTCCTGTGGATGCCTCCGATTGCAAAAATGTCTCCGAAAATACCTGGTAGTCCTGGAGGTTCAGAGGCTTGTGGTCCTGGGCCTCCACGCGAAGGCCTTCGTAGAGGCCCACGTATCCCAGGAGTATAAGGGTTTCATACTCATCACTGGGATCAGGTCGGCTGGCAAAACCTGTCAGAGCAGGGGATCCCTATTCGTACTTGGGTGAGTTCCGTATAACATCCGTATAACACAAGACTTCTGTTATGTCTGTGATGTACTTATGAATGACTCCATGAGGCAATGTGTTGTACTCAAACTGTCGTGACCTTGGTCCTTTATTCCAAACTCCAGAGAGAGGCACAAGCATGGTGTGCAGTCTTTTATACTGGGCCCTGGCCACCAGGGCAGGAAACCCCTGGTCTCCACCAGTTGCACCCTCTAGTGGTACCAGCATGTATATACACAGTGTAAACCTTATTGATAGTGCATCGGGTAAACAAGTCTCCATCTTCTGCAACCACACAGTGACTACACAGAGAGTACATCCATAGTCTGCATATACAACAACTTCCACAGCAAGCACTCTACTCGGAACTCCTACATGGCAAGCAAGCCCCAGGTGGGCAGAGGAAATGTTTCAAGGCCACCTTCAAAGCCTCCTTGATTATATCCCCACCGACACCTGGGAGTCCCTGGCCAAAAACTGCCCGAAGTGGAGGAAGTGCATCCAGGAGGGCGCTGAGCACCTTGAGTCTCGTTGCCGAGAGCATGCAGAAAACAAGTGCAGGCAGCGGAAGGAGCGTGCGGCGAACCAGACTCTTCACCCACCCTTTCCTCCAACCACTGTCTGTCCCACCTGTGACAGAGACTGTATTTCCCGTATTAGACTGTTCAGTCACCTGAGAGCTCACTTTTAGAGTGGAAGCAAGTCTTCCTCGATTTCGAGGGACTGCCTATGATGATGATGATGAAGTATGAAAGGAAATACCCCGCAAAACACAGAAACACTGAAATAACTTTTTTTAAAAACCATCACATATTTCAAATTAATAAAAAATGGAATTTAATTAATTATTTAAAACAAAATTTAACTTTTTGAAAAACAGATTTACCTATTTTAAAGGGTCTAAAAATAAACTTACATTATTTAACAGGATTTGAAATGTTTAAATTATTTTTTTTAATGTATTTTTCTGTACTTTAAAAGTCTTACGTAGAGGCCCTTTACTTTCGGATGCAGTGGATCTGTCAAGCGGATTCTTGACAGATCACAAGTTCCGGGTTTAGGCGCATGCGCTTCACGTACCTAAACCTGGAACTTGCGGTGACCCATGGGCCGTGCGCACCTCGTATGCGCCCATGTAGCCCGTGAATTCAAGCCTAATTTATTTTTAACTATGTTGTAAGATTTTTAAAAGCTACTAGGAAATCTCTGAAATATGTTTGTGACTGATATGTGTACACAAAATTACAATATTATTCTTAGAAAACCATAATTTCCTTCCTTTTGCTAATTTTAGCAAAAGGGATGTTGTCCATTTTCTGCCTGCAGCTACACTTTTGCTCAACTTGCAAAACAGAGGAATATATACTCCCAGAGCGGGTTTCACACTACTTGTCTCTAAGAATTTGTTCCTCCATCTCCTCGGAACTGCCACAACATTACATTCGGAAGTCCTGTTCCTGGCAATTCACGCTGCAGTGGGGATTGTGATTAACGTTAAAGTACAGCCTTTTTGCGCTGTGATTTTTGCGGGGCAAATCCTTTTTTCATTGTGCTGTCATGATCAGTGAATTAAATGATGTTATTCATATTGCTGGTACCCAAACTCTACTAAAGAGGCTAGCCGGCAACTTCTCAGTGTTGATTTTGCTCCCTTGGAAATATTATGCAAGGTAGATTTTGAAAGGGCAACACAGATATTAGTCTTTTACATAAATTTAAATAAAATAGTATAACTTCGATCTATATATAGAGCCTGGAAACAGCTCAAGGCACTTTACACAATGAATTACTTTTGAAGTACAATTACTGTTATGTAGGCATATCACTGAATTAGTAAATGTCAGCATGAGCTAGAGATTTTTGCTTATAACTAGTAAATAAATAATTTATTTCAAGTGAACTATCTATATCTTAATAAGATGCATATGTAGGTGTGCACTTCCTATCTGCACCACTTGACTTCCTGTCACTATATTTTTGTATCAACCTTTTCCACTTATATCCTTTGTTAACATTTATAATAGGATTCACCTTTGTAGAATTCACACTGATTGCTCAATTGCATGGCTCTAAAGAGCAGCCTGTATGAACTGTCAGCGGTCATTATTTTGATTTTTTTTTCAAAGCTAATTTTCTACAGCATAGTGTTAGCTGTGGCTCAGTGGTAACATTCTCGCCTTGGGAGTCAGAAGGTTGTGGGTTCAAGTCCCACTCCAGAGACATGAGCACACAATCTAGGCTGACACTCCAGTGCAGTGCTGAGGAAGTGCTGCACTGTTGGAGGTGCTGTCTTTTGGATGAAACGTTAAACCGAGACCCCGTCTGCTCTCTCAGGTGGATGTAAAAGATCCCATGGCACTATTTCGAAGAAGAGCAAGGGAGTTCTCCACGATGTCCTGGACAGTATTTATTCCTAAACTAACATCACTAAAATCGATTATCTGGTCATTATCACATTGCTATTCATGGGAGCTTGCTGTGCACAACTAGACTGTGTGTTTCCTTCATTACAACAGTGACTACACTTAAAACAAAAAGCACTTAATTGGACGTCCTGAGATCATGAAAGGCACTGTATAAATATAAGTATTTTCTTTCTTAAGTATAAAACTGTATATTAAAGCCTTAAGCTACTAAATTACTTTTTCATCTAAATTTAGTATTCTGCAAAACAGCATTAAATGTATTTTTATAGCAGTGACTGCCTTTTATTAAGAAAATGGCCAGTTTAAGTGGTATTTCGGGTTAGGCCGTTCCTCCGAATGGCCTCCTCGCTCCTTAGTCGCTCACCACCTACCCCATTCCCACATCACCATAAACATATTGTGTAAAATCTTTATCACCGGCAATTTCCTTGGAGCTGCTCTCACTCTACTGCTGTACTTTCACCGGAATATTGGCAAAAACCCCATTTAGAGTGACAGAGGAGCAGCACTGAGCAAATTCACAACCCATGCATCTATTAATTAGTGATGCTATTTGAAGAAAAATCATGTTCCTGATCCCTCTCTGTGTTCCTGTCCTTGGACTCCATGCTACATTCCATGTTTCCCTACATTACAACAGTGACTGCACTTAAAATGTATTTCATTTACTGTGAACTGCTTTGGGACATCTCGGGGCAGTGAAAAGTGCTGTGTAAATGATTGGTTTGTTGGTTCTTACACTGCTGCATTCTAGCCAGGCTCCTGTGAGTTACATAATAACATAAGAACATACGCCCCTTGAGCCTGCTCCGCCATTCAATAAGATCATGGCTAATCTGATCATGGACTCAGCTCCACTTCCCTGCCCGCTCCCCATAACCCCTTATCCCCTTATCGTTTAAGAAACTGTCTATTTCTGTCTTAAATTTATTCAATGTCCCAGCTTCCACAGCTCTCTGAGGCAGCGAATTCCACAGATTTAGAACCCTCTGAGAGAAGAAATTTCTCCTCATCTCAATTTTAAATGGGCGGCCCCTTATTCTAAGATCGTGCCCTCTAGTTCTAGTCTCCCCCATCAGTGGAAACATCCTCTCTGCATCCACCTTGTCAAGTCCCCTCATAATCTTATACGTTTCGATAAGATCACCTCTCATTCTTCTGAATTCCAATGAGTAGAGGCCCAACCTGCTCAACCTTTCCTCATAAGTCAACCCCCTCAGCCCCGGAATCAACCGAGTGAACCTTCTCTGAACTGCCTCCAAAGCAAGTATATCCTTTCGTAAATATAGAAACCAAAACTACACGCAGTATTCCAGATGTGGCCTCACCAATACCTTATATAGCTGTAGTTAGACTTTCCTGTTTTTATACTCCATCCCCTTTGTAATAAACATAGAAACATAGAAACATAGAAAATAGGTGCAGGAGTAGGCCATTTGGCCCTTCGAGCCTGCACCGCCATTCAATAAGATCATGGCTGATCATTCCCTCAGTACCCCTTTCCTGCTTTCTCGCCATACCCCTTGATCCCCTTAGCCGTAAGGGCCATATCTAACTCCCTCTTGAATATATCCAATGAACTGGCATCAATAACTCTCTGCGGCAGGGAATTCCATAGGTTAACAACTCGCTGAGTGAAGAAGTTTCTCCTCATCTCAGTCCTAAATGGCCTACCTCTTATCCTAAGGCTATGTCCCCTGGTTCTGGGCTTCCCCAACATAGGGAACATTCTTCCCGCATCTAACCTGTCCAGTCCCGTCAGAATCTTTTACGTTTCTATGAGATCCCCTCTCATCCTTCTAAACTCCAGTGAATAAAGGCCCAGTTGATCCAGTCTCTCCTCGTATGACAGTCCAGCCATCCCTGGAATCAATCTGGTGAACCTTCGCTGCACTCCCTCAATAGCAAGAACGTCCTTCCTCAGATTAGGAGACCAAAACTGAACACAATATTCCAGGTGAGGCCTCACTAAGGCCCTAAAGGCCAAGATACCATTGGCCTTCCTGATCACTTGCTGTACCTGCATACTATCATTTTGTGTTTCATGCACATGTACCCCCAGGTCCCGCTGTACTGCGGCACTTTGCAATCTTTCTCCATTTAAATAATAACTTGCTCTTTGATTTTTTTCTGCCAAAGTGCATGACCTCACACTTTCCAACATTATACTCCTTGTATAGCAGTGCATCTTTGCTCAGCTCCACAGTGGCCAGAGACCAGGTCTGCTACGTTTCCCTACAGAAATTATCTCAGATCCGGCCCACGCACTCCCGCTGCTGGCACTCTCTAGGAAATAGCCCATCTGATTTCCACTGAGCACAACAAGCATCTCGATCCCCTTCCCCAATGAGGACATTTTCACATTTGTTCCTCTCCCCCCCCCCCTCCCCCACCCTTCCTTTCCGGGTAAACACCACTTTCCTCATCAGCAACACATGCATCCTGAATTCCTCCACCCCCATAGGAAGAGAGGAGTGGAGAAAGAGGGAGAAGAGGAGGAGAGGGGTGCGGAGGAGAGGAGAGAAGAGAAAAGAGAAGGGAAGAGAAGGGAGAGAGAAAAAATTAAAAGGACCCTGGTTCCTGTCCCCTGCCCCTTTTAGACCACTTGCTCAACCCCCGCATCCTCTACTCTGTTCCCCTCCTCTCCCCTCTTCCTTCTTCCCTCCTCCTTCTCTGCCACTTGCCCCACCCACTCTCCTCAAATTACCCTCTCTAAACCCACTTAAGCTTAAAACCGTATTTGGTATCGACTCCCTATGTGCAACACCACTGGAGATCAACTAGTGGATATTAAAATCTTACGTCAGCTTGCGTTTCTTGTCAACTTTTTAAAATTCTACATTCCTATAAATGCAAGTTATTGTTAATGGAAACTGCCTATGTAAGCTTGTCACACTGTAATGAATGACTCCCTTCTGCCAAGTTCACAGGAGTAGTTTCCTTTATAAATGTGGACATAGGAGTTTACAATGGAAATATATAAAAAATAAGCACGGAATGTACAACCTTGAAATGGAGATTGAATTAGATCTGTGCACCCTGGGCCAGTTATCCCCTGCACCTTCACCTCGCTTCACTTGAAAACCACTCTTGGTCTTGACTGCTTGTGTTGTACCGTGGGAGATCGACGAGTATTGATTTAATTAGTATAAATTCCAAACTCTTCCATCCATTGGCTTTATCAGCAGGGTTTTTTCCAACAAATCTCCACTGTCTTCCTGACCTGTATAAAGGACAATTGAGCAGTCATTTTCCACGAATCAGTCACAATTACAACAACAACTTGTACTTATATAGCGCCTTTAATGTAGTGAAATGTCCCAAGGCGTTTCACAGGAATATTATGAAATAATAATTTGACAACGGGCCGCATAAGTAGAAATTAGTGCAGGTGACCATAAGCTTGGTCAAAGAGGTAGTTTTTAAGGAGCGTCTTGAAGGAGGAAAGGGAGGTAGAGAGGCGGAGAGGTTTAGGGAGGGAATTCCAGAGCTTAGGTTCTAGGCAGCAGAAGACACAGCCACCAATGGTTGAGTGATTATAATCAGGGATGCTCATGAGGGCAGAATTAGAGGAATGCAGGCATTGGGCAGGAGTTTGACTGCCATGTGAAGTCAGACCAACAGCCTTCCATGTAACTGCCGCAGTACCAGCAGGCAATTAAACAAGAATCACTTAAAATAAGCAACTAACATTCATCTTTCCCTGTATACCTAGCATTGCAATAATTGAGAGTCTGAGACAACTATTGGAGCAGCTTGTTATTGGCATTGATGGTAATAGTTTTATTCACCAAACCCACAACATCACCAGCTAGAAGGACTAGGGTAGCAGGTGCATGGGAACACCATCACCTCCAGATTCTCCTCCAAGTCACACACCACCCTGACTTGGACATATATTGCCATTCCTCCATTGCTGGGTCAAAATCATGGAACTCCCTGCTTAACAGCATTGTGGGAGCACCTTCACCATACGGACTGCAGCATTTCCAGAAGAAGGCCCACCACCACCTTCTCGAGTTCAGCTGGGGATGGGCAATAAATGTTGGCCTTGTTAGTGATGCCTACATCCTGAGAATGAATAAATAAAAAAGTTCTGTCAGGAGCTGTTTTGGCTGCTTCTTTTGTTCCTTGGCAGGTCTCAGATCACTATTGGTAAACAGCATTGTTCTATCAGAACAGGAAAGCAAGTCTGGAGGTATCAGATCAAACAGCGGGAAAAGCCGTTCTTTGGTTCCTGTGTTAATTAGAATTCACTTTGTACCTGTGGTCAAAAGGATTAATGCCCGCTCTTGACACGTCAGGCTACTTGGGGAAGTGAATTGTATTCAAGAAAAATGAAAACGGAGAACAGCTATTTTGTTGAATGGTATTGTGGTTTACAGACACACTGAACTTCCACTTCATTTGGAAGAAAACAATAGATCACAGATGATTGTTAAAACATTACTTAATATAAGAAATTGACAGAATGGGGTGTGAAAAAGGACTTGCAAAATATGATGGGCTGGATGGCTTTTTTCATGTTTACATTATTAAATTATCATGTTCTTAATACACCACATATATGCTGTATTTTATCTCATTTATGATGTTAAATCTTTTCTGTGTGTTTCTGTCCCCTAGTCCTGTTGCCATCCACTCTTACATTTTAGCGGTCAATGCATTCATTCCAGTTGTTTCATCAGTCAGTGCAAGAGCTTCCTGAGAACAACAACAGCTGTTATTTATATCGCACCTTTAACGTAGTAAGACGTTCCAAGCTGCTTCACAGCAGATGACCAAAAGCTTGGTTAAAGAGATAGGTCTTAAGGAGCGGCTTAAAGGAGGAAAGAGAGGTGGAGAGGTTTAGGGAGGGAGTTCCAGAGCTTAGGGCCCAAGCAGCTGTAGGCACTGATGGTTGAGCAGTTATAATCAGGGATACTCAAAAGAGCAGAATTTGATGAGCACAGATAGCTTGGGAGGCTGAAAGAGATTACGGAGATAGGGAGCGACGAGGCCATGGAGGGATTTGTAAACAAGGATGAGAATTTTGAAATCGAGGCGTTGCTTAACAGGGAGGAATTGCTTAACCGGGAGCCAATGTAGGTCAGCGAGCACAGGGGTGATGGGTGATCGGGACTTGGTTAGGACACAGGCAGCTGAGTTTTGGATGACCTCAAGTTTACTTAGGATAGAATGTGGGAGACCAGCCAGGAGTGCATTGGAGTCGTCAAGTCTAGAGGTAACAAAGGCATGGATGAGGGTTTCAGCAGCAGATGAGCTGCGGCAAGGGCGGAGGAGGGCAATGTTAAAAAGGGAGTCAGTTTAAATCATTGTATGTGATGCACTTTGAGATATTTTTGAGAGACATGAGAAACTATGGTCTGGAATTTACGGTCCCGATGATGGCGTCACACAGTGTAAGCCTTCTGAAAGGCCCTGCAAGTTTTGGGTTTTTGTACGCGCTGCACTTGCACGAAAGCCCAGAACTTATGATCTGACGAGGTACGCCTTGGACAGAGTGACCGAACCGACTAGAAATCTACTTTCGGTGGCGCAGAGTTGTGCTATTTGTCCAACTGCTGCCCAGCATATGTCCATGAAACTCTTACGCCTGGTAAAAGCAGGCATAGGGCCTGCTTACACTAGCATAAATGTGAATGTAAAGCTTAAATAAAAAAATAGAAAATGATGCACAAACATTTAAAATTACTTTATACAAATTTTGGCCAGATTAAAATGTTTCAAATTATTTAAAAAAAAAATGTAATTTCTATTGTATTTGCTGTGTTGAAGGGATTTTTCATTAAATTTGAAAATGGGAACATTTATTTTTATTGCAGTAGTCTGAATTCTTTAATTATTTGGGGATTCCAGTAAGATTTATGGGGATTGCATTCGTAAATGGAATCCTCCTTTCTCATTGGAGGACCCGGCCCACGTGACCCCAGGGACACTTCCGAACCACCTGCGTCCCTGGGATCCATGGGCCTTTACGCAGACTTGGAGACCCAGGACCCAAACGCTCTGTCGTTGTGGAGGCTGGAGGTAAGTTTGGAAATATTTCGTGGGCCTAAAATTCAGGGCCTCTGTAAATGTAAGTGTTACAATCAATAAATCCAATATCCTTCTGTTGTTACTCCCAAATCCCAATCCCACAATCTTCTTTTTGAAGAAAAAATGGGATAAAAAATTCTGAAGGATAACACATGCCAATTGTTAAACAGTATCTGAAAGAAAAGACTTTTCATGAGGGAGAGTCAGCAGAGTTATGCCGTTTGTCTTATTAAAAATGGGCAAGGCCAAGAGCAACCAAACTAAACAGAACATTTTCTAGCTTAGGAGTGGTTCAGGATTAATGTAAAAAATCAAACCAGGGAAGAGACAAGCTTGTGAACAGAACTGTCGAACAAAATGCACTGATGTATAATTCTTATCTTGTCAATTATAACTGAATGCAAATTGCTATCACCAGTTATTATAAGTCCCAAATTTGAATGCTGATATAGTTTATCCACTTAATGTTTGCTTATAAATGCCATGTATATGCTTTCCAAACTATTGCCTGTTTGGATTTGACTCGCATCACTTTTGTGACATTATTAGCACTGCATATTTTAAGTTTCACACTGCAGTGTGTCACCAACCAGGATGGTGACACCCAATGGCAGTAAAGAGGCATGTTTTTTTTCCCAACTTGTTGTCTGAAAAGAGATCTTTTTCTTTTCTTCCCCAATTCTATCTGGTCTCTCCCAACTACAAACGTACGTTTTTATATTGCACTCCGTGGGATAATAGTCCGCTCACTCCTGCCGTCTGTGTCTCGTGGAACTGACAGCCATCACAAAGTAAACTTGCCAGATTCACGAAGGTTGGGCCGCCATTTTACTGCTAGGATATCACTTTATCGGCAGCGGGTTCTGTTAACAGAAAACTAATGACTGTCCCCCTTTGTGGTGGAACAGGAGCCCTTAATCTGACGATTGATTTGAAAATGTGGGTCTGCGATACAGCTGGCTCCCTGGCCGTCCAGCTGTTTGTATCCGCAGCTGGCTGCACTTCTTTTGTGTAAAGATGTTTTTATAGCGGCGCTGATTTGGTTCGGATGCCACTAGACTGGTCTGCTTGAGCTGGCTTCCAGTGTTTGTATTTGTAATGTATTTGCTTCATGGATTCTTTGCTTAAGAATTCATAGCAACATCATCATCATAGGCAGTCCCTCAAAATCGAGGAAGACTTGCTTCCACTCTAAAAGTGAGTTCTCAGGTGACTGTGCAGTCCACTACGGGAATTACAGTCTCTGTCACAGGTGGGACAGACAGTGGTTGAAGGAAAGGGCGGGTGGGGAGTCTGGTTTGCCGCACGCTCCTTCCGCTGCCTGCGCTTCTTTTCTGCATGCTGTCAGCGACGAGACTCGAGGTGCTCAGCGCCCACCCGGATGCTCTTCCTCCACTTTGGCCAAGGATTCCAAGGTGTCAGTGGGGATGTTGCACTTTAGCAACACATTGCTATTAAGAACTAATTGGTTTATTAGCAAAAGGTTTAACAATCACACTACACATTACCAGTTCATCCACCAGACTCACAACTACCTGTCTCATCGTGGATCCCCTGAACCCAACTAGCTGGGGTTTTATTGAGTCTTGTGAACATCACGTGACTGGCTAAGCTACTCCCAACTCAACAGCTCTACAACTCTTTTGGGGAAAGCATAATAAATTAATCCAAGTGCCCCCCGATCTGGGTGAAACTCCAAACACTTTTCGACTGCCCTTTTTTCCTTTTTTTTTTGTTTTTTGATTTTTTTTGTGTTTTTTTTGTGTTTTTTTTGGGCTTTAAAAGCATAAATTATTACAAGTGCCCCCTATAAAAGGGGAGGGGGACACTAAAAACCCGGCAATTAAAAGAAATTAAACTTTAAAACATATAAAATCAAATTAAAATTTGGTTGCCGGGGGTGACGATGCACTCCAGTCCCTCCGGCGCCCACCTCTCGCGGAAGGCCGCGAGCGTATCGGTGGACACCGCGTGCTCCATCTCCAAGGACACCCTGGCCCGGATGTAGGCACGGAAGAGAGGCAGGCAGTCAGGCTGAACAACCTCCTCGGCCGCCCGCTGCCTGGACCGGCTGATGGCACCCTTGGCCATGCCCAGGAGCAGTCCTACGAGGAGGCCCTCGGACCTACCCGCTCCCCTTCGCACAGGGTGCCCAAAGATCAGGAGTGTGGGACTGAAGTGCAGCCAGAAATTGAGGAGCAGCCCCTTTAAATAATGGAACAGGGGCTGCAACCTCGTGCATTCAATAAAAACATGGAACATGGACTCTTCCAGACCGCAGAAATTGCAGGCGGCCTGGGAGCCCGTGAACCGGCTTAAAAATTTGTTGCACGGGACTGCTCCGTGCACCACCCTCCAGGCCAAGTCCCCGATAAATAGTGGGAGGACTCCCGCGTAGAGTGCACTCCATCGGGGACCCCCGCCTCCTCCGGATGGCAAGATGTCAACAGCTCTACAAACCTGTGAGCATACTCACAGGTGTATACATTACAATGTTGCTATATCAGTTTCGTAGAATATACAGCACAGAAACAGGCCATTCAGCCCAACTGGTCTATGCCGGTGTTTATGCTCTACACAAACCTTCACCCACTCTACTTCATCGAACCCCAATCCTTCTATTCCTTTTTTCCTCATGTACTTAACTAGCTTCCCTTAAATGCATCGTAAATTCTCTTATCCCAGTGGGAAACTCATAAACCCAGTTTTTCCTCGACAAGTCTGTTCATAGAATCATAGAAGTTTACAGCACAGAAGGAGGCCATTTCGGCCCATCGTGCCCGTGCCGGCCAACAAACGGCTATCCAGGCTAATCCCACTTTCCAGCTCGAGGTCCGGCAGATTACGGCACTTCAGGTGCACATCCAAGTACTTTTTAAATGTGATTAGGGTTTCTGCCTCTGCCACCCTTTCAGGCAGTGAGTTCCAGACCCCTACAACCCTCTGCGTGAAGAAAGTTCCCCTCAAATCCCCTCTAAACCTTCTACCAATTACTTTAAATTTATGCCCCCTGGTTGTTGACCTCTCTGCTATGAGAAATAGGCCCTTTCTAGCCACTATATCTTGGCCCCTCATAATTTTATACACCTCAATAAGGTCTCTCCTGAGCCTCCTCTGTTCTAAGGAAAATAAACCCAGTCTATCCAATCTGTCCTCATAGCTTAGATTCTCCACTCCCGGCAACATCAACATCAGGATAAGGGAGCTGGATTTAACAATGTGAATACCCAGGGCCTGCTCACAAATGCCAGTGTACCAGAATATCAAACTGAGACAGTGCTTGTATAAAAGCAGCTTGAACATGCGAGCTGTGCCTCAACACTTCTACTCATTTAAATATTAGCAACACAATCAACACGCTCTGTTGTTTTGCTAATACCTAAGTGAGCAGAAGCGATAAAGACTTAATGTGAAAATGGTACATTTCTACTTCCCACATCTCCGTTTAGACGAAAAAAGAAATATTGACTTCCAAACATTGTATTTGTCTCAGCTTGAAGCTTCGCTTGAAGTCCTGTGCCAGATGCCTGGCTCGGCATGTGATCAGTATTCCCTTCACAAATGGCTGGTCTATCCATCTGTCCAGAGATCTGTGCCATGTAGAAAATGTGTTTAAATGTTTGAATACGTTTCTGTTTGTTCCCTGGTTGTAGGTGACACTGACAAGGCTGCAATTTTTTTGCCAAACCCTAATCACCCTGAATGTGCAATTGCCACAATCAGAAACATAGAAACATAGAAAATAGGTGCAGGAGTAGGCCATTCGGCCCTTCGAGCCTGCACCGCCATTCAATGAGTTCATGACTGAACATGCAACTTCAGTACCCTATTCCTGCTTTCTCGCCATACCCCTCGATCCCCCTAGTAGTAAGCACTACATCTAACTCCTTTTTGAATATATTTAGTGAATTGGCCTCAACAACTTTCTGTGGTAGAGAATTCCACAGGTTTACCACTCTCTGGGTGAAGAAGTTTCTCCTCATCTCGGTCCTAAATGGCTTACCCCTTATCCTAAGACTGTGACCCCTGGTTCTGGACTTCCCCAACATTGGGAACATTCTTCCTGCATCTAACCTGTCTAAACCCGTCAGAATTTTAAACGTTTCTATGAGATCCCCTCTCATTCTTCTGAACTCCAGTGAATACAAGCCCAGTTGATCCAGTCTTTCTTGATATGTCAGTCCCGCCATCCCGGGAATCAGTCTGGTGAACCTTTGCTGCACTCCCTCAATAGCAAGAATGTCCTTCCTCAAGTTAGGGGACCAAAACTGTACACAATACTCCAATTGTAGCCTCACCAAGGCCCTGTACAACTGTAGCAACACCTCCCTGCCCCTGTACTCAAATCCCCTTGCTATGAAGGCCAACAATGCCATTTGCTTTCTTAACCGCCTGCTGTACCTGCATGCCAACCTTCAATGACTGATGTACCATGACACCCAGGTCTCGTTGCACCTCCCCTTTTCCTAATCTGTCACCATTCAGATAATAGTCTGTCTCTCTGTTTTTATACCAAAGTGGATAACCTCACATTTATCCACATTATACTTCATCTGCCAGGCATTTGCCCACTCACCAAACCTATCCAAATCACTCTGCAGCCTCATAGCATCCTCCTCTCAGCTCACACTGCCACCCAACTTAGTGTCATCCGCAAATTTGGAGATACTACATTTAATCCCCTCGTCTAAATCATTAATGTACAATGTAAACAGCTGGGGCCCCAGCACAGAACCTTGCAGTACCCCACTAGTCACTGCCTGCCATTCTGAAAAGTACCCATTTACTCCTACTCTTTGCTTCCTGTCTGACAACCAGTTCTCAATCCACGTCAGCACACTACCCCCAATCTCATATGCTTTAACTTTGCACATTAATCTCTTGTGTGGGACCTTGTTGAAAACCTTCTGAAAGTCCAAATACACCACATCAAGTGGTTCTCCCTTGTCCACTCTACTGGAAACATCCTCAAAAATTCCAGAAGATTTGTCAAGCATGATTTCCCTTTCACAAATCCATACTGACTTGGACCTATCATGTCACCTCTTTCCAAATGCGCTGCTATGACATCCTTAATAATTGATTCCATCATTTTACCCACTACCGATGTCAGGCTGACTGGTCTATAATTCCCTGTTTTCTCTCTCCCTCCTTTTTCAAAAGTGGGGTTACTTTGGCTACCCTCCACTCCAAAGGAACTGATCCAGAGTCAATGGAATGTTGGAAAATGACTGTCAGTGCATCCGCTATTTCCAAGGCCACCTCCTTAAGTACTCTGGGATGCAGTCCATCAGGCCCTGGGGATTTATCGGCCTTCAATCCCATCAATTTCCCCAACACAATTTCCCGACTAATAAAGATTTCCCTCAGTTCCTCCTTCTTACTAGACCCTCTGACCCCTTTTATATCCGGAAGGTTGTTTGTGTCCTCCATAGTGAATACCGAACCAAAGTACTTGTTCAATTGGTCTGCCATTTCTTTGTTCCCCGTTATGACTTCCCCTAATTCTGACTGCAGGGGACCTACGTTTGTCTTTACTAACCTTTTTCTCTTTACATATCGATGGAAACTTTTGCAGTCCGTCTTAATGTTCCCTGCAAACTTCCTCTCGTACTCTATTTTCCCTGCCCTAATCAAACCCTTTGTCCTCCTCTGTTGAGTTCTAAATTTCTCCCAGTCCTCGGGTTCACTGCTATATCTGGCCAATTTGTATGCCACTTCCTTGGCTTTAATACTATCCCTGATTTCCCTTGATAGCCACGGTTGAGCCACCTTCCCTTTTTTATTTTTACGCCAGACAGGGATGTACAATTGTTGTAGTTCATCCATGCGGTCTCTAAATGTCTGCCATTGCCCATCCACTGACAACCCCTTAAGTATCATTTGCCAATCTATCCTAGCCAATTCACGCCTCATACCTTCAAAGTTACCCTTCTCTAAGTTCTGGACCATGGTCTCTGAATTAACTGTTTCATTCTCCATCCTAATGCAGAATTCCACCATATTATGGTCACTCTTCCCCAAGGGGCCTTACACAATGAGATTGCTAATTAATCCTCTCTCATTACACAACACCCAGTCTAAGATGGCCTCCCCACTAGTTGGTTCCTCGACATATTGGTCTAGAAAACCATGCCTTATGCACTCTAGGAAATCCTCCTCCACCGTATTGCTTCCAGTTTGGTTAGCCCAATCTATATGCATATTAAAGTCACCCATGATAACTGCTGCACCTTTATTGCATGCACCCCTAATTTCCTGTTTGATGCCCTCCCCAACATCACTACTACTGTTTGGAGGTCTGTACACAACTCCCACTAACGTTTTTCGCCCTTTGGTGTTCTGCAGCTTTACCCATATAGATTCCACATCATCCAAGCTAATGTCCTTCCGAACTATTGCCTTAATTTGCTCTTTAACCAGCAATTGATTGGCTTTCTCGGCCATTTCAGAGGGCAATAGGAGTCAAACAAAGAGAGCTCCATGTAGGCCAGACCAGGTCGGGCTGTAGGCTTTCCAACACACCCGGAATAGATGGGTTCTGATCCCAAGCATTGCCTCTTGCAGCCTGGGTGATCAGCAATTTTAAATTTCCTGCCACAGCGCATCCACATGAACAACAGGCACTTCTGCGAGGCACTGTAAATAATGACTAACTGTTAGCCTGGCATCAGAAGGAGGTTAAGTTGCATTACTTTTATACAGAATAATTTACCAGCCTTTTCCACGGAGCTCGGCACCGGCTGCTGCTTAGAACTGGCACCCGCATAGAGACAGGACCCGCTTGCGGGGTGGGAATTAGAGGGAGTCTCTGAAATCAGGACGGTTTCTGAAATCAGGGGCGGGGGGCTCTGATATCGGGGGGGGTCTGAAATCGGGGAAAGGGCTCTGACATCAGGAGGTGGGCTCTGAAATCGGGGGAGGAGCTCTGAAATCGGGAGGGTGGTTCAGAAATCCGGGGCGGGTTTGGCGGGGGGGGGTGTGGGCTGTGAAATCGGGGGAATAGGGACTCGGAAATTGGGGCTTGGGGGAGTTGGAGACTGGGGAATGGGGGCTCAGGGAGATGGAGACTGGGGAATGAGGTCTCGGGGAGATGAAGAATGGGGAATGGGGGCTCGGGGAGATGGAGATTGGGGAATGGGGGCTCGGGCAAGATGCAGACTGGGGAATGGGGGCTCAGGGGAGATGGAGACTGGAGAATGGGGGCTCGGGGAGATGGAGACTGGGGAATGGGGGCTCGGAGAGATGGAGGTTGGGGAATGAGGTCTCAGGGGAGAGGGAGATTGGAGAATGGGGGCTTGGGGAGAAGGAGATTGGGGAATGGGGGCTCGGGAGACTGGAAAATGGGGGCTCGGGGAAAGCGAGACTGGGGAATGTGGGCTCGGAGAGATGGAGACTGGGAAATGGGGGCTCGGGGAGAGGCAGACTGGGGAATGGGGGCTCGGGGAGAGACAGACTGGGAAATGGGGGCTCGGGGAGATGGAGACTGGGAAATGGGGCGGGGAGAGGCAGACTGGGGAATGGGGGCTCGGGGAAAGGGAGATTGGGGAATGGGGGCTTGGGGAGATGGGGAATGGGGGCTCAGGGAGTGGGAGACTGGGGAATGGGGACTCGGGGAGATGGAGATTGGGGAATGGGGGCTCAGGGAAAGCGAGACTAGGGAATGGGGGCTCGGGGAGATGGAGACTGGGAAATAGGGGCTCAGGGAGAGGCAGACTGGGGAATGGGGGCTCGGGGAAAGGGAGATTGGGGAATGGGGGCTCGGGGAGATGGAGACTGGGAAATGGGCGCTCAGGGAGATGGAGACTGGGGAATGGGGGCTTGGGGGAGATGGAGATTGGGGAATGGGGGCTTGGGTGAGGGAGATCGGGGAATGGAGGCTCGGGGGAGATGGAGACTGGGGAATGGGGGCTCAGGGAGAGGCAGACTAGGGAATGGGGGCTCGGGGGGAGACAGACTGGGAAATGAGGGCTCGGGGAAATGGAGACTGGGAAATGGGGCGGGGAGAGGCAGACTGGGGAATGGGGGCTCAGGGAGTGGGAGACTGGGGAATGGGGGCTCGGGGAGATGGAGATTGGGGAATGGGGGCTCAGGGAGAGGGAGACTGGGGAATGGGGGCTTGGGGAAAGCGAGACTGGGGAATGGGGGCTCAGGGAGATGGAGACTGGGAAATAGGGGCTCGGGGAGAGGCAGACTGGGGAATGGGGACTCGGGGAAAGGGAGATTGGGGAATGGGGGCTCGGGGAGATGGAGACTGGGAAATGGGGGCTCGAGGAGATGGAGACTGGGGAATGGGGGCTCGGGGGAGATGGAGATTGGGGAATGGGGGCTCGGGGGAGATGGAGATTGGGGAATGGGGGCTTGGGGAAAGGGAGATCGGGGAATGGGGGCTCGGGGGAGATGGAGACTGGGGAATGGGGGCTTGGGGAAAGCGAGACTGGGGAATGGGGGCTGTGGGAGAGGGAAACTGGGAAATGGGGGCTCGGGGAAAGGGAGATTGGGGAATGGGGGCTGGGGGGAGAGGGAGACGGGGGAATGGGGCCTCGGGAGAAAGGCAGACTGGGGAATGGGTTGCGCATGAGACCCAGCATTTCCCGCAAAGCTGGGAGCAGTAGCAGCAAGGTGATGAGTGGCAGCGGGACTGAGAGAGGAGCCAGTTAAAGGAGTGAGTAAAACCTGGGGACATGTCTGTGGGTAAACTGTGACTGTGGGTGAACAGTGAATGATTATTTCCATTAGTGGGCAAATGGGGAACTAGGGAACGGAAACAAAGGATTCCCACTGGAAGAAACAAGGGGATAGGGAGGAGGAAGGTTCTTGAGTGGATGACTATTAGACCGTAGGATCCTTCACCACATGTGGTTATTGAGGTGGAGACTAATAATTCATTTCAAAGGGAAATGGTTAAATATTTGATCATGTGATCTGATGACATGTGATCAGGTATCATGTGATCAAACATCCAGGAATGCCACAAACCAGAGTTGACAACCCCAGAGGGATCGCAGGTTCCGTTCAGGTCTTTAGTGGGATTTTGTATTAATGTGGAAGTTTTTGAGGTCAGTTTTTTGTTGCTCGCCCACAAGTTTATTGAATTCAATTTCATAACTTGCTCTGGTGGGCTGGTTGTCCCCTACTGTACTATTTGAGCAATGTGAATAGTTAACTAAATTCCTGATGTAAACAAAATTCTTGACGCACATAATTTGAAAATAGACAAAGCTTTCTCGATAAAAGGTGCACTCTCCTGCTGATAGTGCTGGTGCTGGTGGAAATGGATTGAGGCATCAATGAGCCAGAGCACAGTGGGACATAAGTCAAACAGGATTGAACAGAGAGACATTAACAACGTGAACGATCCAATTGTACACAGATAATGAGTTAATTGATAAACTACTTAAACCACGGTCAGATTAGATTATTATTTTTTTTTAAAGCTTTTTATGTCCCTTTTGCACACTGACGTTATTGTCTGCTTCATAGACCTGAACACGTGGATCCAAGTCTCTTTGGATTAGGATAGTTTTATTCAACTGTACAAATGGCTGATTGTGTATTTTCTCAAATGAATAAGCTCTATTTGTTGAAGTATACAGGACTTTATATTAACTCACTCACAGTTCCTTGCCACTGTCACGTTACCTGCCACCGTGCACATTCTTGCTGCACACCTGCACGTACACCATCAACTGGGGACCACAACCCGCAGTGGGAATCACATCACTACAGAGAACTGAAAATGAGTTGGTGTACTTGTGATCAGTAATGACCTTGAGGATTTGTACTTTCGAAATCCGGGCAGTGTTTTTCTGCATGTGCCAGCATCTGCAGATATTGTTTCCAATCTTCGATTTGTATACATGATTCATAATGCCTATTGAATACATCACTGTCAGAAATTGCTTTATGAAATTATTTTCTTGTGTTCCTGAACATAGAAACATAGAAAATAGGTGCAGGAGTAGGCCATTCGGCCCTTCGAGCCTGCACCGCCATTCAATGAGTTCATGGCTGAACATGCAACTTCAGTACCCTATTCCTGCTTTCTCGCCATACCACTCGATCCCCCTAGTAGTAAGCACTACATCTAACTCCTTTTTGAATATATTTAGTGAATTGGCCTCAACAACTTTCTGTGGTAGAGAATTCCTCAGGTTCACCACTCTCTGGGTGAAGAAGTTTCTCCTCATCTCGGTCCTAAATGGCTTACCCCTTATACTTAGACTGTGACCCCTTGGTTCTCCAACATTGGGAACATTCTTCCTGCATCTAACCTGTCTAAACCCATCAGAATTTTAAATGATTCTATGAGATCCCCTCTCATTCTTCTGAACTCCAGGGAATATAAGCCCAGTTGATCCAGTCTTTCTTGATATGTCAGTCCCGCCATCCCGGGAATCAGTCTGGTGAACCTTTGCTGCACTCCCTCAATAGCAAGAATGTCCTTCCTCAAGTTAGGAGACCAAAACTGTACACAATACTCCAGGTGTGGCCTCACCAAGGCCCTGTACAACTGTAGTAACACCTCCCTGCCCCTGTACTCAAATCCCCTCGCTATGAAGGCCAACAATGCCATTTGCTTTCTTAACCGCCTGCTGTACCTGCATGTCAACCTTCAATGACTGATGTACCAGATCTCGTTGCACCTCCCCTTTTCCTAATCTGTCACCATTCAGATAATAGTCTGTCTCTCTGTTTTTACCACCAAGGTGGATAACCTCACACTTATCCACATTATACTTCATCTGCCATGCATTTGCCCACTCACCTAACCTATCCAAATCACTCTGCAGCCTCATAGCATTCTCCTCGCAGCTCACACTGCCACCCAACTTAGTGTCATCTGCAAATTTGGAGATACTACATTTAATCCCCTCGTCTAAATCATTAATGTACAATGTAAACAGCTGGGGCCCCAGCACAGAAACTTGCGGTACCCCACTAGTCACTGCCTGCCATTCTGAAAAGTACCCATTTACTCCTACTCTTTGCTTCCTGTCTGCCAATCAATTCTCAATCCACGTCAACACACTACCCCCAATCTCATGTGCTTTAACTTTGCACATTAATCTCTTGTGTGGGACCTTGTCGAAAGCCTTCTGAAAGTCCAAATACACCACATCAACTGGTTCTCCCTTGTCCACTCTACTGGAAACATCCTCAAAAAATTCCAGAGGATTTGTCAAGCATGATTTCCCTTTCACAAATCCATGCTGACTTGGACCTATCATATTACCTCTTTCCAAATGCGCTGCTATGACATCCTTAATAATTGATTCCATCATTTTACCCACTACCGATGTCAGGCTGACTGGTCTATAATTCCCTGTTTTCTCTCTCCCTCTTTTTTCAAAAGTGGGGTTACATTAGGAACTGATCCAGAGTCTATGGAATGTTGGAAAATGACTGTCAATGCATCCGCTATTTCCAAAGCCACCTCCTTAAGTACTCTGGGATGCAGTCCATCAGGCCCTGGAGATTTATCGGCCTTCAATTCCATCAATTTCCCCAACACAATTTCCCGACTAATAAGGATTTCCCTCAGTTCCTCCTTACTAGACCCTCTGACCCCTTTTATATCCGGAAGGTTGTTTGTGTCCTCCTTAGTGAATACGGAACCAAAGTACTTGTTCAATTGGTCTGCCATTTCTTTGTTCCCCATTATGACTTCCCCTGATTCTGACTGCAGGGGACCTACGTTTGTCTTTACTAACCTTTTTCTCTTTACATATCTATAGAAACTTTTGCAGTCCGTCTTAATGTTTCCTGCAAGCTTCCTCTCGTACTCTATTTTCCCTGCCCTAATCAAACCCTTTGTCCTCCTCTGCTGAGTGCTAAATTTCTCCCAGTCCCCAGGTTCACTGCTATTTCTGGCCAATTTGTATGCCACTTCCTTGGCTTTAATACTATCCCTGATTTCCCTTGATAGCCACGGTTGAGCCATCTTCCCTTTTTTATTTTTACGCCAGACAGGAATGTACAATTGTTGTCGTTCATCCATGCGGTCTCTAAATGTCTGCCATTGCCCATCCACTGTCAACCCCTTAAGTATCATTCGCCAATCTATCCTAGCCAATTCACGCCTCATACCTTCAAAGTTACCCTTCTTTAAGTTCTGGTCCATGGTCTCTGAATTAACTGTTTCATTCTCCATCCTAATGTAGAATTCCACCATATTAAGGTCACTCTGCCCCAAGGGGCCTCGCACAACGAGATTACTAATTAATCCTCTCTCATTACACAGCACCCAGTCTAAGATGGCCTCCCCCCTAGTTGGTTCCTCGACATATTGGTCTAGAAAACCATCCCTTATGCACTCCAGGAAATTCTCCTCCAACGTATTACTTCCAGTTTGGTTAGCCCAATCTATATGCATATTAAAGTCACCCATGATAACTGCTGCACCTTTATTGCATGCAAAACCCCTAATTTCCTGTTTGATTTTTCCTAATTAATCATATAGAGTGGGCAGAATGTAATCTTGGTATTAATAGGCAGCGAATCACACGGCAATTATCATGCAAAATATAAAAAAGATATCTGTGATGAAATATTATTAAATATTATAGGCATTACTCAAGGATCATTAAACTGAGTTTTTATCCATTGCCATTGATAAATTCCCAGATTGTTTTCAGGTGATGAATCAGTAAAGACCATTTTCCTCCTGAATTTGAAGGAAATAATCCATGAAATTTCCCATTGTTTTACCAAAAATGGAGTCTGGTAATATGTGCCCATTGCATTTAACATGATGTTATGTACATTACATGCTATATGTGCCACAATTGCATCGTGGATGTGATATCTGCAGATTACTGGGCCATATATGTAGTATAGTGGTTATGTTATTGGACTGATAATCCCGAGGCCTGGACGAATAATCTGGAGACATGAGTTCAAATCCCATTACGGTAGCTGGGAAATTTAAATTCAGTTAATTAAATAAATCTGGTATAAAAAGCTGTTATCAGTAACTACTAGATTGTTGTAAAACCCCATCTGGTTCACTAATATACTTTAGGGAAGGAAATCTGCTGTCCTTACCTGGTCTGGTCTATATGTTGACTCTTATATGCCCTCTGAAATGACCTATCAACCCACTCAGTTGCACCAAACCGCTGTGGCTCAAGAAGGCAGCTCACCACCACCTTCTCAAGGGCAACTAGAGATGGGCAATAAATGCTGGCCTTGCCAGTGACGCCCACATCTCGTGAATGAATTTTTTTAAAAAAGGAATAGAAATGAAGCTGGACAACTTGGATTATGGATTTGTTTTAAAGGGGAGCTGGAGCATCTGAAGGTATTGTTGTGAAGTCTACATTCTTTACACTACAGCTAACATTAGACTTCAGATTCCTAGTTCGGTATGGAGCATAGACAGCAGTGCGCTAACAATATAACCACACTGATCATCCCCTGAAGACTCTGAGGTTGATATTCCGATGGTATTTGTTCATGGGATGCGGGCGTCGCTGGCAAGCATTTATTGCCTATCCCTAATTGCCCCTTGAGAAGGTGGTCGTGAGCCACCTTATACAACTGAGTGGCTTGCTCTGTCATTTCAGAGTTAACCACATTGCTGGGTCTGGAGTCACATATAGGCCAGACCGGATAAGGGCAGCAGATTTCCTTCCCTAAAGGACATTAGTGAACCAAATTGGGTTTTACAACAATCCGGTCATTTCATGGTCACCATTACTGATATCATCTTTAAATTCCATATTTTAAAAAATTTACCTGAATTTAACTTCTCCAGCAGCTGTGGTGGGATTTGAACTCATGTCCCCAGATCATTAGCCCTGTGGACTATTAGACCAGTAACATAACCATTAGGCTACAGTACCCTGATGCCTGAAGACTTTCGCGCCCCCCCTCAAAAATTGCAGAAACAGGTCATTAACGTTTTCTCGATAGGGTTCTGCCACCTGCCTTGGATGCTTCTGCAATGCCTGATCTGAATTGCCCTTGAAAGGCAGAGCAGCTCACAGCAGTTCTCTCTGAGCTTCCTGAGGCTCACCCTGGTCTAAAGAAAAAAAAGCTGCTCAGAAAGGTAATCAATCTCTTCTGGAAATGATTACCATCCCCTTCTAAAGGTTTTAATCCTTTCCTCCTCATGTGCTTATCTAGCTCAGCATTAAAATGGATGTCACTGTGGAACTGTTGAACATTACAAAAATCTGGATTGTAAAATCTTGTGATGCTTGCCACCTTTTCAATTACCACTAACTGGTCTGGTATTTGCAATGTTCTGAGCCAAAAATATGTCTTTTAAAATGTAATTCATGTGTTACTTTATACTGAGTTGCTGAGTAGCTTAGTTTGCACACTGTCTTAGATACAGAATTGGCAAAGGCCTATTTGTATTCCCTGAACTTCTTTTGATATCTTATTTATGCAGTTTTATGAAACATATACAGATATGACTAAACCTAAAGGCGTGTTGTGATGTCTAAGTTCAAATACTTCACACAGCACAGGAGAGATGTTATTTGTTGACACCTGTTTCAAACAAAATTCAGTTAGTTTAAGAGGTTTCATGTATAAAATCACACACAAATCTTTGATTGGGCAGCCTTCCCGTCCATAATACGTGTTGAAATATTGCAAGTTTTCATCTGCAGTTTCCAATGGTTACCTGCCCAGGAGATTTACTTATAAGAAAAGCCAGAATGTCCAATATGCCAGGTTGTGGTCTAGTTTGGAAAATATGACATGCCCATTCCCACAACTCTATTCAGCTCACTCTGTGATCAGTGTGCCAAGTCATCGAGAAACACAATGCAAGAGGCCATAGTTGTGCTTGGGTCATTTTTCTTGTTTCAGGTTTTCAAAAGCAGAAATTAGATAGAGGCTGAACAATGATCAAAAGGTAAGCATAATACTAAGGCCTAATGCCAGCATAATGCAATTGCTCATGAAGGATAAATGGTGATATATGAAAAACCTTGGTAATCTCTTTTCCCCTTAATGTTAATCAGTAACTATGATAATTCTAGTAAATGATACGTTAAAAAATATTGTTTAGGTGAACAATATCAAGGCTTTTTATTGCCCCATGGGAAGAAAATCTTACATTTTCTATATAATGCCAGGATTTTGGAATACTAAAATACTGCGATTATGAAATAAGACTCTCAGATTTCACACAATGTTATTCACTGGTAGTCTTGCGTCTGGAGCAAGGTTATGCTGCTCAGCTACTATCCCTGTCCCTTTAAGACTTCTGCTCAAATATTTCCTGGGGCAATCCAGGAAATTATTACGACTTGTAACTATAGCTGATAGCAGCCGAGGTCAATGAGAGATCAGCAAATTGCTTGTAAATTGATGATTTTATAAGAACAAGGATGTTGTGTATTATCAAGGACCAACATTGGGAGCGGCCCTGGGATCTGGAAACACTGGTTAGAAGTCTGGGATCTGGCAGTATTGGGATCGAATCATAGAATCATAAAAATTTATAGCAAGGAAGGAGGCCATTTCAGCCCATCGTGTCCGCGCCGGCCAACCAAGAGCTATCAAGCCTAATCCCACTTTCCAGCTCTTGGTCCGTAGCCCTGTAGGTTACTGCACTTTAAGTGCACATCCAAGTATTTTTTAAATGTGGTGAGGATTTCTGCCTCTACCACCCTTTCAGGCAGTGAGTTCCAGACCCCCACTACCCTCTGGGTGAAGAAATTTCCCCACATATCTCCTCTAAACGTCCCCCCAGTTACTTTAAATCTATGTCCCCTGGTTGTTGATCCCTCTGCCAAGGGAAACAGGTCCTTCCTATCCACTCTATCCAGGCCCGTCATAATTTTATATACCTCAATCAGATCTCCCCTCAGCCTCCTCTGTTCTAAAGAAAACAGATCCAACATCTCCAATCTTTCCTCATAGCCAGATGTGAGCTCGCGATCTGGTAGTACTTTGAGCTGGTCCAAGATCTGTTAGCACTGGAAGGGAGCTCTTGATCTAGGAGCACTGCAGATGAATTTGAAGAGCATTGGAGTAGGTCGTGAGATCTGTGATCGCTGGAAAATTGTTCCTGGGTTCTGGGAACACTGTGGAGCAAGGGTACCAAAGTCTGGGAATTTTGGGTACAGGCCTCGGATCAGGGAGAACTGGGAGGAGGGTCCTGGAATCTGGGAGTAATGGATGCAGACTTAGGATGATAGAGCATTAGGAGAAGTGTTCTGGGTTTATGGGGGAATTGGGTGTAGGCCTGGAATTCTGGAGCATTGGGATTGGTCCTGGTGTGGAGGAGCATGGGAGGGCAGTGGAGAAGTTCCTTGGAGCTTGGGGTTGAAGATCCAGGAACATTGAGGAACCTGAGACTCCACCAGCATTGAGGTGCTGGGGTCTGACAGTACTGGAGATTGTAACGATCACTTCTGCTTGATATTTAATTATCATATTTCCTTAGAAGTTCCTCATTGGAGGCTAATCCACCTGCTTTCTTTGTGTTTGGTTCATACATTCTATACCTATCGAGATTTGATTTTTGTCACTGTTTTTATGAATTTGGAATTTGAGCCCATGTGAAAGTATAACACAAATATTTTATGTAAATAGGTGCGCGGGAAATGTATGACATCAGAGGCGTGTCAAACCACAAAATAGGCAGCATTTTATATATAGGGAAAGAGTTTTAGGTTCCAGCTCAGAATAATCCACAATGAAATGCCTGGCTTTCTTATTTTTGCATCTGTAATAAAATGTAACATCTAAAATATGACAGATGTTCCCTGTATGGGCCGGATTTTGCTCTCAGTGACAAACTACTGTTTGTTACACTTACACTTGCCCACAGACTTTCTATGGGGTTTTGCACTAGAACATACTGTAAATGAGAGAACCAAAAAGCACAACACCCTCTACAGGGCAATTGGGACCTGTGTGAACAGGGCAAACAACTGTGTATCTCCTGAGCCAATCAGATTAAAGAATCGTTACTGAGCAGCGCAAAGTCTGAACCAAGAAGTGTAAGTTAGAATAGTGAATTCAATGTCAAGTCAGGTACAGAAAGCGAAAGGAAGAGAGGGAAAGAAAGACTGGATTAGGAGAGATAAAATAGACAGAAAGAAAAAGTTAAACAAATGATTTAGATTTTTTTAGTTTTTTAAATCTCCAACAATAATTAAAATCTGAAGGAATGAGACTCCGCCCTTGTAAAAGTTAATTTTCAGTGCCAGAAAGGTTGTTTAGCAGTTCGTAATACTTACCATGCCATTAAAAGGGTACTTACACTGGAATGGACAAGCCCTAACTGTTCTGCGAGTTTAATCCGTATCTATGAAGTATGTACAGCAACTTCATGTCGTTCCATGTGTTTCAATGCTGAGTCTCTCGGCGAGATACCATTCTTACGCAGCTTTTGAAGGAGCAGGGTATCTCTGACAGCAACTTCCTGATTTCCACGTTTAACTGGAAGTTACAATCCGATTTCCACGTAAATAACCGTGAGGATTATTAACTTCACCGTTATTCCTACCGTAAAATCCTACCCATTATATGAAGTTTTTTAATCCTTACTTGCAGATTTTCCATGGTGTTACTCATTTTATGCCAAAAGATAGGGGTTACAATTTGACCCCACCCCCGAAACGGTGTTTTGGTGTTTTTTACCGCAGTTACAATTCAGGTCGACTCTTTCGCGACATTTGGCTCATTGGGGTTTTTTTTGTATTGATCCGAAAGTCGGTCATAATGGGGGGTGGTGACAACTCCTGAGGGGCAAAACCGAGGTGGTGATGGCAACTGAGGGGCGGAAGTTGGGGCGGTGTGGAATGGCTGCTGTGTTGACATCATCATGGCGCCGTGTCACCTTGGCTCTCTCATTCTCTTAAAGGGGAGAGCCTTCACGTTTTTAAAACTTCAGCCCACTGGGCCACCAGGGAGGGTTTCAACCGGGCCAGCGGCCTGGCACTCCACCTGTTGGCGGCCTGGCCGAACCCGGGAGCATATTTGTCGTGCCGACATAGCAGTCGGCCGACAACAAAAAACATGGCAGCAGTGCTTTAAGGGAAGTTACACTGCCACTGTAGAAGGCCAAAGCCTCACTGGAGCACCGAGGAAAAGCTTATTTTGGCACCGCTGGGCGGGCTGAAGATTTTTCAAGGGGAATGTCACTGTCGGGGGGTTCGATCTCTGGTGGGTGCGCACGGTGATGACGTGCTTACCGCCGATTAGCAGCTGTGGAGCGGTAAGGTGGAGGGATCGGGGCAATATCGCGAAAACTCGGAAGGGCAATTGGGCGAGCAACGGTCATACCACGAAAAGTTGGGGGCCACTCCACTCTGCAGCATGGACGTCGCTTTTCGGGGATAACAGGCCTTACGGAAAGGGGAAATTTCAGCCCCAAGCTATTTAATAATGACAGGAATGTTATATCATGAAAGTTTAATTTTAATCAGTGGTGTGTTTTGTATTGCCAGTAATTGCATTTAAATAACGCGCTAGTGTGTTTGCTGATTGGGATTTGTTGAAAGACAGATTCTTAAACCATTCCATTGTCATGTCAATAAAAAAATTATTTTCTTTTAACAGAAAAGGAAAATACTGCGGATGCTAGAATCTGGAATAAAAACTGAAAATGCTGGAAATCTCAGCAAGTCAGGCATTTCTGTTTTTATTCCAAATTCCAGCATCTGCAGTATTTTGCTTTTAACTCTGCTTTCTCTCTCCCCAGATGCTGCCTGACCTGCTGAGATTTCCAGCATATTCTTTTCTTTTAAGCTGTTTTGACTATTTTCCTTTTTTAAGCATTCACGATTGCTAATCTGCTACTTCACAAGTTTGTTTAGCTAAAAGGTCCCTCAAGAATAAATAAATGCCTAAAAAAGACGATTGAACAGCGGTGTACCGATATGTGTACAAAGATTTAATCCGTGGCGGGTAAATCAAAGCACTGGTAGGACAGGTTTAAATAAAGGTATCAGGAATCATTATGGAGTGACGGAAAGTACAATGGCCAGTGGTTGCGTTGCTTCTGATTCAATGCTTCTGATTTCCCACTATGCTCGCTGCGACCCATTCTAATTAGAAATGCATAAGATATGGAGTAAGTTATCAACGGCCGGATTGGTGCACCGGATGGCAACATTTATCGTTTATATCTCCCAATCCGCCTTGCAGGAACCCCTGGGCCCTTGCATTGTCTCTAGCAGAGCAATGAGCAATTGCTGCTTGAAGCTATCTTATCAATCATCTACGAGTTGTAATTAAAACCAATCAGTATTTATCTGGGATTCGCAGGTTAATATCTGCTAATGAGCAGCGAGAACTCTGAATCAGAGGCATGCAGAATACTGCAACTGAACTGGATAGCTGATACCTTTTGGCTTCTCACAAACTCTACACCAGCTCAAAACTGTCTCATCACCATCACTCCAAACTGACAACCTCGGATCATATTGCTTTCTTGTAAAGGGAGGTGACAGAAACTGTTTACTGCATTGCAGTTAAATAATGTTCGATTCTTTCTATCGGAAAATGCTTCACTGCTTATCTGAGCAGACTCCAAGGATTCCTTTAAGAGGCATTGGTTTGGCAGCTTTCTGCTTAGTGTCAGAAGGTGGGTCTTGCTATCTATGTCACAGGACCCTGGTTTGCATTGACTAATGAGGCTCCCTCCCATTTTCAGTCGGAGCGTTGACCATCAACTTCGAGGCCAGCTTAAAATGGCAGCCAGTCGGCTTGTGGTGGCAAGTAAATTTTTTTCAGATTTTGGTCTAACTACCCCCCATTTCCAGTGGTAAACGGGACAATGGAGAGACCGAACTTGCCTCTCCAGAAATCAGTGTGTCGTTATTAAAAGTGTTGGAATAAATGGATACTTTTCAGAATGGCAGGCAGTGACTAGTGGGGTACCGCAAGGTTCTGTGCTGGGGCCCCAGCTGTTTACACTGTACATTAATGATTTAGATGAGGGGATTAAATGTAGTATCTCCAAATTTGCGGATGACACTAAGTTGGGTGGCAGTGTGAGCTGCGAGGAGGATGCTGTGAGGCTGCAGAGCGACTTGGATAGGTTAGGTGAGTGGGCAAATGCATGGCAGATGAAGTATAATGTGGATAAATGTGAGGTTATCCACTTTGGTGGTAAAAACAGAAAGACAGACTATTATCTGAATGGTGACAGATTAGGAAAAGGGGAGGTGCAAAGAGACCTGGGTGTCATGGTACATCAGTCATTGAAGGTTGGCATGCAGGTGCAGCAGGCGGTTAAGAAAGCAAATGGCATGTTGGCCTTCATAGCAAGGGGATTTGAGTACAGGGGCAGGGAGGTGTTGCTACAGTTGTACAGGGCATTGGTGAGACCACACCTGGAGTATTGTGTACAGTTTTGGTCTCCTAACCTGAGGAAGGACATTCTTGCTATTGAGGGAGTGCAGCGAAGGTTCACCAGACTGATTCCCGGGATGGCGGGACTGACCTATCAAGAAAGACTGGATCAACTGGGCTTGTATTCACTGGAGTTCAGAAGAATGAGAGGGGACCTCATAGAAACATTTAAAATTCTGACGGGGTTAGACAGGTTAGATGCAGGAAGAATGTTCCCAATGTTGGGGAAGTCCAGAACCAGAGGTCACAGTCTAAGGATAAGGGGTAAGCCATTTAGGACCGAGATGCGGAGGAACTTCTTCACCCAGAGAGTGGTGAACCTGTGGAATTCTCTACCACAGAAAGTTGTTGAGGCCAATTCACTAAATATATTCAAAAAGGAGTTAGATGAGGTCCTTACTACTAGGGGGATCAAGGGGTATGGCGAGAAAGCAGGAATGGGGTACTGAAGTTGAATGTTCAGCCATGAACTCATTGAATGGCGGTGCAGGCTAGAAGGGCCGAATGGCCTACTCCTGCACCTATTTTCTATGTTTTCTATGTTTCTATGTTGTGTATTAATATTGATGATTGGATGGTGGTATTTATTTGTTACCTGTTATATGGCCCTGCACACATAAGATCCACAGGAGAATCAGCACTTGCATTCCAATTGAATTACCTGCAGAAATCATTAACATTTGAGTGAAAATTTTGAAATTACATTTTGAATCTGTTTTGATTCCTGAGAGTAAGCTGAATTGTTCTGGACTGAATTTCAGCATTGTTTCTCAGTATAGCATGCGAGCCGATTGCCTTTTGATCGAAGAAGAGATAGCAGGGCATTATGGGGCCAAGTTTCGGCCTGAGTTGCTCCTGTTTTTTTGGAGCAACTGGTTTAGAATGGAGTATCTTAGAAATTTGAATTCTCGGCATTTAGTTTGCTCCAGTTCTAGTCAGTTAGAACAGTTTCACTTTGGAACAGAATTTTTTTTTCAAAAGGGGGCGTGTCCGGCCACTTACGCCTGTTTTCAAAGTTTAGGCAGTGAAAACTTACACCAAACTAACTTAGAATCGAGTAAGTGAAGATTTTTGTACGTTCGAAAAAACCTTGTCTAAACTTTAGAAAATCAGGCATAGGTTACAAATCAGGCATAGGGAATGGGGGGGTTTAAAGGGAAGTTTACAAACATTAAACACTTCAGTTTTACAAATAAAGAGCCATCATCAATAATAAATGATAAAAACATCAATAAATCAACCAATAAATCAATCAAAAAAAATTAATAAAAAATAAAACATTTTCTACTTACCAACTGCAGCACTGGGAGTCCTCCAACATCGTGCTGGGACGGCCCCCCCAGTGTGTCTCTGTCAGTGTCTCTATCTCTCTGTCTGTCTGTGTGTGTCTCTCACTCTCTGTCTGTCAGTGTCTGTGTTTCTGACAGCGAGGGGAGGGGGAGAAGGGGAGGGGGAGGGGGAGAAGGGGAGCGGGAGGGGGAGAAGGGAGGTGGGAGTGGGAGAAGGGAGGTGGGGGGGAGAGGGGGAGAAGATAGGTGGGGGGGAGAGGGGGAGAAGGGAGGTGGGGGTGGAGAGGGGGAGAAGGGAGATGGGGGGAGGGGGAGAAGGGGGGTGGGTGGGGATGGGGGGAGGGGGAGAAGGGGGGTGGGGGGGAGGGGGAGAGAGGATGGAGGGAGGGAAGGAGAGAGGAGGGAGGGAGGGAGGGAAGGAGAGAGGAGGGAGGGAGGGAAGGAGAGAGGAGGGAGGGAAGGAGAGAGGAGGGAGGGAGGGAGAGAGAGGTGGGAGAGAGGAGGGCGAGAGGAGGGAGGGAGGAGGGAGAGAGGAGGGAGGGAGGGAGGAAAGAGGGAGAGAGGAGGGAGTGAGAGAGGAGGGAGGGAGGGAGAGAGAGGTGGGAGAGAGGAGGGCGAGAGGAGGGAGGGAGGAGGGAGAGAGGAGGGAGGGAGGGAGGAAAGAGGGAGAGAGGAGGGAGTGAGAGAGGAGGGAGGGAGGGAGGGAAAGAGGAGGGAGGGAGGGAAGGAGAGAGGAGGGAGGGAGGGAGGGAGGGAGAGTGGGGGGGGAAGGGAGAGAAGGAGGCTGAACGGCCGGGCCCAAGACCTCGGCCGTTCAGGTAGGTGGCGTCGTGTCTCGGGGGGGGTCGCGGAGGTCCGGTGGGGGGGGAAGAGTCGCAGAGGTCGGGGGGGGGGGAGGGGGGGAGAGAGAGTCGCTGAGGTCCGGGGGGGGGGGAGGGGGGGAGAGAGAGTCGCTGAGGTCCGGGGGGGGAGGAGAGCGGGGGTCCGGTCGGGTGGGAGGAGCCTTATTCACGCAGCCCCAGTGAGGCCATTCGGCCAGGGCTAGGGGCTGTGTGCTTCGGGCCCCTCCCACAGTTTTGGGCGCCTGGAGCTACTGCACATGCGCGCCCACTGTAGCGCGCATGTGCAGAGGTCCCAGCACTGTTTTCAGCGCAGGGACCTGGCTCCGCCCCCTACAGCTCGTGCTGCGCCGCGCCCAGCTCCAGAGGACCTGCAGGGAGCCGGAGAATAGGTAAGTTTTTTTTAGGCGCACTTTCTGCCGCGAAAAACGGGCGTCCAGGTCCGGGCTGCACCGTTTTAGGTGCGGCTCGAAACTTGGGCCCCTTATGTCACTGCCACTCCTAGTCTCATGTTTCTTCAGGAGGTATGTCATGTGACTGGATGATGGGCTGCTGTATCAATGGTTTTTCCAGTGAGGGATTTCTCCCCGATATTTCAGCTAGAAATAGTTTTTCAATGGTCATTCTTCAACAGCATTATGTTGTCCGTGATGGACTTGATTGCGCGTAACTACTCATCAAAGTATATTTGCTCTTCAGACCATTTAACATTGAAAAATTTAAAATGTGAAAGATCACCACAGATAACTGCTTCTGATAACATATATCAGATTCTGATCTATCTCATTCAGTTAGACAAGGTTAAAGAGAGAAAACTATCCTATATTGGCCAGATATGAAAATGATTAAAACATTTTCTTTTGCATGTTCCACTCTTGTCAACACACTTCCTGTAAATATTCTACAGAAAAGTGAAAGACACCAGCTGCCATCTTTATTTGTGGGCCTGTAAAGCATTACATTGAAGAGTCAGGTTCAGTATTTTATTTGAAATAGAGATTAACGTTGAAGATTAAAGAGATTAAAGTTACCTCATCTTACAGAAAAATGTGTAAAAGAATCTAGTGGTGTTCAGTTCAATTATTTCTGGAAATGTTGGCTTCGATTGTTCAGACCACTATATAAAAAGAAAAAAATCTGCAAATGCTGAAACTTTGAAATAAAACCAGAAATTTCAGGAAGCACACAGCACATCTGGAAAGAGGAATGTCTGCTTAACATTCTGTTTGCAGACTATTTTTCAGAAGTGAAAACTGAAGGATAAGCAAGCTCCTCAGTAGAGTGAAAAGATAGGGGAGGGAGGAAACCAGACAACAGATACTCCAATCGCTGAGAGGCAATTAACGTGTTGAATGACCTGAAAACTGCTCAATGGAGAAGTGGGAACCTGTTAAATGACACAGAAAATCCTCACAGAGAGCATTAACCACTTGGGATTAAGGAGACAGAGAAGACGACAGAAGGTTGTTTCTGTGTGGTACTTCACGGAATTCTAGGGCAACAATATAGGTAGTCAGTCATTAAACTGATGCTGGCAATATGCTGCCAAACTTGGCATCTCTCTTAGCATGAGGAGAATGCTACTGGTGGCTAGCCGAGAGCAGGCATTTTAAGAAAGAAGAAAGAAAGACTTGCATTTATATCACGCCTTTCATGATCACCGGACGTCTCCAAGCGCTTTACAGCCAATGAAGTACGTTTGTAGTGCAGTCACTGTTGTAATGTGGGAAATGTGGGTGTACACCATTTTGCCCTGCAAGGAGATTGAATACATGAGAAGGCTAGCAGTTGAACAGTGTGTATCAACTGAAGTAAGAGATGTGGGGGGATCAACCAGTTAAAGTGGAGGAAGAGGTTTTAGGGTTGGCCATATAAGTTATTACTGTTAGGGGAGCTGAGTAGCTATAGTGTAAGATGCCAAGCTGAGGGGCAGAGGTCCAATGTAATAGGTCCCTGCTTCCTTTTCCTCTCTGTTGTGCATGGGCAATAAGTGTTTCCCAGGCACAACAAGGCAGAATATCAGGGCCATATAGGAAAGGTTGCCAATGTTCATAACTGAGATCTGCTCATTTCTTTTAGAGTTAATAACAATTAGTTGCGCCATCATCAGCATCGATAAAATTCTGACGAGATTGGACAGGTTAGATGCAGTAAGAATGTTCGCGATGGTGGGGAAGTCCAGAACCAGGGGTCACAGTCTAAGGATAAGGGGTAGGCCATTTAGGACCGAGATGAGGAGAAACTTCTTCACTCAGAGAGTTTTGAGCATGTGGAATTCTCTACCACAGAAAGTTGTCGAGGCCAGTTCGTTAGATATATTCAAAAGGGAATTAGATGTGGTCCTTATGGCGAAAGGGATCAAGGGGTATGGAGAGAAAGCAGGAATGGGGTACTGAAGTTGCATGATCAGCCACGATCATATTGATTGGTGGCGCAGGCTCAAAGGACCAAATGGACTACTTCTGCACCTATTTTCTATGTTTCTATGAAGCACTGACCACACTTGACCAGCTCCGCTGGGCGGGCTGCATCGTCCACATGCCCGACACGAGACTCTCTAAGCAAGTGCTCTACTCGGAACTGCTACATGGCAAGCGAGCCCCAGCTGCGCAAAGGAAACGTTCCAAGGATACCCTCAAAGCCTCCTTGATAAAGTGCAACATCCCCATCAGCACCTGGGAATCCCTGGTCCAAGACCACCCAAAGTGGAGGAAGTGCACTGAGCACCTTGAGTCTCGTCGCCGAGAGCATGCAGAAAACAAGCGCAGGCAGTGGAAGGAGCATGCGGAAAACCAGGCTCCCCACCCACTCTTTCAACCACTATCTGTCCCACCTGTTACAGAGACTGTAATTCCTGTATTGGACTGTACAGTCACCTGAGAACTCACTTTTAGAGTGGAAGCAAGTCTTCCTCGATTTCGAGGGACTGCCTATGAAAATAATGATTTTTGGTATACTTTTTGTGCCTTCTACTGTGAAGACAGATACAATAGAAGATGTGTTGTGATGTAAATTAGGAAGGAGGGGACGTTTCCGGTTATCCCATCTCAATTTCCTGGTGCTGGGCCCTCCATGGGACCCGTCGGACGGGTATCAAGGTGAAGAGAATCCTAAAGTTAAGTTTTGGCTTTCCTTTTAAGGAAACCCAAGAGATCTTTGGACCTCGAGGCCTTCTGGCTGCTGTTCTCCAGGAGTAATCAGAAGGCCCTATGACTGGCAGCCGGATCTGCCTCTGAGGCCTGAAGTTGTGCATCCGATTCTATGTCTGATTCCTATGCAAGGCCCTATAGGGCCCAGGGCAGGTGGGCCGGCACCAGGGGTGCAACCGCCAGATTCAGGTACATGACACCATAGCGGCCTGGACAAATAGAACACACTTTCATTCGCTCTGCCAGTCCTGCACTCGGACAAAGTGGGGAGGGAGGAATATTGGGGCCTGTATCTTTAAAAGCAAAATCTGAGGATGGAATTTTCTCAGCTGACCTTCAATGGTAAAAAAGGTCATATCAGGTGTGTTAGAAGTTCTAAGTAAACCCCGTCTGGGTTAAAGACGTACTAGTTGATACATACATAAACGTGTATTCATGAAGGGCGTTTAGATATTCACTGTAACCATGGAGACATAGTTTGGTCAAGGCACGCATAAAGGTTGTTTGGGACTGGAGTTTGTGAAGCCAAAATGTAAGAGTTTTGTTTGGAGCAAAAATAACAGTTAGGTATAATTTTCATGTTCGGAATTTACTTCAACGAAGGTTTGCCAAACTAACTAACCACTAATGAAAAAAGGATATTCGGGGCATTACATTTGATGATTGATACGGCAGATGGCCAAGGGCAGTAAAACGATCAGTAATGAGAATCAGGCTGCAGTTACAATGTTGGGGCTCTCACATCAACACATGCTGTAAATCTGTGTGTAACCAGAAACAGAAAATGCTGGAAACATATAGCAAGTCTGTCAGCTTCTCACAAAGATAGGTTAATGTTGTGGTTCGTCAGCTTTGAACAGAACTTATTGAAACATTAACTTTTCTCTTTCAAATGTCGGCTGACCTGTCATGCTGCCAGCATTTGCACTTTTTAGTACTTCATTGGCTGCAAAGCGCTTTGGGGCTTCCTGAGGTTGTGAAAGGCGCTATATAATTACAAGTTCTTCCTTTATTTCAGATTTCCAGCATTTGCGGTTTTATATCTATTTTCTAAGTATGGATGTTGCTTATTTGCCGCTCAGCTACATATACATGACAGTATTTCTCAGTGTAATATTATTTTAGAGACAGCAATGAGCCAGCATTCTGATCTTAGACTTCAAAACACATAGTTGGATTTGGACATATTTACTTGGGATTAGGCTGTGTTTCCTGGACATTGTCTTCTGTGTGTGGATGCAAATAACAGGGTCTTATGGCATTCTCTGAGGAAGGTGGTACTATTTTAAAATTGTAACAATGTTGTGCAAAACTAAAGGCAGGTACATTTAAAGTGTGCAACTAATGATTTTAAAATGAAAATAAATAACAAAATTTAGTAAAATTGTCATTTAATACAATATGGTATTGAGGGCAACATATTTTTTTTAAAACACTATCTTAATAATGTTTGCTTAACCTAATAAAGTCATGATTGTTTTCTGCCTGAAAACTGCTGATTACTTATGACATCATTTGGTGAGGAAAAAGGGGCCCACTCTTGTTCAAGCATTACCATTTAAAGTAACCTTGCATTGATGTGACATCAGAAAAGACCTCAGCAAGTTAAATCGCGAATCTACTGTGGAATAAAACCAAGAATGAAGCATTTAAAACACGTATTTCTCAATCCAATATTCCAACTGAGCTTAAAGAAACAATATTGTGGTATCTTCTGTAATGAACTTCGTAGCATGCTGTTGCATAACTAACTAATCACTGGTAACAGAATCCTCAGCCTCCCCATTGAGTTCATTCAGTTGTTTTTAATACGTGATTTATTTTCATAAACTAGTGAATTAGTTTAAAGTAAAACAAACCATCATTGGTACGTCATTTTGGGATACGGGCAACCCTCTGAGTCTGTGTCAGAAAATTCTGGAGATATACAACAGGTCAACCGGCATCTGTCAAGAGAAAAGACAATTTAACATTTGGGATGTGTAGTCAATGATGTTTCTGCCAGGATTCCATAAATACAGTGTTATGCTGGCATTAGAGTAAAAACTGCTCAATATTTAATATGGGGCTAAGTGTGTAATCATGGTTGAATGAAGCTTATTCTGTCATCAATAAATTATGTACTGAACAATTCAGAAATGCAAAATTAAGCAAAACTAATACCCCACCATCACTAGACCATTCTTTACATGAGAGTTGAATAGTAGAGCTGCAGCAGTAATTCCTAGTAAAACGTGCTTCCTTTTCCAGTAAAATATGTTTTATGTGAATGTTAATCAGTTGGCAGAACTTTAAAGGTATTAGTACAGTATGTGGTATTGTTGTGGATACAAAAGGAATTCCCCATCGGAAAACCAATGCTCTTAGTATCTCTATAATTGTCAATTCCCCTTTCTCCCCCGTCTTTCGGATGAGACGTTAAACCGAGGCCCCGTCTCAGGTGAAGGTAAAAAATCCCATGATACTATTTCGAAGAAGAGCAGGGGAGTTATCCCCGGTGTCCTGGCCAATATTTATCCCTCAATCAACATAACAAAAAAAACTATTATCTGGTCATTATCGCATTGCTGTTTGTGAGAGTTTGCTTGTGCGCAAATTGGCTGCCGCGTTTCCGCATTACAACAATGATTACACTCCAAAAGTACTTCATTGGCTATAAAGCTAGATACGAGAATGACTAAACATTGACTGAATTCCAGATTGTTCTGGGGTGGTCAGCTGTCTCTCAACTATCAGGGAGGAGGCCTTCATCTTTCTCAGATCTGGAGCCAAACTCGGGTGCAGGCCTATGAGAGAACATACATGGGTTTGTTTGCTTTGTAGTAGTCGGTTTAAAGATCATTCATCTAACATCTGTTGTATTTGCAATTTGTTTGCAGTTTGTGGCTGTGACTTAGCCAAAGGTGGATTTTTCATGAAGAACAGTGATTACCTTTGTACCCTGGATTACCAGCGGCAGTACGGAACTCGTTGCCAAGGCTGTGGAGAGTTCGTGGAGGGCGAAGTAGTTACGGCACTGGGGAAGACCTACCACCCGAAGTGCTTTGTTTGCTCCATGTGCAAGTAAGACTACATATAATACCTGAAAAAACTGCAAACCTCATAAGACCTTTTCATTCAAAAATATTCTTGATACTTAGAACCATGGCACCATAGAGATGTACAGCACAGAAGCAGGCCAGTGTGCCAGTTCTGTGCCCGAGTAATCTGAAACTAATCCCACTGCCCTCCTCGCTCCCCATGCTCCGCTTCAAATATTTATCCAAATTTCCCGTAAATTATGCAATGACCTCAACTATTCCCTGTGGCAAGGAATTCCAGGTTCAAACAAAACTGCACGAAGACATTCCTCCGAACCCCTCGCCTGAATCTTGGTAATAATGTTAAATTGAGGGCCTTCTGTCATTGACTCTCCAACCAGAGGGAATGGTCTTTACTTATTCACTCTATCAAAACCATCCATGATTTAGAAAATCTCCATTAAATCTTTTCTTAGACTTCTTTGCTCCAATGGAAATAGTCTCTATATCTAAAGTTTTTGCTCATAACTATGGCTCATCCCTGGCATCATCCTGGTGATTCTACACTGTACGCCATGACTTCAGTGTCTTTTCTATAATGGAATGCCAAAAAATGCCAAGCAGTTAAAATCCCCTGTGGGAATTACCCACTGTCTTGCCGTGGGTTTCCAATTCTAACACCAGGCTAACCTAGCGGGAGGAGGAGTCAGGCCAGAAAAGGCCTGAAAAGGTAACCAACTTTTTTTGTGGGCCCCACAAGGAAAATCTAGACACCCCCCCACCCCATCCCGGCCTTTTCCATGCCCCACCTCGACTGTGACACCCGCCCGAACCCTCCCCCAGGCACTTAGCTGAATGCTGGGGACTGTTCCTTTGATCCCTGGTGGGGACTTCTGCCGCCCAATATTCTGCCCCCCACCGACCAGCTGCCCATTCTCACTGGTCTCGGGCAGAAGACTTACAAGAGTTAAAATCGTTTGGATTTATCCAGTTAATAAAGAATATGTAACTTACACATTAAGACCTATATTTAAAGCTCTGTTGCTTTCCTGAATGTATATACATCTGAACTATAACTGCTGTAGATATGGTATATGAGCCACATGCACAACTGTGTACTTATGTCCTTTCAGTGCATAGGAGTGACTTGCACTGTAAAAACTTGTTGTTAACCTAAATTGCAATCATGAAACGAGGGAATTGATTTATATACAACAACAGCTTGCAAGTTGTTGATTTATATACACTTGGTATTGAGAATGTTTTGCAGATGATATAGCCAGATACCAAATATACAGCAAGATTCATGGATTAGTTTCCCAATCTCAGTGGCATTTGCTGTAGAAAATTGCATGATTATCAGCTAGTCCAGTTTTTCATACAGTTGCTGTGATTTGCTTGCTGGTATTACATCTGCTGTATCGTTTAGCTGACATGCCTAGTCAGAAAACGCTAAACGATTACAAGAACCAATCACTGGGGAACTGTATCCACGAATGTGTAATGGAAAAAAAAACCCTAAAGGATTAGGAGAATAATAACTTCATCCCTTGAAATGTTTAGAATAACATTGTTGTGTTACAGATTCAGGCCACCTTATGAAACCTACTTTAAAATGTCCCATTGTAAAATTACACTTTTAAAACTACAATATGTATGAAAAGAGCACAATATAATAAATGGCATAACTTATCTGTCCCTTTTGATCTTTCTTCCCCTCCCCCTTTCAGTGCTTCTTTAGTATGTGTTCTTTCGAAACGCTAGCCAGTTCTGACGAAGGGTCGTTGACCCGAAACGGTAACTCTGCTTTTCCCTCCACAGATGCTGCCTGACCTGTTGAGATTGCTGTTTTTATTATGTAACTTATCTGTGATTGGCATATGCAATGGTGTTTTCAAAACTTGGAATTTACTTATCATCATGTTTGACAATCGTGGATGAATTATTCTCTATTAGACCAGGTTAACATTTTCTGGGGCCGAAATTGCCCCCTTTTTGTGCCCTGGGATGCAATGGCCTTTCCGCCCGGGGGCGAGCGACGGTAGTGTCTTGGGTGAAATTGCCTCTGAGATTTTGGGTCCAATTTACCAGTAGTGCCACGCCCCGCGGTTAGCCCCCTGGCCGGCGCACAACAGACATAGAAACATAGAAAATAGGTGCAGGAGTAGGCCATTCGGCCCTTCGAGCCTGCACCACCATTCAATATGATCATGGCCGATCATGAACTTCAATACCCCATTCCTGCTTTCTCTCCATACCCCTTGATTCCTTTAGCTGTAAGGGCCACATCTAACTCCCTTTTGAATATATCTAACGAACTGGCCTTAACAACTTTCTGTGGTAGAGAATTCCACATGCTCACAATTCTCTGAGTGAAGAAGTTTCTCCTCATCTCGGTCTTAAATGGCTTACCCCTTATCCTTAGACTGTGACCCCTGGTTCTGCACTTCCCCAACATTGGGAACATTCTTCCTGCATCTAACCTGTCCAATCTCGTCAGAATTTTATATGTTTCTATGAGATCCCCTCTCATTCTTCTAAATTCCATTGAATATAAGCCTAGTCAATCCGGTCTTTCTTCATATGTCAGTCCTGTCATCCCGGGCATCAGTCTGGTGAACCTTCGCTGCACTCCCCCAAGAATGTCCTTCCTCAGATTAGGAGACCAAAACTGTACACAATATTCAAGGTGTGGCCTCACCAAGACCCTGTACAACTGTAGTAAGATCTCCCTGCTCCTATACTCAAATCCTCTCGCTATGAAGGCCAACATGCCATTTGCCGCCTTCACCGCCTACTGTACGTGTATGCCAACTTTCAATGACTGATGTACCGTGACACCCAGGTTTCGTTGCACCTCCTTTTTTACGAATCTGTCATCATTCAGATAACAATCTGCCTTCCTGTTTTTACCACCAAAGTGGATAACCTCACATTTATCTACATTATACCACATCTGCCATGTATTTGTCCACTCACCTAACCTGTCCAATCACCTTGCAGCCTCTTAGCATCCTCTTCACAGCTCACACTGCCACCCAGCTTAGTGTCATCTGCAAACTTGGAGATATTACATTCAATTCCTTCGTCTAAATCATTAATGTATATTCTAAATAGCTGGGTTCCCAGCACTGAGCCCTGCGGCACCCCACTAGTCACTGCCTGCCATTCTGAAAAGGACCCGTTTATTCCTACTCTTTGCTTCCTGTCTGCCAACCAGTTCCCTATCCACGATGACATCATTGCCGTGTGCGCCAACCTCGTTTGCGCCCCACGGGGGAAATTGCCCTGCGGCCTGCGAGGCTGGTGCGGGCCAATGTCAGCGCAAGCTTTGTGAGGCACTGACATCCGCCCAGGGCGCTCCTTGAAGGGTAGGCTGTGTATGCCTGGGCTGCCATTTTATATTAATGGCCGACTCTTCAGTTAGCCCGGCAATCATGCCCTTGCCTCGACCTGGCCGCCATCATGCAGCCTGGCACTCCCTTTTGGGTGCCGGGCCGCTGGCCCAGTCGAGCACATTCTTGGTGGCCCAGTAGCAGCCACCAAAGTGCCTGCAAAGTACGCAGTGGCCCTTCCCTTTAACTGAAAGGGAGGGGTATTGTAGCGCTTCCACGCATCGCTGAGCTCAGCGGTGCACTGATGCCCTGGGAGCGCCCCTCCAACGAGGCCGAGCACCTGAGACAACGCTCCACCTCGTTTGAGGGGCGTAAAGCCCAATTGCACGCCGGGGAGGTGGGACATCCGGCCCGGGCGGTAAAAGTCCCAAATGGGGCGCGGGGCAATTTCAACCGCTCTGTGTTTAAGAATAAGCTGCAAGAGTATCTTTGACAGCACTGCACCGTTTGAATACATTCAATTTGATTTTGTAAAGGGAGAGCCTAGAAATTGGTCCATACAGTGCCCATTTTTTCAAGCACTACTAAGGGGCTGCTTGTCATATTGGATAAGGATACATAGAAACATAGAGACATAGAAAATAGATGCAGGAGTAGGCCATTCGGCCCTTCGAGCCTGCACCGCCATTCAATGAGTTTATGGTTGAACATGCAACCTTAGTACCCCATTCCTGCTTTCTCGCCATACCCCTTGATCCCCTTAGTAGTAAGGACTATATCTAACTCCTTTTTGAATATATTTAGTGAATTGGCCTCAACAACTTTCTGTGGTAGAGAATTCCACAGGTTCACCATTCTCTGGGTGAAGAAGTTTCTCCTCATCTCAGTCCTAAATGGCTTACCCCTTATCCTTAGACTGTGACCCCTGGTTCTGGACATCCCCAACATTGGGAACATTCTTCCTGCATCTAACCTGTCTAAACCCGTCAGAATTTTAAATGTTTCTATGAGATCCTCTCTCATTCTTCTGAACTCCAGTGAATACAAGCCCAGTTGATCCAGTCTTTCTTGATAGGTCAGTCCCGCCATCCGGGAATCAGGCTGGTGAACCTTCGCTGCACTCCCTCAATAGCAAGAATGTCCTTCCTCAAGTTAGGAGACCAAAACTGTACACAATACTCCAGGTGTGGCCTCACCAAGGCCCTATACAACTGTAGCAATACCTCCCTGCCCCTGTACTCAAATCCCCTCGCTATGAAGGCCAACATGCCATTTGCTTTCTTAACCGCCTGCTGTACCTGCATGCCAACCTTCAATGACTGATGTACCATGACACCCAGGTCTCGTTGCACCTCCCCTTTTCCTAATCTGTCACCATTCAGATAATAGTCTGTCTCTCTGTTTTTACCACCAAAGTGGATAACCTCACATTTATCCACATTATACTTCATCTGCCATGCATTTGCCCACTCACCTAACCTATCCAAATCACTCTGCAGCCTCATAGCATCCTCCTCGCAGCTCACACTGCCACCCAACTTAGTGTCATCCGCAAATTTGGAGATACTACATTTAATCCCCTCGTCCAAATCATTAATGTACAATGTAAACAGCTGGAGCCCAGCACAGAACCTTGCGGTACCCCACTAGTCACTGCCTGCCATTCTGAAAAGTACCCATTTACTCTTACTCTTTGCTTCCTGTCTGCCAACCAGTTCTCAATCCATGTCAGCACACTACCCCCAATCCCATGTGCTTTAACTTTGCACATTAATCTCTTGTGTGGGATCTTGTCGAAAGCCTTCTGAAAGTCCAAATATACCACATCAACTGGTTCTCCCTTGTCCACTCTACTGGAAACATCCTCAAAAAATTCCAGAAGATTTGTCAAGCATGATTTCCCTTTCACAAATCTATGCTGACTTGGACCTATCATGTCACCTCTTTCCAAATGCGCTGCTATGACATCCTTAATAATTGATTCCATCATTTTACCACTACTGGTGTCAGGCTGACTGGTCTATAATTCCCTGTTTTCTCTCTCCCTCCTTTTTTAAAAAGTGGGGTTACATTGGCTACCCTCCACTCGATAGGAACTGATCCAGAGTCTATGGAATGTTGGAAAATGACTGTCAATGCATCCGCTATTTCCAAGGCCACCTCCTTAAGTACTCTGGGATGCAGTCCATCAGGCCCTGGGGATTTATCAGCCTTCAATCCCATTAATTTCCCCAACACAATTTCCCGACTAATAAGGATTTCCCTCAGTTCCTCCTTCTTACTAGACCCTCTGACCCCTTTTATATCCGGAAGGTTGTTAATGTCCTCCTTAGTGAATACCGAACCAAAGTACTTGTTCAATTGGTCTGCCATTTCTTTGTTCCCCAGTATGACTTCCCCTGATTCGGACTGCAGGGGACCTACGTTTGTCTTTACTAACCTTATTCTCTTTACATATCCATAGAAACTTTTGCAGTCCGTCTTAATGTTCCCTGCAAGCTTCCTCTCGTACTCTATTTTACCTGCCCTAATCAAACGCTTTGTCCTCCTCTGCTGAGTTCTAAATTTCTCCCAGTCCCCGGGTTCGCTGCTATTTCTGGACAATTTGTATGCCACTTCCTTGGCTTTAATACTATCCCTGATTTCCTTTGATAGCCACGGTTGAGCCACCTTCCCTTTTTTATTTTCACGCCAGACAGGGATGTATAATTTTTGTAGTTCATCCATGCGGTCTCTAAATGCCTGCCATTGCCCATCCACACTCAACCCCTTAAGTATCATTCGCCAATCTATCCTAGCCAATTCACGCCTCATACCTTCAAAGTTACCCTTCTTTAAGTTCTGGACCATGGTCTCTGAATTAACTGTTTCATTCTCCATCCTAATGTAGAATTCCACCATATTATGGTCACTCTGCCCCAAAGGGCCTCGCACAACGAGATTACTAATTAATCCTCTCTCATTACACAGCACCCAGTCTAAGATGGCCTGCCCCTAGTTGGTTCCTCGACATATTGGTCTAGAAAACCATCCCTTATGCACTCCAGGAAATCCACCTCCACCGTATTGCTTCCAGTTTGGTTAGCCCAATCTATATGCATATTAACGTCACCCATGATAACTGCTGCACCTTTATTGCATGCACCCCTAATTTCCTGTTTGATGCCCTCTCCAACATCACTACTACTGTTTGGAGGTCTGTACACAACTCCCACTAATGTTTTTTGCCCTTTGGTGTTCTGCAGCTCTACCCATATAGATTCCACATCATCCAAGCTAATGTCCTTCCTAACTATTGCATTAATCTCCTCTTTAACCAGAAATGCTACCCCACCACCTTTTCCTTTTATTCTATCCTTCCTGAATGTTGAATACCCATGGATGTTGAGTTCCTAGCCCTGATCATCCTGGAACCACGTCTCCGTAATCCCAATCACATCATATTCGTTCACATCTATTTGCACAGTTAATTCATCCACCTTATTACGGATACTCCTTGCATTAAGACACAAAGCCTTCAGGCTTGTTTTTTTAACACCCTTTGTCCTTTTAGAATTATGATGTCGTGTGGCCCTTTTTGTTTCTTGCCTTTGTTTACTCAGCCTTGCACTATTGCTTTTTACCTTTCTACCATCTGTTTCTGACTCCATATTACTTCGCCCTATCTCGCTGCATAGGTTCCCATCCCCCTGCCATATTAGTTTAAACACTCCCGAACTGCATTAGCAAATGATACACAAGAGCCATTCTTTACCCTTGCCTCAGAAAGGCGTTAAACACTTTGCATTTGCAAATAAAGGGGCCTTCATACCTGTTTGAGCTCTCTGCTCCAAGATAGGTTTACCCTGATTCGGGGAAGCCAGCCCCAGGGATTGCCTGCAACAAAGAAGTTTAATAACTTGGGATGTGCCGAATTAGACCATTTCCACCCCCCCCCCCCCCGCCAGGCCATAAAAGGGCAAGGCAAGTTAAATACAGCTTCATCTTGGCTAAACATCAACACACTGTTCCAAACTTCTCACCACCTCTCAGCAATGCCACAAGAGGTCAAATCTTAATGTTACATAGAAACATAGAAAATAGGTGCAGGAGTAGGCCATTCGGCCCTTAGAGCCTGCACCAGTGGAAACAACCTCTCTGCCTCTATCCTGTCTATCCCCTTCATTATTTTAAATGTTTCTATAAGATCACCCCTCATCCTTCTGAACTCCAATGAGTAAAGATCCAGTCCACTCAATCTATCATCATAAGGTAACCCCCTCATCTCCGGAATCAGCCTCGTGAATCGTCTCTGTACCCCTTCCAAAGCTAGTATATCCTCCCTTAAGTAAGGTGATAGGCTTATAGGTTACACTGCTAATAGGCTAATGTTTTCAAATATGTCAAGGGTTGTGGATCAAGACTATGCGGAATGAAATTACATTACAGAAATCCTGATCTATATACTGTTGTTGATAATTTTACTAAAGTCAACTTCCTGGCTCACCCGCCATACATTTCAGCTTATCCAGAACTTTTCTGGTTGTATTCTATTCGACAACATGTCCCGCTCACCCACACACTGTCCTTGTTGACCTACATTAGCTTGCATTTTATTACATTACAGAAATGCAATGGACTAATATTATTGGCTTTCAGTCGTTTAGTGCCTCAAATTAAAAATTTTCATTCTTGTGTTTAAACCCCTCCATGGGCCTTGCCCCATCGAATGTTTGTAACCCTCTCTAACCCTACAATCCCGCCTCAAACTCTCAATTCCTAGTGTGCATACCCTCTCTCTATGTTCCAGCATTGGTGACTGTGCCTTCAGCTGCCTCGGCTCCGCACTCTGCAATTTCCTCCTCAAACCTCAAATTCTCCTCCTCCGTACCTCCTTTAAGACCCTCCTTAAAACCTGCCTCTTTGACCAAGCTGATGGTCACCCTCTTAATATCCTTTGGCTTGATATCCACTTTTACTTACTCCTCTGTGAAGCACATTGGGATGTTTTTCTACAGTAAAGATGCAGATTGTTGTTCTATTTTATTCTTTTCTATTTTATAATTTTTTACATAGGGATAGGGATATTTTCACAACAAAATAATTTTTTTAAATAGTAAATCCTAAAACTAGCTGAGCTCTTGCTCTGGTCAGAACTGTTCACCTTGTTGACATGTTTAGACATTTATATTTGAGTTTTCTTCTAGTTCTGTTTCCATGTCTTGTACGTTTAGTACAGTCAGACCTGGTTAATCTGCATGCATTGGGAAAACCAATTTTATTAGACATTAAGAATAAACAGACTCGTTACTGAAATCAAATCCTCATCATAAAATTTCACAAAGTGCATAAAAATATTACAGTATCTTGGCAAAAAAAGTTATGTTCTGTTTCATTTGTTGTATAGGCTGATTGTCCAATTTAAGAAGATTGTTGAATGAATGTTTTGCTCTTACCTACAGTGTTGATATTGAGATTTTCCTTGTCCTCATTCTCACTATTGCATCTTTCTCTCACATTGGAAAATAAAATTCTCAGCTGACTCTGTAACATCAGAAAGTTGTCTTTCTTTGCCATAGTGTTGGGAAACCAGTCCAGAACTTCCCTTGTCACTGTCAATAATGATGCATTCTGCTCTGCGTCAAAAAGTTGTGGGTTCAAGTCCCACTCAGATACTTGATCACAAAGTCTAGGCTGGCACCCCAGTGCAGTGCTGTGCTGAGGGAGTGCTACACTGTCGGAGGTGCCGTCTTTCAGATGAGATGTTAAGCCGAGGCCTCAGCTGCCCTCTCTGTAAAAGATCCCATGGCACTATTTGAAGAAGAGCAGTGAAGTTCTCCCCGGTGTCCTGGCCAATATTGGTCCCTTAACCAACACCACCAAAAGCAGACGACCTGGTCATTATCACATTGCTGTTTGTGGAAGCTTGCTGTGCACAAATGACCTGCCATGTTTCCAAATAACAGCCGTGACTACACTTCAAAAGTACGTCATTGGCAGTAAAGAGCTTTTGGACATTCTGAAGTCATGAAAGGTGCTATATCAATGCAAGTCTTTATGTGTTTCTTTGAACAGCTGAGTAGCACATGGGACTCTCAGAGTTGAGTGTGCATTGCTAAATGCAACAGCAGCTGGTTACTGTAGCTAAAAAAGGAGGGAGAGAGAAAACAGGGAATTATAGACCGGTCAGCCTGACATCGGTAGTGGGTAAAATGATGGAATCAATTATTAAGGATGTCATAGCAGTGCATTTGGAAAGAGGTGACATGATAGGTCCAAGTCAGCATGGATTTGTGAAAGGGAAATCATGCTTGACAAATCTTCTGGAATTTTTTGAGGATGTTTCCAGTAGAGTGGATAAGGGAGAACCAGTTGATGTGGTATATTTGGACTTTCAGAAGGCGTTCGACAAGGTCCCACACAAGAGATTGATGTGCAAAGTTAGAGCACATGGGATTGGGGGTAGTGTACTGACATGGATTGAGAACTGGTTGTCAGACAGGAAGCAAAGAGTAGGAGTAAATGGGTACTTTTCAGAATGGCAGGCAGTGACTAGTGGGGTACCGCAAGGTTCTGTGCTGGGGCCCCAGCTGTTTACACTGTACATTAATGATTTAGATGAGGGGATTAAATGTAGTATCTCCAAATTTGCGGATGACACTAAGTTGGGTGGCAGTGTGAGCTGCGAGGAGGATGCTGTGAGGCTGCAGAGCGACTTGGATAGGTTAGGTGAGTGGGCAAATGCATGGCAGATGAAGTATAATGTGGATAAATGTGAGGTTATCCACTTTGGTGGTAAAAACAGAGAGACAGACTATTATCTGAATGGTGACAGATTAGGAAAAGGGGAGGTGCAAAGAGACCTGGGTGTCATGGTACATCAGTCATTGAAGGTTGGCATGCAGGTGCAGCAGGCGGTTAAGAAAGCAAATGGCATGTTGGCCTTCATAGCAAGGGGATTTGAGTACAGGGGCAGGGAGGTGTTGCTACAGTTGTACAGGGCATTGGTGAGGCCACACCTGGAGTATTGTGTACAGTTTTGGTCTCCTAACCTGAGGAAGGACATTCTTGCTATTGAGGGAGTGCAGCGAAGGTTCACCAGACTGATTCCCGGGATGGCGGGACTGACCTATCAAGAAAGACTAGATCAACTGGGCTTGTATTCACTGGAGTTCAGAAGAATGAGAGGGGACCTCATAGAAACATTTAAAATTCTGACGGGGTTAGACAGGTTAGATGCAGGAAGAATGTTCCCAATGTTGGGGAAGTCCAGAACCAGAGGTCACAGTCTAAGGATAAGGGGTAAGCCATTTAGGACCGAGATGCGGAGGAACCTCTTCACCCAGAGAGTGGTGAACCTGTGGAATTCTCTACCACAGAAAGTTGTTGAGGCCAATTCACTAAATATATTCAAAAAGGAGTTAGATGTAGTCCTTACTACTAGGGAGATCAAGGGGTATGGCGAGAAAGCAGGAATGGGGTACTGAAGTTGAATGTTCAGCCATGAACTCATTGAATGGCGGTGCAGGCTAGCAGGGCCGAATGGCCTACTCCTGCACCTATTTTCTATGTTTCTATGTTTCTATGTTTCAACAACTTATACTTCACTCACTGGTACTTTAAACAGCCCAACAGTGCATACAAACTGGCTGAGCAGAAAATTGGGGACTTACAAATAAACGTTATGGGGTGGAAATTCGGTCGCACCTCTGTTGCGGTGTTCCGAGCTGAGCGGAATGGTAAATTTTGCGCCGGCAAATGGATTGCGTCTGTAGCCACAAAATCCATTAGCTGGGCTCAGCATTTGGAGCAGAGCGCTAAGGGAGGTGTAGCACACCTCTTTTAGGGTGCTAGGCCAGCTGAGCAAGTGAAAATCCTGAGCTAAATAGCCAACCTCGGAGCGCCATAAGAGAGGCCTCAGGGGAAAAAGAAAAACCTGAAAGAAATCACTACATAACTCACGCCACCACAACATAAATCACAAGTGAAAAAACATCACACTTACCTGAGGTCGACATTACTTACCTCACTGTGGCCGCTCAGCTTGGAACGCCTGCTTTTACAGGCACCCCCACCAGGGCGCGCTAGGGAGTGCTACGGATCGGGCGGCAGCCAAAATTCAAGCCGGTGTCGCAAGCAGCGGCGTTGCACACCAGCTCGCCTCTTCCGGGCAGTAATGCTCCGTGCTCCCTCGAAACCGGCACTGAATATCCCGGCGGGACGCTGGAAGCTGGCCGTCCGCCCGGAAATGATTTCTGCCACCATTGCCGCTCCTCCAGGGCTCTAAGAGTGGCAGTAGAAAACTGAAAATCCGGCCACATGAGTTTAGCTAGCATTTACCCTGCACCTCGCTATCACATTCATCACAGTGACTGCGATGCTGAGTCAAACCACAAGAGTGGCTTTTATATTAAAGAAACCAAAGCAAAGGGGCTCTGATATTTGATACTCATTTCAATATGGGTTCAGAAGCCGAGGTGTACAGTTTAATCATTTTGTAAAAAGATCCAGGTTGACAAGAAAAAATTACGGACCCCCAGATATACCAGAGTATTGGACTATGGGTAAAGGAGGTGCACCTGTACTTCAGTCATTCAGCTGACTGCCAGATGAAAATTTTGACTCCAGTTTAGGAAGTAGCTCTTTTTCCCGCTGCACATTGCTATTCAGAAATTGGCAACAATGTTTTTTCCTTCCTGTTTTCCAGGCGCCCTTTCCCAGCAGGGGACCGTGTGACTTTCAATGGAAAAGACTGTCTGTGTGAGCGCTGTGCCCAGCCAAAGTCTTCCAGCCCCAAGGAGATTGTCAGTAGCAACAGTGAGTACACATAGGGGAGAAAATCAGCAAACTTTCAGATAGCAATGGGAAAACCACCTCGTTGCTTCCAGCCAATTAGATGTGACACTCATAAGATGTTCAGGGAAGCTGTATTAAGGCTGACAGCTTCCACTCTGTGAACTGAATAGGTTCCTCATTCTCGGAGGTCCTCGGTACACGAGTTCAATGATTAGTGTTTGCCAGTAGGTTGTGCTTTAATAATTGTTTCACTCGTTTTTTTCAGGATAATGGCAGCCAGTACCTTATCCATAATTTTGTCAGGAAGATTGGTAAATTGTGCGCGGACCTATGGTAGCAAATGGCTGCCTGGTCATTGAATCCATTTGCTAATCAGTAAATTTAGTTTGTCTCAGATATTAGTTTTTAGAATTTCTGGACTTGTGTAAACACCACATTCTGGGAAATTCCAAATCATTATTTTGAAATCCTGTTAAATTTAATTTCTTGACTGGTAACTAATCAACTAAATATCAGTTATACATAAAGCCATTAGAATAACAATCCTACCTATATTATCGATATTCAAACCAGAAATGTGCAAGTTTTACTGTAAACTTTACATTGATAAGGATAATAAATGCAACCCAGACTGATTAAATCATTGTTGGAGACAGAAGGGATTGGGGTAAGGTCGATGTCACATGCATTACTGAACTGAAATTTTATCTGACTACCAATTTCGTATTGAAAATTAATGTAAACAAAATCTCATTTTTAGCTGCATGAATGACTTTTTAAAGATTTTCTACGGTTCCTTTTCTCTTTCACAGAAGAGAGTGCTTACTCTAAATCAAAAGCGAAATATCCCGGATACTGGAAATCTGAAATAATAACAGGAAATGCTGGAAACACTCAGCAGGAAAGAAACAGAGTTAACTTCTGACGAAGGGCCATTGACCTGAAATGTTAACTCTGTTTCTCTCTCCATAGATGCTGCCAGACCCACTGACTGAATGTTTCCAGCATTTCCTGTTTGTATTTCAGAGGGCATACTCTCTTTTCCTAAAGAAATTCTCGTACAATTACTGTACAATTTTGTCATACGGTATCAAAATAAAAATACATTGGCATAATTTTAGGGTTATTCTGGTTGTGCAGATGCTGAGAGCTTTGTGGATCCACAGAATGAAGAAAGGACCTCATTAATGTAGTCTCAAACAAAGATACATAATTTGAAAGAACAGTACACATTTTTATCAACAAAGGAATCAAATCACTATTTTTCCTCTGGATAATTTAATAGTGTACTCTCCTGAATCGCAACATGCAAGGGAAATTGGTTGGAATTTCGGCTTTGATGTTTTTGGGACCATAATGGTGGCGGGGTGGGAAAGTTAGCGCACGGGAATAGTTTGCGCCCCAGTAGTTAATTTAGGCAGTTGGCCCTGCATCAATGGGCACAGCGCTAAGAGAGGCGTTGTACACCTCTCTTGGGTGCCAGCCTGGGAAACTCCCGAGCTAAAGAGCCAGGCCAGGAGTGCTCCGAGAGATGTTTGGGGGAGGGGGGGATCCCCTAAAAAAAATCACAAAAACATTCCCAAAACATTGCCCATGCCACTACAACACAAATAGCAAAAAATATTAAAAGAAAAAACAATCACGCTTACCCTAGGAGTCCATTTCTCAGCTCTTCGCCGACGGGATGGTTGGACTGCCCTGATTTCCCAGGAGGTCAGTGTGATGCGCGCTTTGGGGCAGACGGGTCGGGCAAGAGTCAAAACTCGTGCCGCTGTCGCAACCAGGGGCGTTGCACTCCGTGCAGCTCTTCCAGGTGGTGCTGCTCCGCGCCGCTGCTAAACCGGACCCGAGGATCGCTGCAAGCGCTGGAGGCTGACCGCCCAGCCAAAACACCTCACCGCAGCCACTGCCGCCGCTCCGGGGCGAAAAACAGAGCGGAGAAGACCTGAAAATCCAGCCCAAGGAGTTCAGTCATTCCAACTGTAAATGTGGGATCAAATCTCCTCACAATCTAGTTTACTCACGACAGTACCAAAATCACCCTGGCCAGTATTCTTGGGCATGCACAACTGATAACTTTGTAGATTACTTACCACAGTTGGGGGGACACAATTGATCTTCGTTTATGCAGTTAATTAGAATCATAGAATGGTTACAGCAGAGAAGGAGGCCATTTGGCCTGTCGAGCCTGTGCCGGCTCTCTGCAAGAGCACTTCAGCTATTCCCACTCTCCCGCCCTTTCCCTGTAGCCCTGCAAGTTGTTTTCCTTCAGGCACTTATCCAATTCCCTTTTGAAAGCCCCGATTGAGTCTGCCTCCACTATCCTTTCAAGCAGTTCTTGAGAATGACAAGACAGTTGGGTTAGTGCAAAGCCAGTAATACTGCTTCCTTGTTATTTAGATTACATTTTTTAAAAGTAAGACTGGCCTCTATACAGCGCCTTTCATGCCTTCAGGATGTCCCAAAACACTTTACAGCCAATTAAATACTTTTAAGTGCAGTCACTGTTGTCACGCGGCAGCCAATTTGCGCACAGCAAGCTCCCACAAACAGCAATGTGATAATGACCAGATAATCTGTTTCAGTGATGTTGATTGATGGATAAATTGGCCAGGACACCGGGGATAACTCCCCTGCTCATCTTGGACACCTGAGGGAGCACACAGGGCCTTGGTTTAACGTCTCATCCGAAAGACAGCATCTCAATCTATCAATAGAATTGTTCTAATTGTTTTTCCAGCCTGTATGTGCATAATTTTCAACTGACAGTTTTCAATATTATACCAGAAAAGTTTCCAGAGAATTCTGGCTGATAAACAAAACATAAATTATGACTCAAACTTATATTTATAACACAAGTGTGGATTTTATAATGTGGTTCTGTGGCACTAGTTGGTCACATCATTCTGAAATCACACTGCATGAAGGAAAAGCAATTGCACCCTCTCATGGTTAAAAAATGTCATGTTATAACTCAAACCTTCCATAACCCCACAAGGAAAGAACTTGCATTTATATACCGCCTTTCACATCTGCAGGAAATTCCAAAACGCTACCCAACCAATAAAGTACTTTGGAACAGCAGTCACTATTGTAATGTAGGGAAACATGGTGGTTAATTTGCACAAAATAAGCTCCCACAAATAGCAGATAAATAACTAGATAATCTGTTTTGGTGATGTTGGTTGAGGCATAAATGCAGGGCAGACACTGGGGAGACCCACCCAGCTCTTTGATTAGTCCCAGTATTTGTATTTGTTCACCTAAAAGGGCAGGCAAGGCCTCAGTTTAACATTTCATCCCAAAGACCACGGGCTCGAAATTCAGTACCGCTGGAAAGCTGGTGCTCCCACAACCCTTTTGGGACCATTAGCGCCAAAATTCTTTCGTGGCTGGGCCACCCTATATTCAGCTCCAAAAGTGAAAAAATGGGTTCCAACACTAATGAACCCTTCCAAAGTGGATTTTTCAGCGGTGTGGCTGTCTTAATTTGAGTGTTATCACCACTGAGAAATTCAGCATGCAGGTAAGGGTTTCTAATGAGTCAGCTGCTCTCTGGCCTTTTTAAAGGCCAGGATTTGCAGCAAGGCCCTGAGGGGGGAAGCGGTTTGGAAGGGGTTTGGAATGAGGTTGGAAGGATGGCTGTTGTAAGAAATTCAAGGAGAGCAAACAGGTTCATTGATAATGGAACTGGAGACACTGATGGACGGTATGGAGGACAGAAAAAGAGGCTATGGATGCTGGGTCAATTGACATTTTCAAGACTGAGCTCGCTAGATATTTTAAATTCTTCCCTCCCAGAATCTTATCAGTGTTATATCTCAGGGCCTCAGAGGCACCCCTTGTGTCCAGCATTGCTCGGGTACAAATGGAGGGAAATACGTCATGTGACCTATTACCACCCTCCTTTGCATAGCATCTTAATATGCCTTCCCATTTGTGGGCAGGAGTATTATGTGCCTGTTATTTCTGAGAGAACACAAACTTGGCCCCAAATTCCATGCCCAAAAAAAAAATTTCACAGCTCCAGCTAGGCAGAATTGCATCCTCATATTTCCATTTCAATGAATCTGCGGTCCATAGAGATACTTGGCTTTCTCAGTGGTCTGATCTTGCCGATGCTATACTCAAATTTTACCCAAAAACATCCCAGCAGCAAAGAACAAGAATGAACTACACGCTAGAGCATAAAATGCAACCATTAGCAATATGTGAGTAGCTTGAGTGCTTTAATAGAAAAAGTATACCCAATTGTTTGGCTAATCATTTGTGAGGGATCTTCTGCAGTCATATATCATCGCAAATACTGTTATTTATGTAGCAGAGTGGCTTCAACAAAGTCAATATGCTAGCATTCTATACTGTCACAATAACCCTGTACTGCAACATTTTGTGATATAACTGTATTGTTTACAGTTCACTCATTCATGGAGAGAACTTTGTAACATTCCCCCTCACTATAGTACGTCACACATGGCCCTCAAGGGCAGTCTTTCACATAGTAGAAATCTGGGACTCACTTCTTCAAAAGGCAAACTGACCCGATCGCAGAAAAACTCCAGCGTTGTCGCATTCGTGCACCGACTGGAAAACCTCGCGGGGGCACTACCGGGAAAAATCCTACCTTTTTGATGCTCAATATCGCTGGCCTGGCCACTTTTCAGCGGCCCGCGCACTGCTGAGGTCACCAGTACACAACTACCTTTACTGCAGCTTCACCGCACTGATTTCGGCGGAAGTGCGCACCGCTCAAATTCCCGCCCCCCCCCCCGAGCTGAATATGGCTCGGGGAGGGAAAAACACCCGACCATGGCGGCCGATCGATTTTTCCGATCGGCCGCCCAAACCCCACGGTAGCCGTCCCTTCAGGGACGGTGAACATCGGCTCCCCACATCTCTGACAGTGCAGCACTCCCTCAGTACTGAACTGAAATGTCAGTCTAGATTTGCTCAAGTCTCTGGAGTGGGGTTTAACCCAAGATCTTTTAACTTAGCAGCAAGCATGCTACTGCTGAGGTAAGGCTGACATTATATAGGGATAGGAGTCAGAATACGTGGCAAAAGACACTGCGAATAAAATCATTTCAAAAAGGTGGGACTGTGCCCCTCCAAGCACTTTTACCATTTTTGTGCAATCATTTTATAACTTCAATATTTTATGTACAAAAGACTGAATTACACATACTAATAGTTTAGTGTTGCCGATATATATTCGCTATTAATGTCAATAACTGACCGATTATTCAAGTGATTACCTGCTGGATAAATACAGTGAGCCACTAGGGGACGATCATTGTTTTTCTAAGGTACAATCCTGTTTCTGTAGCGACAGCACTCCAAGTTGGATTCAAACCTTGCTTTACCCCAGACTCCAAACGCAGTGCATCGGAAGACATTCAATAATTAATTTCAAACAGCTGACTTGGTGGAAGGGTTTGTAAAAGTCAATATCCGAATGATTTGGAGTGTTTAGAGCTGGTCTATTTGAAGTTTTCAGGATATTAAGGGGAACAGATAGGGTAGATAGAGAGAAACTATTTCTACTGGTTGGGGATTCTAGGGCTAGGGGGCATAGTCTAAAAATGAGAGCCAGACCTTTCAGGAGTGAAATTAGGAAACACTTCAACACACAATGGGTGGAACTCTCTTCCGCAAATGGCAATTGATGCTAGATCAATTGATAATTTAAAATCGGAGATTAATAGCTTTCTGTTTACCAAAGGTATTAAGGGATATGGGCCAAAGACGGGGGTATGTGGAGTTAGGTCGCAGATTAACCATGGATGGCAGAGCAGGCTCGAGGGGCTGAATGGCCTACCTCTGTTCCTATGTTCCTGTGTCCAGAAAGGTACTAAAGGAGGCCATATATCTGGAGCTGGGCACACTGTCATGTTGGGTTAAATGATTCTCACCATCAATTCGTGTCAAACTGGCCTGGCCAGTCATTTGAGCAACAGCAGATACTTTTTAATGGTCAAACTATAAATGCTTACAATTTTTTTGAGATTGCAGGAAATTGGAAGCAGGTCCTAATTCCTAACTAGAACACAATGTAATCAGTCATTCGTTTCTGTTGTCGGGGAGAGTTCTTTTTGTCGAACTAAAGCGGAACTGTTTCCAAACTCTGCCTTGGCATTTCAGATTTTCTGTGAGTTACATTTTTGTTTTCATCACCGCAACAACAGCAACTTGCATTTATATAGCGCCCTTAATGTAGTAAAACATCCCAAGGCATCACCCATTTATTCTGTGTATATTATTTACACAGCTCCCCCATGTTGATATTTTACACCAGAAACAATAAAAATCATAGTTCACACATGGGATATATCAACTAGCATGTAAATGCTTCAGGAATGTCACAGCAATAATCAGTTGCCAGAGAGCACACTGCAGTATCTGTGGGAACTCTATCTTGAGCAAAAAAAGTTTGTCGAAAGCAATTGCGATTGTACACTTACAGGATAAATCCTGTATTTTCACTTGTAGAAGGATCTCAGTCATTATCTCTGTGACTCTCTTTCTGCCTGTCAGCCTATCTAGCCATCTATGTATCTATCTGTGTATTTATCTAGTGCTGGAGCATTGATTGTGCAGCTTTCAATCAGCAGCCTAGGCCCTGATTGGTACTCCCGATAGATTTGCCTGCTCAGGCCTGAGTTAAAAATACTGTAGGGTCTCAATGATGTCATTGGGCCGCAACATGCAATTGTAAAGAAGGACCCGGTTAGCTCAAGGCGCGTGTCCTTGCTGCCTGCTCAGGCGAGCAGGTTAAAATGGCAGAAGTTGCGATCATGACGACTTTGAGACAGGTTTTAACTGCCCGACCCTCAGGTTTTTGCTGAGCGAGTAGGGTTAAAATTGCCCCCGACTCTGAGGGATACCAGTACATGAATGTTTGGTACAAACATCATAAATTCCTCTTTCTGCTATATTCCAGGTGAATAGCAGTAAAATAGCAGCAATATGTGTTATGTTTAGAATAACTCCACAAGACTGTATGTATATCTTAAGTTCAAACTGTTGTGACCTTGGTCTCTTTATTGTAACTCCAGAGTGAGGAGGCAGCATGGTGGACTGCCTTTTATACCTGCTTGCCCAGGGTGTGCAGATGACCCTTGGGTCTCCCACAGGTGTGCCCCCTGGTGGCAAGTCTTACACATTGGTAATGTTTACATACATAACATCATTCCCCCCCAAAGTCTTATGTACAAGTTATTTACAAGTTGAGGCGATCCGGGGCTCTGTATTCCGGGTTGATCGCTTGAGTTGAAGTCCTGGCATGGGTGAGTCGGTCGGATCATTGCTGCACTGCGGTGTGGCTGGTCTGATCGGACTGTTGGGCATGGTGGGTTCATCCTCGTGGTTGACCGCGAGGTCGATTGCTGGTTGGGTGTGTGTGGGTGGATCAACGATGGTAATGTTCTCTTCAAACTGTTCTTGGTTGTCAGAGAACCGCAGTTTGGTCTGATCCAAGTGCTTCCTGCACGTTTGTCCATTCAAAAGTTTGACAACAGACACTCTATTCCCCTCCTTGGCTAATACAGTGTCAGCAACCCATTTGGGACCATGACCATAATTAAGAACAAACACAGGGTCATTAACTTCAATGTCGCGTGATACAGCCGAGCGATCGTGGTACATGTTATGCCGGTGAAACCGGGTTTCTACATGATCATTGAGATCCGGGTGGACTAAGGAGAGTCTGGTTTTGAGTGCTCTCTTCATTAACAATTCTGCAGGGGGCACCCAGGTAAGCAAGTGGGGTCTCCTGCGGTAGCTGAGCAGTATCTGAGATAGCCGGGTCTGCAGGGAACAGTCCGTCACGTGTTTCAAGCTCTGCTTGATGGTATGGCCTGCCCGTTCCGCTTAACCATTGGATGTGGGCTTAAATGGCGCAGACCTGACATGCTTGAAGCCATTGCGGGTCATGAATTCATTGAATTCCGAGCTGGTGAAGCATGGTCCATTGTCACTAACAAGGACGTCTGGCAAATCATGGATGGCAAACATGGCCCGGAGGCTTTCAATGGTGGCAGTGGACGTACATGATGACATTAATGTACATTCAATCCATTTAGATTAAGTGTCCACTGCTACTAGGAACATCTTTCCTAGAAAGGGGCCAGCAAAATGTACGTGGACCCTGGACCACGGTTTGGAGGGCCATGACCACAGACTCAGTGGGGCCTCCCTTGGTGCATTGCTCAACTGTGAGCAAGTGTTGCATTGGTGTACGCATGACTCCAATTTCGAGTCAATGTCGGGCCACCAAACATGCGACCTAGCTATGGCCTTCATCATGACTATACCTGGGTGGGTACTGTGAAGGTCGCATATAAATGTTTCCCTGCTTTTTTTTGGCAAAATTACACGATTCCCCCAAAGGAGGCAGTCCGAATGGATGGACATTTCATCCTTGCATTGGTGGAATGGCTTAATTTCGTCTTGCATTTCCCCTGGGACCGCCGACCAGCTCCCACTGAGGACACAGCTTTTTACTAGTGATAGCACTGGGTCCTGGCTAGTCCAGGTCCTGATCTGGTGAGCTGTGACGGGTGACCCCTCGCTCTCAAAAGCATCCATTACAAGGAGCAAGTCTGCAGGTTGCGCCATTTCCACCCAGGTGGTGGGCAATGGTAGCCGACTGAGGGCATCTGCACAGTTCTCCTTGCCTGTTCTGTGGCGAATTACATAATCATACGCAGATAACGTTAGTGTCCATCTTTGAATGCAGGACGAAGCATTAGTGTTAATACCTTTGCTTTCTGAGAACAACGAAATGAGCGGCTTGTGGTCGGTTTCGAACTCGAACCGGAGCCCAAATAGGTATTGGTGCATTTTCTTAACCCCGTATACGCATGCTCATATTTATTTTTTAACCATACTGTAGGCTCTTTCAGCCTTAGATAAGCTTCTGGGCGCATATGCAACCGGTTGCAGTTTGTCTGACCTATTGGCTTGCTGTAACACACAACCGATCCCATACGAAGATGCATCACATTTACACAGGTCATACAATACAAGTAACTTGTTGGAACATAGCAGGTTTGTGACCTTGTCTCTTGAGCTTTACCCCAAACCCAGTCATCACCCTTGCGTAGCAATAAATGCAATGGTTCCAGCAAAGTGCTCAACCCTGATAGAAAGTCACCAAAATAGTTGAGGAGTCCCAGGAACGAACGCAGCTCCGTCACATTCTGTGGTCTGGGTGCATTCTTGATGGCCTCCGTTTTGGAGTCCATGGGTCTGATGCTGTCCGCCGCAATCTTTCTCCCCAGAAATTTGACCTCTGGCACCAGGAAAACACACTTGGAATGTTTCAACTTGAGTCCCACGCTGTCCAGTCGCTTGAGAACCTCTTCCAGATTGTGCAAGTGTTCGGTGATGTTGCGGCCAGTGATCAAGATGTCGTCTTGGAACACCACGGTGCGCGGAACCGATTTCAGCAGACTCTCCGTGTTCCTCTGGAAGATGGCCGTCGCCGAGCGAGTCCCAAAGGGGCATCTGTAGTATATGAATAGTCCTTTGTGCATGTTGATGCATGTCAATTTTTTCGAAGGTTCAGCCAGCTTCTGTGTCATGTAAGCAGAGGTTAGATCCAGCTTGGTGAACGACTTCCTCCCTGCTAGCATTACAAACAGGTCATCTGCTTTGGGTAGTGGGTACTGGTCCTGTAACGAGACTCAGTTGATCATTACCTTGTAGTCCCCGCAGAATCTGACCGTCACATCGTTCTTCAACACCGGAACAATTGGATTGGTCCACTCGTTGAACTCGACTGGCGATATGATACCCTCTCGTTGAAGTCTGTCCAGCTCGATCTTGACTTTCTCTTGCATCATGTATGGAACTGCTCGGGCCTTGTGATGAACGGGTCATGGATCAGGGACTAGATGGATCTGCACTTTGGCACCTGTGAAGTTGCCGATTCCTGGCTCGAATAACGATGGGAATTTGTTTAGCACTTGGGCGCATGAGGTGTCATCCTCCGAAGACAATGCTTTGATGTCATCCCAGTTCCATCGGATCTTTCCTAGCCAGCTTCTGCCGAACAGCATTGGGCCATCGCCTGGTACAATCCATAGTGTTAAATCATGCACAGCTCCATCGTACTATACCTTCACTGCCGCCCTGCCAATGACTGGTATGAGCTCTTTGGTGTAAGTGCGCAGCTTGGTATGGGTTGGACTTAGTTTTGGCCTTTGTGCCTTATTGCCCCACAGTTTCTCAAAAGCCTTCTGGCTCATAATTGACTGACTCGCCCTCGTGTTCAATTCCATGGAAACTGGGTTTTTGGTGGTGAAGGTTTGTACCTCATACATTTTCTCTTCAGCCTCAGTTGAGTTGCCTCTCTTACTCGTTCAGCGTGATCCATGCCGGATCGATCATCTTCTGCCAACTCTGCCACGTGGTGAGTCGTAGCATGTCTGCACATTTGCTGGAGGTGCCCCATTGTTCCACAGCCCTTGCACACGTAGTGCTTGAATCGACATTGATGGTCTCGATGATTAGCCCCGCAGTGCCAACACGGTGTGAATGGATTCGCATTCACACCCCACGGTGGACCCTGAGTCATCCTCGGTCTGGCCTCTGCGGGCATGTAGGCCCTGCCATGTACAGTTCTGCCTGCTGAAGGCGTTATTTTATGCACATTACTTGCTGGTGAGTTCTGATGCTGCAATGATATCTGTTTAATGTTATTGTTCGTGGACATAAAAGCGTGGGCTATCGTGATGGCCTTGCTCAGATCTAGGGATTTGGCAGACAGCAGTTTGCGAAGAATGACCTCGTGGCCAATTACAAGCACGAAAATGTCCTGCAACATTTCCCCAAAAAATCCATCAAATACGCACGGTCCCGCAAGGCGTCTTAGGTCAGCGATATAGCTCGCCACGTCCTGGCCCTCGGAGCGATGGTGCATGTAAAAACGATACCTGGCCATCAAGATGCTCTCTTTTGGCTTGAGATGTTCCTGAACCAGCATGCACAACTCTTCGTATGTCTTGTCCATTGGTTTTGTCGGTGCTAGCAGATTTTTGATGAGGCCATATATCGTGGACCCGCAAACGGTGAGGAGAATCGCTCTGTGCTTGATCGCGGTTTCTGCATTTTCCAGCTCGTTGGCCATGAAGTACTGGTCAAGACGCTCAACGAAGGCTTTCCAATCATCACCCTCAACAAATCTCTCAAAAATACCAACGGCAGCCGTAACTGCGTGAAAGTTCGTGATCTGTTACTCGTCGCCAATTGATATGTTTAGAATAACTCCACAAGACTGTACATCTTAAGCTCAAACTGTTTTAAACTTGGTCTCTTTATTGTAACTCCAGAGTGAAGAGGCAGCATTGTAGACTGCCTTTTATACCTGCTTGCCCAGGGTGTGCAGGTGACTCTTGGGTCTCCCACAAGTGCACCCCCGGTGGCAAGTCTTACACATTGAATTTACATTTACTGAATTTCAAGGAAAAATATTAGCGTCTCATGGTGTAACTTCACGATCTGTGCATTTTATGTCGATAATGGAACATCTTTGAAAATAGTGAGAACTTTTTAAAATCATTCTCGAGCTGTTGTGTATGTTGGGAAACAGAATTCAGATCACGTTAGTTAGAGTCTTCGTAAGAGCTAACACAGGATACTCTTCTTAGCAACAATAAACTGAATACATAATTAAAAATGCAGCCTCTTGTCATTGTCCTGACCACTGCCGGAAAGCAGACACTGGCTAAGAACAGGAATGGGCTCAAGGTGCAATGCTCTCTGTGGTTTAATAGCCAGCCGACACTCCGTGTCTAAAGTTACACATGACAAATGGTCAGTTAGATGAGCCGGCAGGGGATAACCAGCACCAAAGAACTGTATCCCAGTGAGAGTTTGTGCCTTCAGAAAAGAGGGGGAAAAAATGATCATTTTTAAAATTAAAAATTAACGGTATTGTTTACAAATATCCATTGTAATGTCTTATTGAAGAGTATTCCATTTAGCACATTCTTCTACACAAACTTCATTAGCTACAGATAGAGAAGCAAACTTGCAGAAAATGCAACGTGAAGATGAGTATTCATATATATCTCTCATTTGTGACATAATCGTGGACAAGAATTATCATGCTTAAGGCTGTAGGCTGTATGTCACTCCAAACATTCTAAAATTAACCTTTCAACAAAGAGAATCTTCAAATTCCAACAGTAACCTTTCAAATTCGGAACTATTTGGTCCACAGTTGACCCAGAACTGCAGAACCCCAGGAGATCACACTACCAGTAGGGAATGCAGATTAGCCAACTGATTTTCCAGGACTGGTCAGCTTTAAATAGCTCTTGAATCTGTTTGAAGTTGCATTCCCTCTCACAGGGATGCATGAACAGAGAGACATTGGGGGTGTGTGTGCACAAATCGTTGAAGGTAACAGGGCAGGTTGAGAAAGCAGTTACAAAGACTTGCAGGATCCTGGGCTTCATAATAGAGGTGCAGAGCAGTGGTGGGCAAAATACCATCCGCAGGCCATATCCGGCCCGCCAAGTCTTCTATCCGACCCATTGGATGGGACAGAAATAGAACACGAGCCTGAGCTCAAGCTGCACATTCGTCTATCCACTTTCACTTCTCATGGGTCAGAAACAGACCCAAACTGCAGCCAAGGAAAACACATAATAATACTTCATTCAAATGAATAATTTGCAAAAGGGATTCTCCTTGGCCCAATTTTAAAAGGATCCGTTCTGTGATTCTGGTCCCCAATGGTGGATGTCTGTACCCAGAATGCACTACAGACTCGAATATGCCCTATCCATTTTAGAGTGGAGTCATGGCTGCTCATCTCCACAACTCTTTTACCGAAGAAAGTGACCGGCCTTGCATCTTTCCTCTCCCGGTATCCAGAGTACAAAGGCAGGGGAATTCTCATCAGGCACCATTTGGGACTGTATTAGTAATCTTTGCAGAGGGACATGAGGATGACTGATGTGGGGAATTGATGCTGGCACAGGCTATAAAGAGGGTACAATTCTATTTCACAGCACTGATTTACAGAGACCAGAAGATACCATAACATTTTCAACTTTTATCTTTGATTCATTTCTAAGCAGTATCGAATACATGTTATGTATGCAAGATAGCATCTGACAACTATCTGAATTTATGTTTATGCAATGTTTATGTTTATGCAATGTTCCCTATAATTTTTTTTGCAGCGATTCCTTTAAATTTGCTGCGCGGCTGGCCACTATGCAGCCGTGCATGCACAGTATCTCGTTCAGCGGCAGAAGCTGGGGAGTGGCCTGTGCGGGACCATACGATTGTTGTGTGACCGTGCAGCCACGTGCTATTGGGGAGCAGCTCACCAAAACTTGTTAAGTGGCCCTCTGGCCCAAATAATTGCCCACCCCTGGTATGGAGTATAAAAGTGTGGAAATTTTGATAAACCTGTATAAAACACTGGATCGGCCACAACTGGAGTACTGTGTCCAATTCTGGGCACCACACTTTAGGAAGGATTTGAAGGTCTTTTCGAAGGTGCAGAAAAGATTTATGAGAATGATTCCAAGAATGAAGGATGTCAGTTATGTTGATGAACTGGAGAAGCTGGGGTTGTTCTCCTTGGTGCAGAGAAAATTGAGAGGTGTTCAAAATCATGAGGGGTCTAGACAGAGTAGAAAGAGAGAAACTGTTTCCATTGACAGAAGGGTCGAGAACCAGAGGACACAGATTTAAGGTGATTGGCAAAAGAACCAAAGGCGATGTAAGAAAAACAGTTTTACGCAGAGAGTGGTTGAGATCTGGAACGCACTGCCTGAAAGGGTGGTGGAGGCAAACTCAATCTTATCTTTCAAAAGGGAGTTGGATAAGTATCTGAAAAAAAAATTGCAGGGGTACGGGAAAAGGGCAGGGGAGAGTCGGCACAGGCTCGATGGGAGGAATGGCCTTCTTGCGTGTTGTAACCATTCAATGATTCTATTGTTTCATGTGGAGCTGCTCTAGGACGCACATTATAGTGGGTGTCACTGGCCAGGAGAGACCCAATTCATGAGTCTCCAGGAGGCAGTTAAATTGACATTTCTACAAAAGTGTTAAATAACATAACGGCATGTCTATTATTTTCTAACTGGATTGGGGAGTACTTGAGCAAAAAATCCTCTCAAAGACTTTTTTTCCCTTTTAATTATTACTAAGCAAGAATATGTTTCTCTCATTAACCCTTGCCTGCTTCCTGAAGTGTGCAAGGAAAGGGATTGTCGAGGGTTTTGGAGAAGGGAAGGGCCTTGAAAAATCCTCTTCCATTTTCATCATTGGTACATCACAATCACATCACAGCGGAGACGCCAACTCCAGGGTTGCCCTGGAGTCTCTGGGAATTAAAGATTAAGGGGTCGAAATTCGGTACCGCCCTTTTTGAGGCGGTGTCACCATCTGACTGCTGATTTTACCGCCAGGCGTTAGGTGCAGGCTCCAACCGCCAAATTCAGTTTTTACGCCCAAAGATGAGAGAGCAATGCTAAAAAGTGGTGTTGCACACTCATCCTCAGGCGGGAACTCAGGAGGCCGACTGAAATTTGCAGTGGGAGGCTGCCGCCATGCTAGTTGGAAAACAGGAAGAAAAAGGAAGAAAGAAAAAAACCTCAAACTTCTCCGACCGACACACAAACTTCCCCACTGTTACAACTAATGCAAAGAAGATGAACTAGATAAAGAAAAAAACATACCTTGATCTCTGGGTGAATGCGCCCGAGCACCGCAATATTCCCTCCACTTTTTCCAGGCAGTACGGAGGCCTTGCGGTCAGGCAGCGGCGCCAAGGGGGCGTTGCACGTTGGATGACATCACCACGTGGGTGGCATTAGATGGTGCAGCATTATCTCTTGGCGTCTCCACCAAAGAGGCTACCGAATTTCTCCCAAGCCGTGGATGCCACTTAACACCGACGGTAGGTCTTTGCCGCCCATTAGCCGCCTAGCACCGGTCCGAATGGATGGCGTTATAAAGGGAATTTCAACCCATAATCTCCTGGACACTGCTGCGAGCAAACCCAGGAGAAAAATCATTGGGCTATGAAAAGAAAATGGCATGTTTTCTCGTTTTCTTCAAACACCTAGTTATGGAAATATTGGAGATGGGAAAAAGGCTGTTTGACTGGGTGAGGCAGGTGGAGGCATCACCCGCCTCACCCAGGAACATGTCCAATGAAAGTTGGCGACCCTACGTCATAGGCAAGCAATTTGGTTGCATCTCTGAATTGCTGTGCATTTTCTGCGATGCTGCTTTTGCAGCACAAAGGAAATTGCTGGCACAATTTCCATTCCATATTTGTACACCAAGCCACAGAGCTTGATGCAAAAATATGGGTGTGTGCTGTACCTTGAAGCAAGGAGGGACGGAAGGAGGGAGGGGAGAGAGATGGGGGAGGGGAGTTGGAGGGGAGAGCGAGGGAGGGAGGGGAGAGGGAGGGAGAAAGCGAGGCGAGAGAGAGGGAGGGAGGGAGCCGTTACGTTATTTAACACTTTTGTAGAAAAAGTTCAAAATAACTATAAACCCCTCAAACCGTAAAGTTTACCACACATTGTCCTTTACATGATGTGAGGAAGGTTTGTTCCTCCCCTCCCCCCACCCTCCGCTGCATCACATGATTTTAATTGAGCAGTGGAAGGCACTCTGTTTAGAATTTCCATTACATCGCTGCCCGGTTTCTCGGTGGTATTGGTCATTTTGGGCGAGAACCGGGTCGGCGAAAATTTCCACAGCTGAGTTCCACCGGCGGTTTCGAAGTATCGCTGGGGAGCGAACCGCCGGCGTGCACCGTCCATAAACCGCCACTGCCCGATTTTTGGCTCAGCGGTGACCCGTAGGTAAGTTGGAAAAAAAAGCCCACGAGAAGCAGCGGAGTAGGTAAGTCGCCCTGCAAAAAAAGGTAATTAAATGGGTTTTTACTAATTATTTTTAAATTCTCTTGCAGTGATTTAAGTGAAAAGGGTCCTGAGAATGTTTTTCTGATTTTTTTATTTTACATTTTTTTCAATATTTTGTGTGTTTTTCTCCTCCTAGGTCCAATCCGCAACCTCGATGTAAATTTTAGAATTTATCGCCCTATTTTTTTTTAAGAACTACCCAATCGGCCCAAGATTCCACTTTCCGCTGGGAATCAGGGTGTAAAGTCCATTTTTTTTCTGGATGGATTTTTTTTTAATGGAATTTATTTGCTGGCGATAATTTGAGAATCTTAGCGGTATTTTGGGCGGCAATCCGGCGATGGCGGATTTTTGGGAAATTCTAGCCCTGTATCTTTTAGTGCGCTCATGCATGGTGTATAGGGAATCTGGTGCTGCACTTAGACTAATCACTAAATGTGAAATAATAAGGTTTGTGCAGATGCCACTTGGGTAAGGTGCATCCATACATTAGAATTTCTGACATGAATATTTTGATAGATTCACAGATTGTTTTTTAAGAAACTGGTCAGAGAGCGACATTATCATAATTAAACCAAATGCTGCACTCAGGAGGATCGAACAACTAACCCTGTCTCCATCTCCACTCCCTCGCAGTTCTGTTTACATACTACATACTACAGACACTGTCGGCAGAAGCATTGTGTGTGTTGCATAAGATACGTCCTGTGTACAAACTGTAGCCCATTCCTTGGGTGTACAGACATCGCTCAGTTCATTGTACCATACATTGTGCGTGCATTACGGCCCCGAAATTGCCATTTGCCCCAATTGGGGGCGGTAACCTTCTGGGGCCTTGACTTTCTGCGCCCGGCCCGGGGGTCCCGCCCCTGACATGGAATTGGGCAGTGTGCCCCTCAAAGAAAGCGGAGCTCTGTCTCTGGGGTTCCACTTCCTTTGAGAGGCGCTCCTGGGGCAACCCGCGAAGCTGGTGTTGACATCCGCACGTGCCAGTCTCGTGGCCCACGGTGCAATTTCTCCTGCGGGGCGCAAAGGGGTCAGCGCACCCCCCCCCCAAATCTTGGGGCAATTTCCTAGGAGGTGGTAGTGCCCCCTCCCCAGATGAAAATGCCATTGCGCCCCATTAGCGCCCCCCTCGGAGGTGCTAACGGGGCTATAAAAAGGGCCAATTTCGGCCTCTATACATTTTGAAATAAGTAGACATAGCTTTGCATCCACATTGTTACTTGTTTATTAGCAATATTTATCAAACATCACACGTGGGGTTTTCTCATACTTTTAATAGAGGAGAGGCAATAGTGTGCGTCATTCCTCCCATATGTCACTTTGTGCCTGATTTCGCTCCTCTATCCTCGCGCCCCCCCCCACCCCCCTGCCCCCACGCCTGAAGTGCACCTACTGTCAAATTGGAAGTCGGTGACTTCTGGGTGCCCAAGGGCATCCATATGAAACAGGCATCGGGTCCTTCCATATGCTAATCAGTTTTTCCGGGTCTACTGCGGCCTAATCAGTGGCATTAAAGGGACCGCTGATGAAAAGGTAAGAATTTTTTTTCATTTACTTGCCGTAATGTAGAGCTGGGGTAGCAGGAGAGCTTCTCCTGGCTTCACAATGGGTCCAGAATCATCGCCCTCCCATTTGGATCCACATCCACTCCCCCTTTCCGCCCCTACCCCACCCCCTGCCCAGGACCTACCTACAGGCCAGCGCGGCCTCCAAGCCAGTCAGTTTTGTGAAGGCCCCATTTGGACATTCCATTTGGTGTCCACAGCTCGCCAGTTTTATAGGAATGAGGCCCTGGTCCCTAACTTGGAGCAAGCCTTGAGCCAAAGTTTTTCAGCATACGTTCTGGGCACACTGCCCACTTCCCACTGGAATCTAGCACAAAACCAACTTCACAGCTAATATGTCCTCTGCTCTCTAAATTTCAGAGATAGACACACACCAGAAACCCCAGCAACCAACAACGGACATAAAGCAGCATGGCTGAGGGGCACCGAGGCTAATTTTGTTAATGTCATCCTGAAAGGCTCTTTGGAATCATTCTGACTTCATTGTTTTGACACAGACGTATTTCGTTCTTGTATAATGAGGCCTATTCTACATGAATAAATAGGAGAAATATTTTTTCTCGGAATAGAGGCAGTTTGCCAAACCAACAAATGGAACATAAAGTGCGCGACTGAAGTGCCAGCCCCTAGAGTGGAATGGCTTTAAAATAGAAAAGTCATGACATCAGCGGTAGGGAAAAAATGATAGGCATGCAGCCACTTTTGAGCGATGGTATATGGGAATGTTTCCCTGTTGACGTGGTGCTCTAACAGTCTGTCAGCAGGCTTCCGAATTCAAGCTGTTGTGTGACGAGCTGTTTACTCAGCTCCAAAGACAAGAGCGATTTGTGGAGCGCGGCACATCAAACATTTACAGGTTAGGCTGCCAACATGACAAGTGCTGGAGCTGTACAGTGCAGTCTGTGTGTGCAAAGGTCAGTCTTAATGTGCTGCGCTTTAAGAGGTTCATGCAATGATGCACTTGATACCAGAACACTCCTCTGTAAATGCAAAGGAAATTTAGTTCAATGCATCACCATTCTCTGTGAAAACCAAGGATGCAACACTGCCACCATGCATACATAATTCTTGGTAATGAATATTTAATGTGTACACGGATATATTCAAACTTATCAATCATTTTGTTGGAGAATGCTGTGCACTGAACAGGCAAAGACCTTCCCTTTTGATTGTATTGTTTCGTAGCTGTTTATCAAGTTAATAGCTGTGAAAAAGAGAGTCTTTTGTTAATCTGCACAGTAGTTATAAGAAGAAGATACACGTTATCGTTAGATGAATGGGGTAAAATTTCACACTGTGAATACGTTATTTTAATAAGCAGTGTGATTAAGATCAAATTTGCTAAATGTTCTCTGAGTGACTGCAAGGATGGAAAATCCAAGCCTGAAATGTCGTGGGGTGAGTTACTGGGCCTGAAATCCCGGCCTCACCGGGTCCGTACTGAGTGTGTATGGACCCAGGGAGGCATCGCAAAAGCCGTTTTCGGCCCGCAATGTGCATGCGGCGAAAAACGGCTTTTCCGATCTGTCACGTTCCGGCTTGACAGATCCAACGCATCTTGGGGAGAAGGACATTCGCATCGGCGAGATTGTATTATTTGCCCATCGCTTACCCAGCGAATGTCCTTAAAACTCTTGCACCTGGTAAAAGCAGGAGCACAGCCTACTTTTACCGGCGTAAGAGTTTTAAAACATATAAAAATAACATTTAAAATCACATTTTTATGTTAAAAACCCTGCCTACTAAGGCAAGTTTATTTTAAACCCTAATTACAAAACTTTTAAACATTCGGAAAAATATATATTTTTACTAACACATTTATTAACTTTAATTTAAATTAATGTTAAATATGTGGGATATTTTTGTAAAGTTGTATTTGGGTGTTTGGCGGGGCGGGGGGTTCTCATTCTTAATAAGGAGAACTCCTACCTACAGAGTTCCCATTTTTATGAATGAAACATGGAAACATAGAAACATAGAAAATAGATGCAGGAATAGGCCATTCGGCCCTTCGAGCCTGCACCGCCATTCAATGAGTTCATGGCTGAACATGCAACTTCAGTACCCCATTCCTGCTTTCTCGCCATACCCCTTGATCCCCCGAGTAGTAAGGACTACATCTAACTCCTTTTTGAATATATTTAGTGAATTGGCCTCAACAACTTTCTGTGCTAGAGAATTCCACAGGTTCACCACTCTCTGGGTGAAGAAGTTTCTCCTCATCTCAGTCCTAAATGGCTTACCCCTTATTCTTAGACTGTGACCTCTGGTTCTGGACTTCCCCAACATTGGGAACATTTTTCCTGCATCTAACCTGTCTAAACCCATCAGAATTTTAAACGTTTCTATGAGATCCCCTCTCATTCTTCTGAACTCCAGTGAATACAAGCCCAGTTGATCCAGTCTTTCTTGATATGTCAGTCCCGCCATCCTGGGAATCAGTCTGGTGAACCTTCGCTGCACTCCCTCAATAGCAAGAATGTCCTTCCTCAAGTTAGGAGACCAAAACTGTACACAATACTCCAGGTGTGGCCTCACCAAGGCCCTGTACAACTGTAGTAACACCTCCCTGCCCCTGTACTCAAATCCCCTCGCTGTGAAGGCCAACATGCCATTTGCTTTCTTAACCGCCTGCTGTACCTGCATGCCAACCTTCAATGACTGATGTACCATGACACCCAGGTCTCGTTGTACCTCCCCTTTTCCTAATCTGTCACTATTCAGATAATATTCTGTCTCTCTGTTCTTACCACCAAAGTGGATAACCTCACATTTATCCACATTATACTTCATCTGCCATGCATTTGCCCACTCACCTAACCTATGCAAGTCACTCTGCAGCCTCATAGCATCCTCCTCGCAGCTCACACTGTCATCCAACTTAGTGTCATCCACAAATTTGGAGATACTGCATTTAATCCCCTCGTCTAAATCATTAATGTACAATGTAAACAGCTGGGGCCCCAGCACAGAACCTTGTGGCACCCCACTAGTCACTGCCTGCCATTCTGAAAAGTACCCATTTACTCCTACTCTTTGCTTCCTGTCTGCCAAACAGTTCTCAATCCACGTCAACACACTACCCCCAATTCGAAAGCCTTCTGAAAGTCCAAATACACCATATCAACTGGTTCTCCCTTGTCCACTCTACTGGAAACATCCTCAAAAAATTCCAGAAGATTTATCAAGCATGATTTCCCTTTCACAAATCCATGCTGACTTGGACCTATCATGTCACCTCTTTCCAAATGCGCTGTTATGATATCCTTAATAATTGATTCCATCATTTTACCCACTACCGATGTCAGGCTGACCGGTCTATAATTCCCTGTTTTCTCTTTCCCTCCTTTTTTAAAAAGTGGGGTTACATTGGCTAACCTCCACTCCATCGGAACTGATCCAGAGTCTGTCAATGCATCCACTATTTCCAAGGCCACCTCCTTAAGTACTCTGGTGTGCAGTCCATCAGGCCCTGGGGATTTATCGGCCTTCAATCCCATCAATTTCCCCAACACAATTTCCAGACTAATAAGGATTTCCCTCAGTTCCTCCTTCTTACTAGACCCTCTGACCCCTTTTATATCCGGAAGGTTGTTTGTGTCCTCCTTAGTGAATACCGAACCAAAGTACTTGTTCAATTGGTCTGCCATTTCTTTGTTCCCCGTTATGACTTCCCCTGATTCTGACTGCAGGGGACCTACGTTTGTCGTTACTAACCTTTTTCTCTGAGAAATGAGAAATGAGAATGAGAAAATACTGTACCTGGATTGGATGGCCTGGTTCATGTGACTCCAGCTCCAGCTCAATGTACGTTCAGACGTGCTCGCACTCCGATGCGCATGGAGAAGAGGTCTAAAACCACAATCGCTGATGGGCGCCCGAGCAGGAGCTAAGTGCGCATCTTTTCTCTTCTTTTCAGGCGACTGCCTGTGGGAAGCCCAGAACCGAGATTTCAGGGCCATCATCATGTTTTAGCAGACTGGAATTCAAGTTCATCAGCTTACACATAATAACAGTGCATTTCTTCCTTCATTACTGATTATTCGGAGCACTTCACCAAATCTATTGTGGGCTTCTCAATGCATCATAAATCGGCCCAAGTTGTTGCTTCTCTCTCCATCCTCCATTCTTCCAGGTTAGCTGCCTCTCCAAAGGCGCTATATTAATGCAAGTTTTTCTTTCTTTCCATTTTCCATTCGAGTGCAGTGGGCTGCGCCTTTCGCATTCCCCTATTTCCCTTCAGATTGTTCTTCTTATATTCCTGGTTTTCCAGACTGAGATTGTCACTCTCTTTTAAGCAGAGAGCTGTTCTTCTTTGCCCAATTATCCAGGCTGTCCTGCTCCTCTGTCCTTGATTCACTGGACTGTGCTCTGGCCTCTCCCCCCAGTCCCTGGGCCTTGCTCTGTCCTCTCCCCGCAGTCCCTGGGCCATTGTCTGTCCTCTCTCCCCAGTCCCTGGGCCTTGCTCTGTCCTCTACCCCCAGTCCCTGGGCCGTACTCTGTCCTCTCTCCCCCCAGTCCCTGGGCCTTGCTCTGTCCTCTCCCCCCAATCCCTGGGCCTTGCTCTGTCCTCTCTCCCCCCAGTCCCTGGGCCTTGCTCTGTCCTCTCCCCCCAGTCCCTGGGCCTTGCTCTGTCCTCTCCTCCCCAGTCCCTGGGCCTTGCTCTGTCCTCTCCCCCCAGTCCCTGGGCCTTGCTCTGTCCTCTCTCCCCAGTCCCTGGGCCTTGCTCTGTCCTCTCTCACCCCAGTCCCGGGGCCTTGCTCTGTCCTCTCTCCCCAGTCCCTGGGCCTTGCTGTGTCCTCTCCCCCCAATCCCTGGGTCTTGCTCTGTCCTCTCTCCCCAGTCCCTGGGCCTTGCTGTGTCCTCTCCCCCCAATCCCTGGGCCTTGCTCTGTCCTCTCTCCCCAGTTCCTGGGCCTTGCTCTGTCCTCTCCCCCCAGTCCCTGGGCCTTGCTCTGTCCTCTCCCCCCAGTCCCTGGGCCTTGCTCTGTCCTCTCCCCCCAGTCCCTGGGCCTTGCTCTGTCCTCTCCCCCCAATCCCTGGGCCTTGCTCTGTCCTCTACCCCCAGTCCCTGGGCCGTACTCTGTCCTCTCTCCCCCCAGTCCCCGGACCTTGCTCTGTCTTCTCCCCCCAATCCCTGGGCCTTGCTCTGTCCTCTCCCCCCAGTCCCTGGGCCTTGCTCTGTCCTCTCCCCCCAATTCTTGGGCCGTACTCTGTCCTCTCTCCCCCCAGTCCCTGGACCTTGCTCTGTCTTCTGCCCCCAGTCCCGGGGCCGTACTCTGTCCTCTCTTCCCCGCCCAATCCTCGGGCCGTGCTCTGTCCTCTCTCCCCCCGCAGGCCTGAGGTCGTGCTGTGTGTAATGTCTGTAAGCTTGTAATGTTCGTAGCTCCACACTGTGGATGCGGACGTAATGTGTGCTGCAACTACAGAGTTACTAATAAACAGAAGCAGGCATGTTCCAGAGGCTTCCGACAGAGCTGCCTGCCATGTTAGAAACTGTGTGTGCTGTGCTCTGTGAATATATCATATTTGACGGGGAGTTGAGATTTTTCGGATGATGTAAAGCTGAAATGTTGTTGGTGAAGGATTCGGCCAGCCGACAAAGAGACTTTGAAAGCTTTTCTGCCTTTGGAAAAAGCTACAAAATCCGAGGTAAAATACAGCACATTGTGAACAGTTAGAAATTAAAAATGGCAGCACCCGCAGGTGTAATGGGACATTTGGGTGAATATAGACACAATCGGGAACGTTTAAAGTGTATGTGGATCGGCTAGAAATGTATTTCACTGCAACTAACATAATTTAATTTACGGACAATGCAGTCCAGAATCAGGCAATATTGGAACGGAAGCGAGCTATCTTCTTATCGGAAGCTGGACCGGCATTATATGAAACTCTGATAAATCTGCTTGTGCTTGACGAGCCAAAGGACACAACGCTTAAAGAGATTTTAACAAAGCTGGAGCAGCATTATAACCCCAAACCGTTAGAAATTGCTGAAAGCTATCGGTTCGGTATACGAAATCAAAAGGCTGATGAAAGTATAATTGATTACATTATAACACTAAAAAAGCTATCTATTAACTGCAATTTCGAAAACTTTCAAAACCGAGCATTGCGGGATCGTTTTGTTTGTGAGGTGAAAAATGATGCAATCAGAAGAAAGTTATTGACGACGGATGACTTGACTTTTGAGCTTGCTTGTCAGACAGCGAGGTTGATGGGCATGGCCGATCAATATTCCCGAGAGTTAAATAATAATTACGGTCGTCAGTCAACTGAGGTGAATCGCCTGCAGATTCAAAGTAAAAGGTGGTGGGGGCCCAAAGTCTCAGAAACTGGAAATTCTAACAGAGCGTCGAAGTCATGCTATCGGTGCCTGGGGCAACTCAAAGTTGTCCATATGTGAAGGCAGAATGTTTCTTCTGCAGAAAGACTGGGCATCTTGCAAAGGCATGCCGACTGAAGGGCAAACTAGCTTTTAAAGCTATGAGTCCAGCGTTCAAAGCTATGAGTAGAAATACGAAGAGACTACATAGCATGGAAGAACAACAACAGGACGAGGAGATGTTAGAGTTACACATCATCAGGAGCACGAGGTTAACGGACAGCGATTCGGAAAGTATCAAAATCCACATAGATGTTGCTGGATTCAAGATACCAATGGAAATCGACACGGGTGCATCCGTGAGTGTAGTACCGAAGTCACTATACCTCGACAAATTGCATGATTTCCCATTGGAGAAATCCAAGATAGAGCTGCGAGACTACTCGGGAGAGAAAATGCCTGTGGTAGGTCGTATCACCGTACCGGTGAAATATAAGAATCAATTTCAGAACTTGCCTCTAATAGTAGTGAAAGGAGACAAGCCTGCCTTACTAGAAAGAAATTGGTTGAGCTCACTGAAGCTGGATTGGAGTGAGATTTTCTGTGTGGAAGCGAGATTTTCATCAACAGATGAGGTTATCAAGAAGTATTCAAAGGTGTTCTGCGAAACGGGCAGTCCGATCCAAGGCTTCAAGGCGAGTGTCAGGGTACAGAAGGACGCTAGATCGGTTTACTACAAGCCACGTGCCGTACCATATGCACTCAAGGAAAATGTTGAGCAACAATTCAAAAGACTAGAGATGGAGAACATTATTTTTAAGATAGATCGATGTAATTGGGCTACACCCATTGTTGTTGTACCTAAGTCCGATGGTAAGGTAAGATTGTGTGGTGATTATAAGGTAACCGTAAACCAGGTTCTAGAGGGTAATGTCCCCAGTACATTGCCGAATATAGAAGATTTGTTCACAACACTGACAGGTGGTCAGATCTTCTCAAAACTGGATCTTACGAATGCCTACTTACAGCTTGAACTAGATGAGGAGTCCAAGTCATGTTTGACTATAAATACTCATCTAGGCCTATATCAATTTAATAGGCTACCATTTGGAGTGTCTTCCGCCCCTGCCATATTCCAAGGGGTGATGAACCAGATTTTGCAAGGTATTGAAGGGGTAGTATGTTATTTGGATGACATACTAATTTCAGCACCCAGTAATCATATATTGAATGAAGTCCTCAAACGGCTAGAGAAGCACAGAGTACGAGTGTCTGCTCGTAAGTGTGAGTTATTTAAAAACTCAGTGGAGTACTTAGGGTACAGAGTAGACAAAGATGGTTTACATCCAACCATGGAAAAATTGGATGCAATTAGAAATGCACCCACTCCCAGGAATGTCACTGAACTTTGTTCATTCTTGGATCTTTTGAACTATTATGGGAAGTACCTACCAAATTTGTCTACAGTATTACATCCACTGAATCAACTATTGAAGAAACAAGTCCATTGGAAGTGGTCAAAAGAATGCGATACAGCATTTAAGGAGTGTAAAATCAAATTGGTAGAGAGCACCATGTTAGTTCACTATGGCGTATCTAAGGAGATTAAGCTAGCATGTGATGCCTCTCCATATGGAGTTGGGGCAGTAATATCTCATGTATTACGTAGTGGGAAGGAGAGACCAATTGCTTTTGCTTCACGCACTCTCAGTGCCAGTGAGAGTAATTATGCGCAAATTGAAAGGGAAGCTTTTGCATTAATTTTTGGGGTCAAGAAGTTCCACAAATACTTGTATGGTCGTAAGTTTACCATCGTTATGGACCAAAAGCCCCTAACAGCAATCCTCCATCCAAAGTCCCCAGTTCCAACATTAGTTGCAGCCCAAATGCAGAGATGGGTTTTGATTTTGTCAGCATATACATATGATATTGAATACAGACAATCAGCTGATCACAGTAATGCTGATGCTATGTCTAGATTGCCTTCCCCATCACAAGTTACACCCGATAGGGAAGAAGTGTTTTATTTTTCATACATTGATGAACTGCCAGTCACAGCTGAAGAGATTGGTAGAGCAACCAAGCTTGACCCAGTGATGTCAAAGGTGTATGCAAATGGATGGCCAAACAAAGATATTCATCCATTCTTCATTCGAAGGAATGAATTATCAGTCGATAAAGATTGTATTATGTGGGGTGCAAGAGTGGTTATACCAAATAAATTTAAGTCCAAATTATTAGGAGATCTCCATGACCAGCACCTGGGAATGTGCTTGACCAAGAGTTTTGCATGCAGTTATTTATGGTGGCCAGGTCTTGATAAAGATATAGAGTACATCGTAAGTCAGTGTACGACATGTCAATCAGTGAGCAAGCAACAACCATCAGTACCATTACAGTCATGAAAATGGCCTCCCAGGGTGTGACAAAGGCTACATATTCATTTTGCTGAGTTAGAAGGACAACAATTGTTTATTGTGATTGATAGCCATTCAAAGTGGGTTGAGGTGTCCCCAATGTGGAAAATAACAACAAGTAAAACATTGGACATTTTACGAAGATTATTTTCTTCATTTAGCCTCCCTGAAGAAATTGTATCGGATAATGGACCACAATTTCATTCAGAAGAATTTGCACAATTCACGAGCAAAAATGATGTGAAACATACCAAGGTTCCATCATACCACCCTGCCTCGAATGGTGCAGCAGAGTGCACTGTACAAATTGTCAAATGTGCCCTCATAAAACAAATGTTAGATACAAATCCAAAGAAATGACAGTTGTCATTGGATCACACATTGGCTAATTTTTTGATTACGTATCGTAATACTCCTCACACAAATACTGGTAGAACACCAGCAGAGTTGTTTCTCAAATGACAGCCACGAACCAGATTCTCGTTGTTAAAGCCAAATTTGGCACAGTCCGTAGATGAGACACAATTAAGACAGAAAGAGAATCATGATAGAGGCAGAGTAAAAAAGAGAAGTGTGAAATTAAACCAGAAGGTGAGAGTGAAGAACCATCACCATAAATGGTTAAAATGGTTACTAGGAAGAGTGGTGAAGATATGTGGTCCTCGCAAATATTTGGTAAAGATGTTTGATAATGGACAGGTTAGGTTTGTTCATATTGATCATATTTTACCTACAGACATGGAAGGAGTTGAAAGTGGGAATGATTCAATTATTTTTGACTCATCAGATAGTTTTGATACACCAGTAGCAAATCCTAAATCCAATGTATTAGAAACAAATCCAGGAGAGAATCAGAATGAAAGTCTGAGTCCGAGTCAGGAAAACAAAGAGCCTGAAGTTAGAGTGACTTCAAATGAAAATCAAGAAATTCCGTAGAGGAAAATGTTCCTCAGGATGAGCCTCGAATGAGTTTAGATTCAACACCATGTTTGGAAGGTTCTATTCGAGAGCGAAGGCATCCTCTTCGAATCAGAAAACAAGTAGCTAAGTTAAATTTGTAAATATGGAAAAAAAAAAGTCTATATCCTGTGTTATGTATAAAAATGAAAGTTATGTATGATGTTTGTTGTAATAATTTCTTCATTAAGGAGGGAGAAGTGTAATGCCTGTAAGCTTGTAATATTTGTAGCTCCACACTGTGGATGTGGACGTATTGTGGACTGCAACTACAGAGTTAATAATAAACAGAACCAGGCATGTTCCGGAGGTTTCCGAGAGCGGCCTGCCATGTTAGAAGCTGTGTGTGCTGTGCTCTGTGAATATATTGCACTGTGTCCTGTCTCCCCAGTCCCTGGGCAGTGCTGTGTCCTCTCTCCACCCCCAGTTCCAGGGCCGTGCTGTGTCCTCTCTCTACCCCAGTCCCAGGGCCGTGCTGTGTCCTCTCTCTCCCCCCAGTCCCTGGGCCTTGCTCTGTCCTCTCTCCCCCCAGTCCCTGGGCCTTGCTCTGTCCTCTCTCCCCAGTCTCTGGGTCTTGCTCTGTCCTCTCCCCCCAGTCCCGGGGCCATGCTCTGTCCTCTCCCTCCAGTCCCTGGGCCGTGCTCTGTCCTCTCTCCCCAGTCCCTGGGCCTTGCTCTGTCTTCTCCCCCCAGTCCCGGGGCCTTGCTCTGTCCTGTCTCCCCAGTCCCTGGGCCTTGCTCTGTCCTCTCTCCCCCCAGTCCCTGGGGCTTGCTCTGTCCTCTCCCCCCAGTCCCTGGGCCTTGCTCTGTCCTCTCTCCCCAGTCCCTGGGCCTTGCTCTGTCCTCTCTCCCCCCAGTCCCTGGGCCTTGCTCTGTCCTCTCCCCCCAGTCCCTGGACCTTGCTCTGTCCTCTCTCCCCAGACCCTGGGCCTTGCTCTGTCCTTTCTCCCCAGTCCCTGGGCCTTACTCTGTCCTCTCTCTCCCCAGTCCCTGGGCCTTGCTCTGTCCTCTCTCCCCAATCCCTGGGCCTTGCTCTGTCCTCTCCCCCCAGTCCCTGGGTCTTGCTCTGTCCTCTCCCCCCAGTCCCGGGGCCATGCTCTGTCCTCTCCCTCCAGTCCCTTTGCCGTGCTCTGTCCTCTCCCCCCAGTCCCTGGGCCTTGCTCTGTCTTCTCCCCCCAGTCCCTGGGCCTTGCTCTATCCTCTCTCCCCAGTCCCTGGGCCTTGCTCTGTCCTCTCTCTCCAATCCCTGGGCCTTGCTCTGTCCTCTCCCCCCAGTCCCTGGGTCTTGCTCTGTCCTCTCCCCCCAGTCCCGGGGCCATGCTCTGTCCTCTCCCTTCAGTCCCTGGGCCGTGCTCTGTCCTCTCTCCCCAGTCCCTGGGCCTTGCTCTGTCTTCTCCCCCCAGTCCCGGGGCCTTGCTCTGTCCTGTCTCCCCAGTCCCTGGGCCTTGCTCTGTCCTCTCCCCCCAGTCTCTGGGCCTTGCTCTGTCCTCTCCCCCCAGTCCCTGGGCTGTGCTCTGTCCTCTCTCCCCAGTCCCTGGGCCATACTCTGTCCTCTCCCCCCAGTCCCTGGGCCTTGCTCTGTCCTCTCCCCCCCCCCACCCCCCCAGTCCCTGGGCCTTGCTCTGTCCTCTCCCCCCCAGTCCCTGGGCCTTGCTCTGTCCTCTCCCCCCAGTCCCTGGGCCGTGCTCGGTCCTCTCCCCCCAGTCCCTGGGCCGTGCTCGGTCCTCTCCCCCCAGTCCCTGGGCCTTGCACTGTCCTCTCTCCCCCCAGTCCCGGGACCGTGCTCTGCCCTCTCTCCCCCCACGCCCTGGGCTGTGCTTTGCTATTACTCTGTCTGATGCCGCAGGCTGTGCTCACTCTGATTCTGTTAGCTGCACGTTTCTCTGACCCCAATTCTATGGGCTATACTTGGCTTTCAGTCTTCAATCTCCTGGGCTGATCTTCCTCAGCCTTTGTCTTGAAGATTGTGTTTCTGTTCCCCTCACTGATCTTTCATGGTTCATTTACTTGTCATTTGTAACCTTTTGAGGCTGTAGTAACACTTTCTATTTTATTCTTTCTTTGGAATTAAGTTTTTCTGGTTAAAGCATTATTACCTGGGAAAATACCTTAAATAACAGATATAGAAAAGTGTTCAATACCATGCTTGGTAATGGTGTGATATTGTCACTTTATTAAACAGACCAGCAACTAAAACTTGAAGTTAAAATAAGAGCTGAGGCTGAAGATGTAAGCGCCTGACCATAGACGCTGGCACTGTTGCAGAGTATGCACAATTCTTGGCAGTTTGAGGCACTGCCCAACCTCCAATTCTGCCGATTTAAAGTCCAGTGGTTGTTGGTTACTTTCAGAAAATGCTTAAACTTCCAGTCCTGCAAGTGGAGGATAACTCTTAGCACCATGACACTTCAATCTCATTTAATATTTAACGTTAACATTGGTTTGGGGATGCTGCAGGCAACTATCATATGTTTAGAGGTTGTATAAATGAACTTTTTTTTTTAGCAAAACTTGATCTAATTAGAGCTTTCATTTGTAATTCATTTTCAACTGTTCTAGCTTGCAGTATCACACTTGATTATCTGACCTTTATAAATCACTGTCACTGCTCACTGATTAGAAATGCCAATCACTTGTATGAGAATTCACTGTATAAGAAATTCCCACTGATCTTGTGGATTTCACTCAAGTAACTCTGGTAATAATCACTTAGATTAATCCACTTGGAAGAGATAAGGTTATTCTAAAGATAATTGATATACTCCTTTATAAAACAGCTGATTCTGTCGTACACACCACGGGCATGCCAAAGCAATCTACCTCACCACTACCTCGCTCAACCACTCCACTGTCTGATTTATCACGCTGCTTGTCTGACATCCAGTGCTGGATCAGCTAAATATTGTGAGGACCAAAGCTATTGTCTTCGTTCTCTGCCATAAACTCCGTTCCTAACCACTGACTCCATTCTTCTCCCTCCCAGGTCACTGCCTGAGGCTGAACAGACCGTTCACAACCTTGGTGTACTATTTGACCTTGAGACAAGCTTCCGACCACATATCCGCTCTATCACCAAGATCGCCTACTTCCACCTCCGTAACATTGCCCATCTCTGCAGCTACCTCGGTTCATCCGCTACTGAAATCCTCATCCAAGCCTTTGTTAACTCTACACTTGACTATTCCAATGCTCTCGTGGCCAGCCTCCCATCTTCCACGCTCCATAAACTTGAACTCATCCAAAACTATGATACCCATATATCAACTCTCATCCTTGTTTTCAAATACCTCCAAGGCCTTGCCCCCATCTTACCTCTGCAATCTCCTCCAGCTCTACTACCCTCTGAGATCTTTGCATTCCTCCAATTCTGGCCATTTGCACATCGCTGAGTTTAATCAGTCCACCATTGACGACCAAGCCTTCAGATGCATGGGGTCCTAGGATTGGGAATTCCCTCCCTAAAACTCTACACCTCTACCTCTCCCTCTCCTCCTTTCAGGCACTCTTTAAAACCTACCTCACCTGTCCTAACGCATGTATATTTGGGTTGATATCAAATTATGTTTAATAATGCTCCAATGAATCATAAGAACATAAAAACATAAGAAATAGGAACAGGAGTGGGCCATACGTCCCCTCGAGCCTGTTCCGCCATTCAATAAGATCTGATCATGGACTCAGCTCCACTTCCCCGCCTGTTCCCCATAACCCCTTATCCCCTTATCGCTCAAGAAACTGTCTATTTCTGTCTTAAATTTATTCAATGTCCCAGCTTCCACAGCTCTCCCAGGCAGCAAATTCCACAGATTTACAACCCTCTGAGAGAAGAAATTCCTCCTCATCTCTGTTTTAAATGGGCGGCCCCTTATTCTAAGATCATGCCCTCTAGTTCTAGTCTCCCCCATCAGTGGAAACATCCTCTCAGCATCCACCTTATCAAGCCCCCTCATAATCTTATACGTTTCGATAAGATCACCTCTCATTCTTCTGAACTCCAATGAGTAGAGGCCCAACCTACTCAACCTTTCCTCATAAGTCAACCCCCTCATCTCCGGAATCAACATAGTGAACCTTCTCTGAACTGCCTCCAAAGCAAGTATATCCTTTCGTAAATATGGAAACCAAAACTGTCATGCATCCAGACATGTTTACTGCTTGTACTATTACATTTGATGTGCCACCAGAGGGCACTACTATGGGAAACTTGTATACCAGCTGTATGGTCACTAGGGTGTGCCACCAGAGGGCACTGCGGTGGGAGACTTATAGCTTAGCTGAGCAGAGTGGCGCAGCGGAAGCATGCTGGTCCTATAACCCAGAGACGGATCGAAACCATTCTCTGTTAGCCGGAACGTCAACTTTTGGGGTACTGAGGGAATGATCAGCCATGATCTTATTGAATGGTGGCGACGAGATTACGGACTTTCACACGAAAATGGCTAACTTTGGTACGTTGCAGCAGTTCGCCGATGGGGATGATTGGGACGCCTTTGTGGAGAGCTCGACCATTTCTTCACAGCAAACGACCTGGCAGGCGATGATCCGGCCTCGCTGGCTGATAAGCGCAGAGCTATCCTGCTCACCAGTTGTGGGCCCATCGTCTATGGTCTCGTCAGGGACTTGCTGGCACCAGCGAAGACAACGACCAAGACATAAGAGGAGCTTGTAATGCTGATCCAAGAACAACTCAAGCCCAAAGAGAGCATCCTCTCAGCCAGATACCGGTTTTACACCCAGCGACGGCCCGAAGGCCAGGAAATCACGAAATATGCTGCAGACCTCAGGAAGCTGGTGGCACCGTGTGATTTCGGTGAACACCTCACTGAAGCGCTGCGGGATATCATTGTCATCGGAATCGGCCACGAGGGCCTTCTTCACAGGCTACTATCTGCGGATACCACAGTCACACTGCAGAAGGCCATTACCATGAGCCAGGCATTCATGACCTCGATCTGCGGCTCTCAGCAGGTGACTCATCCTCAGGCCTCAAACCCGGCAAGTACTGTACACAGACTGGTGCCTTTTAGAGGCTGGACTGTAGAATGTGAATCTCCTCAGGGGAGAGAGAACAGGCCCCCGAGTCCCTTAACTCTGAGTCCGCCGAGGGGGACTAATCGGTTAGCACTATGTTGGCGTTGCGAAGGAAATCACCGGGCTCACCAGTGCTGTTTTAAGGACTGTGTGCAAAGGGTGCAGCACCAAGTGCCACCTCCAGCGAATGTGTAAAAGAAATAGGACTCACCGTGTTGATGAAGAGTCTGCAGAGGGCCATGAATCTAGCGCGGATTATGAAGAAGTGGTCAGAGAGGCAGCTCAGCCCCACGATGAGGTGTACAGAATGTTTACCTGCACCACAGAATGTTCCCCGTTGAGAATGGAAGTCGAGATAAATGGTGCTCCAGTCTTCATGGAGGTGGACACGGGACGAGCCAGTCAGTAATGAATCAAGAAGCCTTTGAAAGGCTATGGGACAATCAAGCTGAACGACCCAAGTTGGTCTCGGTTCAGGCAAAGCTGCGCACCTATACCAATGAACTTATCCCACTCGTGGTTGTGCGGATGTAAAGGTACTCCATGATGGCATGGTGCACAAGTTACCACTGTGGATTGTTGCAGGTGAAGGACCAATGCTACTAGGAAGAAGGTGGATCGAGAAGATCCATTGGAGCTGGGAAGATTTCATCCCTCCAGCGACCGACGTCCCCCACGCTCAGAGGCAAAGCAAGCCCCACTGGAGGTTGGATCCGGCACCAGAGAACAGACCAGCATGGCACCCGAGGCACAGACCACTCAGCACAACTGCGTGGAGATGATCCAGCTGAGACAACCCGAACGCACCTTCCAGGCTCCAGTGGCAGGATTCCGGAGGAAGAAAATCGGATCCAAAGGCGACTTCCCAGCTTCGGTGGCAGAACCCGGGGAGAAGAGGATCACTGCAGTCGACATCGTGGATGGAAGAAAGATGGCGCCCAAACCATGAGGTGAAGTGCTGAAGAAAAAGATGGCGGCAGCCAGACCACGAGATGCAGCGCTGAAGGAGCAACACGTAGTATCAAGCGAAGAAGATGGTTGGGGTAAAGATAACAAGGCTCTCTTAAAGGAGGCCAGCAACCCACCACACTTAAAGGGACAGTTCAACATTCTCAATCAATGTAACAGCAACTGTGAGTTAAATGTAAAGCTTGTAATTGATGATCAGAGTTTTATACATGTAATAAGTAAAGAAAAGTCGTGTGATTGCGATTGGAGCTACAGTTTATCTACAATGAGTAATGAAACGTGCGATTCAGGATTTCAACTGTATTCAGATAATGTAGCGGGCAAACACCCATCGGGAGCACACAGGTCCAGCGGGCTACCCAATGCTGCAGCCTGCGTCCCTGGGACCAGAGTGATGCACCTTGGAGTGTGGCCACAAGCAGCTAATATAGACAAACTGCAGAGCAAGCGATCTCAGGAGGGCAACGGCACCATTATAGATACCCTGCCCCTGATCGGCTCCACCTCTCAGGCACCCGATGGCAGCAACCGCCACGAGCCTGAAGGAGCAAACTGCGCTAAGGCGCAGCCCCCAGACCTCATCACCACCAAAGCTACATCCAGGAATGAAGGGTTATCCGCAACAGTTCTCCCAAATGGGACCGGGACCAGCCAGGATCCCAAACCAAATAACACCCAGGCAAGCGAGTCAGCAGTTCCCTGCGCACTGCTAGACGACTGCTCCTCAGGGAACAGCAGTGACCTGAGGCATAAGGAAAGGACAGGGAGGTCACAGGCATCTGTGAACCTGCCTGACGCTAGGAGCAACGGCAAAGGCCCGGAGAGCAGGCAACCTGAGCCAACCGGGTTCCCACTGCCAGCACTGGGCACCGCACTGCCACCAGACTACCTGGACACCACCCAGCAGTTCTGGAACTAGCTTGTCCTCACGCACCAGTACTGACACCAGCACTGATTCCAAGTATGTATCAAGAATGTATCTCACCAGTCAAATGCACTTGTCTCACAACTGTACCACAAATGTAATGATGTAAATGTAATTTTTTTTTCTGGACTTGTATGAATATGAATGTAATGAGCCATCGACTCATCTATATGTGGGGCGGAGAGAATGGAGTGGTCATGAACTCACAAACAGAAACCACCAGCACCTCTGCTGCCAACGAAACACCACTTACTTGCCCAAGATGGAAATGACCCTCCAAGGGTCAACCAGCTAGAGCTAAGCCCAGAGCACAATCAATGTAAGAAGACGATTTGCACTAAGGACTTGGGGGGAGAGTGATATCATGTATCCAGACATATTTACTGCTTGTACTATTACATATGATGTGCCACCAGAGGGCACTACTATGGGAAACTTGTACACCAGCTGTATGGTAACTAAGGTGTGCCACCAGAGGGCACTGCAATGGTAGGCTTGTAGGTTAACTGTACAAGTGTGCCAGGACTCGTATGAAAGGCAGGCCACCATGTGTGATCATCACTCTGGAGTTATATTAAATGGACTAAGGTCACTACAGTTCAAGTGCAATACTTTGCCTCGTGGAGTCATTATCAGAGCATCTAAAGACATAACAAAAATTGCACGCAGTATTCCAGGTGTGGCCTCACCAATACCTTGTATAGCTGTAACAACACTTCCCTGCTTTTATAGTCCATCCCCTTTGCAATAAAGGCCAAGATACCATTGGCCTTCCTGATCACTTGCTGTACCTGCATACTATCCTTTTGTGTTTCATGCACAATTACCCCCAGGTCCCGCTGTACTGCGGCACTTTGCAATCTTTCTCCATTTAAATAATAACTTGCTCTTTGATTTTTTTTTCTGCCAAAGTGCATGATCTCACACTTTCCAATATTATACTCTATCTTCCAAATTTTTGCTCACTCACTTAGCCTGTCTATGTCCTTTTGCAAATTTTTTATGTCCTCCTCACACATTGCTTTAACTCCCATCTTTTTATCATCAGCAAACTTGGCTACGTTACACTCAGTCCCTTCTTCCAAGTTGTTAATATAGATTGTAAATAGTTGGGGTCTCAGCACTGATCCCTGCGGCACCCCACTAGTTACTGGTTGCCAACCAGAGAATGAACCATTTATCCCGACTCTGTATTCTGTTAGTTAGCCAATCCTCTATCCATGCTAATATATTACCCCCAAACCCGTGAACTTTTATCTTGTGCAGTAACCTTTTATGTAGCACCTTGTCAAATGCCTTGTAGAAGTCCAAATACACCACATCCACTGGTTCCCCTTGATCCACCCTGTTCGTTACACCCTCAAAGAACTCTAGTAAATTTGTCAAACATGACTTCCCCTTCATAAATCCATGCTGACTCTGCCTGACCGAATTTTGCTTTTCCAAATGTCCTGTTACTGCTTCTTTAATAATGGACTCCAACATTTTCCCAACCACAGATGTTAGGCTAACTGGTTTATAGTTTCCTGCTTTTTGTCTGCCTCCTTTTTTAAATAGGGGCGTTACATTTGCAGTTTTTCAATCTGCTGGGACCTCCCCAGAATCCAGAGAATTTTGGTAAATTAGAACCAATGCATCCACAATCCCTGCCGCTACTTCTCTTAAGACCCTAGGATGTAAGCCATCAGGTCCAGGAGATTTATCTGCCTTTAGTCCCATTATCTTACTGAGAACCGCCTCCTTAGTGATTGTGATTGTGTTAAGTTCCTCCCCCCCTATAGCCTCTTGACTATCCACTGTTTGAATATTGTTAGTGTCCTCTACCGTAAAGACAGATACAAAATATTTGTTCAGAGTTTCTGCCATCTCCATGTTCCCTATTACTAGTTCCCTGATCTCGTCCTCTAAGGGACCAACATTTACTTTAGCCACTCTTTTCCTTTTTATATACCTATAGAAACTCTTGCTATCTGTTTTTATATTTTGTGCTAGTTTACTTTCATAGTCTATCTTCCCTTTCTTAATCATTTTTTTAGTCGTTCTTTGCTGGCTTTTAAAAGCTTCCCAGTCTTCTGACCTCCCAGTAGTTTTGCCCACTTTGTATGCCCTTGTTTTTAATTGGATACCGTCCTTGATTTCTTTAGTTAGCCACGAATGGCTATCTTTACTCTTATACCCTTTCCTCCTCACTGGAATATATTTTTCTTGAGAGTTGTGAAATATCTCCTTAAATGTACACCACTGTTCAGCAACCGTCCTACACTTTAATCTATTTTCCCAGTCCACTTTACCCAACTCTGCCCTCATACCTTCATAGTCTCCTTTATTTAAGCTTAGTACGCTGGTTAGATACGATTACATACTGCTCAAGGAACCCGTACCTTATGCACTCTATGAACTCCTCCCCAAGGCTATCCTGACCAATTTGATTTGTCCAATCAATATGGAGGTTAAAATCACCCATGATTATTGTTGTTCCCTTTTTACAAGCCCCCACTAGTTCCTGGTTTATGCTCCGGCCAACAAAGTTGCTACTGTTAGGGGGCGTATAGTCTAAGCCCACCAGTGACTTTTTCCCCTTATTGTTCCTTATCTCCACCCAAACTGTTTCAACATCCTTTATCATTTGAGCCAATATCATTTCTTACTATTGCAGTGATTCTATCCTTTATCAATAGAGCTACCCCACCTCCTTTTCCTTTCTGTCTGTCCTTCTGGATTGTCAAATACCCCTGAATATTTAATTCCCAGTCCTGGTCACCTTGCAACCATGTCTCTGTAATGGCTATCAGATCATATCTGTTTGTCTCAATTTGTGCCGTCAACGCATGTATTTTGTTACAAATGCTACGTGCATTTAGACAAAGTGCCTTTAAGTTTGTTTTTTACATTTTTTTTTCCTGCTTGTTTCCTCTCTCTTTCGAACTCACTTTCTTTATTTTTGCTTGCTAATTCCAGCTTTACTCCCCTTGGGATGTTTTACTATGTTAAAGGTGCTATATAAATGCAAGTTGCTGTTGTTGATTCTGTTGTCTGAACCTCTCGGTCGGGGTGCTGCTTTACAGCCTATACAACGTGTCCAAAATCATCACTATTTTCTGCATGCTACACAATTTTGCCATCTAAAGAGGAGTGAGCAAGAAGCACTGGGACTGCAGGCCCCCAGGAGGAGGAGAACGAGGAGGGGAGAGTTGATGTACAGACATGGACATTGGACTAGAACTCTGTGTTGAAGAACCACTCCCAGTTTTATAGTTAGTACTATAGAATACAAAGATAAAAAGATAATGCTAAACCTATCAAATTCATTGGTTAGATTATCGTGCCCAATTTTGGGCGCCCTAATCTAGGAAGGATGTCAAGACGATGGAGATGGAGCAGAAGAATTTCACTAAACTGATTCCAGGGATGAGAGGCTTTGGCTATGAGGAGAGATTGGAGAAACTGGGGCTCTTTTTGTTAAAACAAAGTGGAGATGCTCAAAATTAAGAGAGGTTTTGATAAAGTAAATAGGGATTTCATTGGTCAGTGAGTCAGTAACTAAAGGACATAAATTTAAGATCATCATCAAAAGAACAAAAAACAGCTTTTAGAAGGGAAGTGGATAACTATTTGTAAAATAAAACTTTCAAAGTTGTAGGAAAGGGCCGGGGAATGGGACTAAGTGGAAAGCTGCTTCAGAGAGCAGATACCTGTGCAATGGGCCGAATGGCCGCCTGTGTTGTAAAATTCTATGATTTTATGACGTATGTTTACGATTCAGATTTACAGTATGTAGATTTAATCACTGGTTGTCTACAAATAACTGTTATGATTGGAAAATAACATGGAATGAATCACAATAGAAAACAAATCTTCCACAAGAGAAAGTGGCCTGGGATTCCTCATTCTATTCGCATAACAAAGCATGGAGGGGGGAGGTGGGGGAGGAGAAATTCAACTTGGCGGCAGTGCAAAATGGACATTGGCGAATCCGCAGCACGTCTTAAACTCTTCTCAATTTTCTTTTCCAGTTAAATTGGGTGGAGCATGGAACAGGTTTCCCATTTGCTATACCCAACACACTCCATTGTGTTTAACAGCCCTGACTGTGATTGTTATGTTCTGTAATTCATGACTGCCATCTAGTGTTCAAATTTTCAGAACTGGTTTGCTGCAAAGGAGGCTCTTTTGGCCGTGAACTGAATATGTTCCACTCAGAACAAATGGACTGAAAGTGGACATTACATGGAAAATTGTGTTTCTAATTTCAGGAAGGTTGCTGTTTGGCAGGCCAGGTGTTAAAGATATCTCACAATGGACAATGTCATTGAAAAATGAATTCAAATATTATTGTGTCTCCATTTAAAAATCATTTCTTCCTCTTGTAGGTCCCTCATGCCTTCCATTTGCTGACCAGAGGACAGGAAGGTGGCCCTCCCTGCCAACTCCATGTGCTACCTGGCAGCAAACGGTGACAGCCCGCAGCCTGGGGTGACTCTTGGCCTCTGATTGCTTCTTGTCACTTGTGAATGATGTGGCAAATTCTATCACCAGCTGGCATTTTCCAAGCTTCTTCCTGCACAGAATACTGTGGTATTAACTCCCAGTTATTTCCCCTCTTCTCCTGAAGGGCTGCCCCATGCTGGGGTAGAGTTCTACAGTTGCTGTCATTCCTCCAGTATTCCACACAAATGCTCATTTTTTTCATGGATGAGTCTTACCAGTGAGTTCCAATGAACTATTTGGCCACAGAGGGCATCATGACCTCATTCTGTCATCGCCCAATATCCGCACGCACACATTTCACCGCACAGATCATTGACTGTTGATCAGTAATGGGAGCCCTTCTGACTCCTTCCTCTCCTTGGCCCAGGGACACTTTAGCCAATTGTGTTGTTCCCATTCCCAACTTGCTAAGATCAGCAAAGCCTGCAGAGTTGAGGGCTTGAACTTGGGAGCTTTGAGGCCCGTATGGCTCAGTGCTCCACCGGGTAGTGAGGTTCTCTACTAGGCCCTCAGGAGAGCTTCCTGGCACAGTTTAATAATAAATAGTAACTTGCGAGTTGCCCAATATATTGTCCAGAGCTTTTTAGCAGAATATGTGCTTGGACATAGCATATTTCAGCAGTAACATGCCCAAAGATCACATGTGCCCAGCATTCCTTATTTTTAAATCCCACCATGGTCTCCCCCCTCCCTATCGCTGTAACCTCCTCTGGCCCCACAACCCCCAAAGATAACTGTGCTCCTCTAATTCTGCCCTCTTGGGCATCCCTGTTATAATCGCTCAACCATTGGCGGCCATGCCTTCAGCTGCCTAGGCCCTAAGCTCTGGAATTCCTCTCCGCCTCTCTACCTCTCTTTCAACCTACCTTTTTGACCAAGCGGTCAACTTTGATCATCTGCCCTAATTTCTCCTTGTCAAACTGTGAAGCGCCCTGGGACGTTTTACTACGTTAAAAGCACAATATAAATACAAGTTGTTGTTGTGCCCAATATTCCTGTGTGCCCAGTGTTCCCATGTGCCCAGTGTTCCAATGTGCACTCTCAGCATGCGATGCTCTACGTCAGGAGTAAAAACATAGAAAATTACCTATTTACCCTGATTATAATGTGAAATGAAAAATGTTTAAATCAGCCAGCACTTACCCAATCCTCACTTTCGGCAATCGTTTACGTTGGAGCATGTGTCGATCTCCAGTATACATCTGATTTAAGCTGGCAGCAGAGTCTAAACATGTGATTGAGTGGATACAATTCAGATAATTTCATGTGGATTGCTTGTGATGGTAGAAACTCGATCAGCCCATCAGATGAGGAAATTATCCACTAGCATTTTGGTTTCTTTTCTTGTCAATATAGTGTTTGCTTTTGACTTTTTGAATTCTGATGCACAGTACTGCATTCACTGAGTGTTAACACAAGCCTACCTCCTGAGGAGTATCAAACTGTGATTGTAGATTATTGTGGCATTTCAGAAAGATCATGCCTCACTTTATTCCGATACTTTCTTATTGTTTTCCCAAATGTTTATTTTGTTCATTTGCAATGTGATTAAAAAACATGATCTTTTCGATTACCTGTTAAGGCTATTGGAGCAATTTGGTAACCAACTTGGAAAGGGATAAGAGAGTAGGGCAAATTACCATTGTGGAACCTCCCAAGTTTCAACCCATTGAAATCAATGTGATGAAAATCGGGCGTGTTCCAACAAGAACGAGTGATCTGCTCCGCCCGATTACCGCCCATGCATTGAAGATAGTTGTGTTCATCTGGTATTTGTTTCATCATTACACCAACATATGTCTAGGATACTCAGTGTTGCAGTGAAACACTTCTTATTGAAATAGTCCGTATTACAGTCTCCATGGATCAAATACATTTATTAAATGGCTTTGATGCCAACAATAAAATGACCAGTCATAGACCTGTTGCTTTGAGTTTGACAGATAAAAGTTACGTTTGCTTTGCCTTTCCAAAGTAAGACACTGTGCATATTGAGAAGGTTAGCATGAAAAAGGATTAGTCAACTAATTCACTAATTATAGTTCTCTGAGCAATAATGTTTGTAACTGAGACTGGGAAACAGCCAAATTAACTTACCTACTGCGAAGAAATTGAGTTTTAAGTATTAAATTAGGAGAATTAAAAGGATGATTCTAGTCTGGGAGTAACTACACCAATCATTGCAACAGAGCTTTACATTGGATAGTGTTGATTTATCACCCCTCCTAATATCTCCTCCTTTGGCTCAACAACCACTTTTGTCAGATTATGCTTCTAAGGAGCACCGTCAGACATTTTTCTATGCAAAAGGTGCTGTTATTGATTACAGACAAAGGAAGAAAACAGTACTAAGCAGATTCCATCAAAGTTTGGAAAATAATGGATGGCACCGAAGTATAAATCCAATTATTTGAAGCTAATAAATGAATTGAATCTATTTCTTACAGTACTTTAGAGTGTTGCATTTGGTTTCATATTTCATACATTTGTGTCATTTGACCCTGAAATGAGCTTTCAACCACATAGCCGCAGTGCAACTAAGGCCGCCTATTTCCACCTCCATAACATTGCCTGTCTCTGCCCTTGCCTCAGCTCATCCGCTGCTGAAGCCCTCATCCATGCCTTTGTTACCTCTAGACTTGACTATTCCAACACAGTTCTGGCTGGCCTCCCAAATTCTACCCTACATAAACTAGAGGTGATCCAGAACTCGGCTGCCCATGTCCTAACTCGCACCAAGTCCCGCTCACCCACCACCATGCTCGCTCACATACATTAGCTTCTGGTTAAGCAATGCCTCGATTTCAAAATTCTCATCTTATTTTCAAATCCCTCCATGGCCTCCCGCTTCCCTATCTCTGTAATCTCCTCCAGCCCCACAACTCCCCGAGATGTCTACACTTCTCTAATTCTGCCTTCTTGAGCATCCCTGATTCTAATTGCTCAACCATTGAATTGCTAAACTCTAATACCTACATAAAATACAATGAAAGTTCATACCATCTAATACCAGTTCAAGAACAATTAAACCCTAGAAGGTAGTGAATTTAAAAGCTTTATCAGATTACCAGGGATCAGCAGCTTTTGGTTTAGTTAAAGTCAACAGGCTTCATAAATGGTTATGATTTGGGAAAGATTTCAACAACAGAATTGTGGTAGAAAATGGCTGATTTCAAATTGTTGATGTAGGTGTATCATCACTGGAGTTCATTTATTTATTAGTCTATCCAAATCAGTTGAGAAAGTACAGTTAATTCATGTGTGTACTGCATTCATGGATGCTAACATGGTGATCAAAGCCAAGTGGTCTTTAAGGATCCCATGACCTGTATATGGGTTTCAGGCATTTGCTAATGTATAATATCATTGCATTTTTATTTGAATGACACCATTAAGATTCCTTATCAGTAACCCAGGAAGCTATTTCCTAAATTATCCTGCACTTTCAGTGTAGATAGTATGTTTGGCAATGAAGATGAATTCTACATCAAAGCAGTTAACTTGATAAAGCAATAGCTGTAACTAGAAATGTAAATGACTGCGTTATTTATTGACATATATTTCTGCTATAAAAAGACAAATGATGATTTCATCAAAAAACAAAAGAATTAGTGATTCAATTGATTAAAACACAACTCAAATGTATGTACTTTTGGCCATTTGTTTCAGCTCCATTAAGTCTGTCCTGGTGCCAGACACCATTGCCAGATATCTTCTATTTGCACTTTGTGCCTCATTGGAAGCAAAGGACAAAGGACTCCCCATCAGTTTATTCTCTTTAAGTACACACCTTTAACGTGGCACCTCTCTGAGGACACAGATAAGTCTGGTGACTCACTGCACAAATCTATACTCAATGCTATAGCGTGTTGGCAAATCATGGCAAAGCCCACAAAGCTCTTCCATTTTTGTCCAATTTTCTCCCCATCTTCCCTGTCAAAGACAATAGAAATAATTTTTCTGGGATTAACGATCAAATAGCGCCTAAAAGGTGCGCACTATACATAGGAAAAATGGGTGCTAATCCTTCGCACCAATTTGTGCCTGAATTGCATGGTAGCTGAATTTCCTGTATAGCATTTCATAAGAACGTAAGAAACATAAGAAATAGGAGCAGGAGTAGGCCATTTGGCCCCTCGAGCCTGCTCCGCCATTCAATAAAATCACGGCTGATCTGAAGGGGACACAGCAGTGTAAAATTATATGCAAATGACTGTCCTAGAAACTTCTGGGAAAATCCACCAATATCCCCAACATGTTATTCTCAGAAAGAATCCTTCTCTTGGACCACAAAGTACTGTTTCTCTGAGTTCAACAACTGGGCAGGAAGTCGAACTCATCCTCTGGAGAAGGGCTTCCTGCTTCTCTTGTGTGAGGATGTTATTTTGCAGTGCAGGAGCAGTGACTGTTTGCAAGAACCTCAGGGGTCAATAAGAGTCCTTCTGCTGTAGTTCCTCGCAGTTGCCTCCTCGTGTTCCAAACACCTTTACTCAGCCTCAGCCCTTTAAGCCCTGAGATGTGGCCAAACATCCTGCCACCTAGGTGGTCCACTCCAATTGGGTACCTCTGTGACGGCACAGAGTCTGCCCTCTCCATATAAATGAGGGCCACCCGAAATCCTAGCAATCCAGTGCTTCTCCGGGTACAACACACTTGTGATGCACTGCACTCACTGTGCCCAAATGGAGCCCACCCAGGAAAATAGCTCTACTCAAGTAACAGCTTCACGAACATAGGCAAATCTCAGATGCTCACCCAAATAGCCATTCGTCACATGACCCTAGACACTGGGGGTGGCTGATTTCCCTTTTCACTACAATGGCAGTGGATCTTTGGCAGGGTGTGGCTATGCCCATTGCTTGCCAGCGTTCCTGACCCCTGGAGTCAGGGTAATTGCAATAATTAGGTCAGGCATTAGGGCTATTTATGGTGCTGATGGAAGACTCAGCTCGGGTAGGGAGGGGGGAATAATACAGGCTCAAGGTACCCACGCTGCAGACAGAGAGCTGGCAGTGCTGGTTGAAGAATCATAAACATTTATTGAAAGGATCAATTTTTAAATTTGCCTGGTGCTCTGCAATTGATGGCACTAGGCAAAACGACCCTGTAATATTTAAACCTCCTGTTCCCCCACAATCCATATCAACCCTGGGCAGCAGGAAAATGTTGTCGTTCCGTCCGTCCAGTGTTGCTAAGGCTCAAATGACAGGAAACTACATCATACGATGCAATCTTGTCACTTGTTCCTTATAACGCGCTCGCCTATATTTGATGTATTATATGCACAATCTCACTTCCAGTGGAAAATCCTGAAAATAGCATTGGGTCGGACGAAGCCAATGGAATGCCTCCTAGCCTTGAGTATTCCTACCCCATTACTTCAAGCTGCGATCACCAGCATAACAGAAGAGGAAATTCGGCCCCCCCAAGTATCAGTAGGTCCCCAAGTACCACTAGGGCCATCTGTCTTCATCTTCATCCACACACATGCACTTTAACCCCTAGCCGACCTCCGTTCACTGGGCCAGCAGGACGCCTGTCTTCAGTTTTGATTGCGACGCTCCTCAGTATTTCCTCAATGCGGTGCAGGATTCAGCCATCAATAGACCGTATAAATGTATGGGAGTGAAGCTGTATAATTAACAGAGTAGTGAGAGAAACAAATTTAAAAATAGCAAAACAAATGAACAAAATTGTAAAGGTGCAATTAAATTACTTCTAATGAATCAGCTTTGTGCTTTCTGTCTTATCAGAGTTAGAATTGTCTGCAGGATTGCTGCACTCTCCTTTCACACTCATTCTTTAATCATCCAGCATGTATTCAGTTTGGCAAGACCATGCATGAGTGTATCCATTATTGTTCAACGAAACACAAATCCAATCCAATCTAAACAAGACATTGGGGGGGCGAAATTCCCCAATGTCCCGATTGGGCGCAGTGATGCATTCGGGGCGGGACATACTGCACGCGGCGCAGAAGTCCCACCCCGGCCGTGGAATTGTGATTACCGCCCCTCGCAATGTCGGCGCTCCACTTGCTGGCTGGGGCGGGTTCGTGGCCACCAGTCAGGCGCGTTCACCAACGCTAAGCGAGTGCTCCGTGTAGCGCTGATATGGTTCAACGCTCCTCCCCGTCCGTTAAAGGGGAGGGCCGCTGCACACTCTGCCGGACCTCTGATGGCCTCCACTAGACCACCAGGGCGGCGTAGTGTCAAAGCGGCAGCCCGGCACCCAAACAGAGTGCCGGGCTGCACGACGGCAGCCCAGACCACGCAACGGAGGACCAAGTTGGGCCGACCGGTGAGTCAGCCAAACGTACAAAATGGCGGCGCTCCCCACCCCCTCTTTAACTTCCGCCCCGCAAGCGGACGTCGGCCCAGCTGGCGCTGACACCACTCATGGCAGCCTCGCGGGGCACTGGCCAATTTCCGCCACGGGGCGGAAAGGGATTGCTGCACACGGCAATGACATCATCGGCAGTTGCGGGAGCATCCTGGGACACTACTGGCGGGGTGTGGCCACTGTGTCGGCGCCAACACTTATTCCAACACAATTTGACAGGAGCTGGAAGCACCCCCCCACCCCGGGCGAAAACACTTTCAATCCTCATTAGTGCCCCCTGGAGGCACTAACAGAAGGTGCAAAACAGGGCAATCACGGCCCAGTCCTCAACCTAGATCATCAATAACAGTTTAGCTGGTCATTCATTGCACTGTGAGGTATTGTTGCCACAGAATATGAACAACAGTCACTACACTACCAACAGTAATTCATTGTGTGAAATTCTTTGAGTAGTTCCTACTGTTGAACATTTTTAGAGTTTCTCAGTGCATGTAGTCACTATTTAACAGACTATTGTGGTCTTGAAACGTGCAGGCACTTGTGCAGATAGAAGTTCTCGTTGGTGAAGTTCATGCACGAACGCTATTTTTATATTTTAAAATAAGCAGGTTAACATCAATGTAAAAATAACGCTCATAGGATTGTAGGACGAGTGTGTTAAGCATTTATATATGAACTGTTCCGATTCTTCATCATTCAGATTCTTTGGTAATTTATACAGAACTGTTGGTATTATGTAAGATACTTAATATGTGGACTGGACGGCTGCATGAAGATCACATTTTGCCATTTAAAATGCCATTCTCACAATGGTTCTTTTCTGTTTTCAGATTGTGCGGGCTGCGGCAGAGATATAAAAAATGGACAGGCTTTACTGGCTCTCGAGAGACAGTGGCACCTTGGGTGTTTCAAATGTAAGGCCTGCGGGAATGTCCTTACTGGGGAGTACATCAGCAAGTAAGTGCTAATTCTAGTCTGTATGTTGAGGTGCACAAAATCCAGTGACTAACTTTCTTCATTCCATTTTGATGTTTGATGCCATGCAACACTAACACTACTAACAGTGCCATTATTTGGATGTTGAAGGGGCCACTATTGTTGGGATTGTTGCTATAAGATTAGAAGTAAAAATGAAAATTGCAGTATTACACAGTACAGGTTGAACCTCCCTTATCCGGAACTCTCGGGACTTGGCCTGTTCTGGATAAGGGATTTTTCTGGATGAGGGGTGGTCATGTTAAATTGGATGATACAGGTACTGAGCAAGGGGATATCGGGGCTGGCTGGCTTGTGGCTGGGAGTGCAGAGAAATCATGGGTGGGCGGTGTATCGCGGGGTCAGGCCAGCGACTGCGGGAGTTGGCAGCAAGGAAGGACTTCAATTTGTTCATGTCGGAGTTCTGCGCATGCGCCACCCGGTGGCCAGGAATGGTTCTGGACGAGGGGTGGTTCCGGATAAGGGAGTTCTGGATGAGGGAGGTTCAACCTGTACTCTTTCTTAAATCACTTGTCAGCGGTAAATTTGTCAGAGAATTGTTCTTCATCCAAAGAGCAGTCAACACCTGGAGTGGACCTACAGGTGAAGTAGTGGAAGTAGCAACCTTGGAACCATTTGAGACACAATTGAGTTAATGTGGTACAATGGATTTCCTTATCCATACTTATCTTGTGAAAACATTTAAGGAAATAAAGGGGCCGAAATTGCTCGTCTCCTTAAGGCCTGTTACCACCGCAAATCGGCAGCCACGCTGCGGAGTGGAGTGGCCGCTGATAGCCCAATTGCCCTCCTGAGGTTTTCGGGCAGTGCCCCGATTTCCCGCCCCACCGCCCCCCCCCGTTCCCACCGCTCCACTGCTGCTGATCCGTGGTTAGCGGATCATCACCGTGCGCACCACCAATCTAATCCCCTGACGGCGACATTCCCCCCCGAAAATCTTTGGCCCACCCGGCGGTGCCAAAACCTGTTTTTTCCTGGTGGTCCAGTGAGGCTGTGGCCTACTGCAGTGGCAGTGCGGCTTCCCCTAAAGGGGAGGGCGCACTGCCGCTGCTGACATGTTTTTTTGTCGGCCGACTGCCCTTGGCAGCCTGGCACCCCCTCTTGCGTGCCAGGTCACTGGCCTGGCTGAAATCCTCCCTCGTGGCCCAGTAGTCCAAAGTTTTTAAATTGCGGAGGCTCTCCCCTTTAAGTGAAGGGGAGCGCCGTGGTGACGTCATCACGGCAGTCACGCCACACCGCCCCCAGCTTCCGCCCCTCAGGTGTTGTCACTGCTGCGTATCCGCCCCTCAGATGTTGACACTGCTGCGTATCCGCCCCTCAGGTGTTGACACTGCTGCGTATCTGCCCCTCAGGTGTTGTCACTGCTGCGTATCCGCCCCTCAGGTGTTGTCACTGCTGCGTATCCGTCCCTCAGGTGTTGTCACTGCTGCGTATCCGCCCCTCAGGTGTTGTCACTGCTGCGTATCCGCCCCTCAGGTGTTGTCACTGCTGCGTATCCGCCCCTCAGGTGTTGTCACTGCTGCGTATCCGCCCCTCAGGTGTTGTCACTGCTGCGTATCCGCCCCTCAGGTGTTGTCACTGCTGCGTATCCGCCCCTCAGGTGTTGTCACTGCTGCGTATCCGCCCCTCAGGTGTTGTCACTGCTGCGTATCCGCCCCTCAGGTGTTGTCACTGCTGCGTATCCGCCCCTCAGGTGTTGTCACTGCTGCGTATCCGCCCCTCAGGTGTTGTCACTGCTGCGTATCCGCCCCTCAGGTGTTGTCACTGCTGCGTATCCGCCCCTCAGGTGTTGTCACTGCTGCGTATCCGCCCCTCAGGTGTTGTCACTGCTGCGTATCCGCCCCTCAGGTGTTGTCACTGCTGCGTATCCGCCCCTCAGGTGTTGACACTGCTGCGTATCCGCCCCTCAGGTGTTGTCACTGCTGCGTATCCGCCCCTCAGGTGTTGACACTGCTGCGTATCCGCCCCTCAGGTGTTGTCACTGCTGCGTATCCGCCCCTCAGGTGTTGTCACCACCCCCATTAAGAGCGACTTCTGGATCCAAGGGAAAAAAACAAAGAGCGGAATGTCGCTCAAGAGGCGACCTGAACCGCAGCTGCAGTAAAATCAAACGGTGTGGGAGCGCCCTGTTTCGGGCAGGGGGGCAATTTCTACCCAAACTGTTAAATTGATCTTTTGGTTAAACAACCAGCTTGTTGAGTAAAACTGCATTGGAGATTATCTTCATTTTCTAACATTTATCTCAATAACTTGTATTAGGATTAGTTAACATCGATCTTGTTATGATTGATAGTCTTGATCTTTGGGCGATCAATGTTAATCTCGTGTATCCGGTACTAAATCTAATTCTGATATAAATTTATATGAGGATAGCCTTTAGTTTTTATTTATAATCCATTACGCTTCTTTACTATATTGTTCATATTCCTTCTTTCTTCCTTTTACCCACAACCCTCTTATAGGGATGGTGCTCCCTATTGTGAAAAGGATTATCAAAGTCTCTTTGGGGTGAAATGTGAAGACTGTGACAAATTCATCACTGGAAAGGTCTTGGAGGTACGTACCTGGGGACTACTTACCTCTAACGAGATTGTGTCAAGACACAATAAAGACATGTTCCTCACATAAATCCTAACTGAGTGCAGTCAGATTATATATTCTGTTATAGTAAATCTGAGGTATTTTATTTATATTTTTAAAGGAGCTTTTCCTTTATGAAAAAGTGTTTGGCAAAAACATGACGATATATGATAAAAATATTATGCTGTTTGTTCATTCTAGCTTTGAGGTGAAACTGTTACTGCCTGTTGTTATTTTTCCCTTGCGTTCAAACAGTGGCTTTTTGAAGTAACTGTTGAAATATCTACAATATAATCTACTACATAGAAGGTATTGCAACTAATTAATAAATAGGTTATTTAATCAAGGCAGTATTGTTTTTCACACCTGGTTTCGAGTGCATTGAAAGCAGAACTGAGCACAGAGATCACGTCATCTGCTGGTGAAGCTGCCAATTTACTCTGCAAGACCATGGCCTGAAATTTGCGGTCGGAGGCCTCCTGCGGGCGGACGCTTCCATCCAAAATTTCCTGGAGGAACGTAGCCTTGCGCTCCGAAGCCTAGCTGTGCAGTCCAGTGTATGGGCCCATGTCTTCCAGGAGCGTATGCGTATCCTGGGGTCACGTGGGCCTGGACCACCAATCACATTGTAGTATTCTCATGCACAGTAATGGAAGCTCGGAGCTCCCACACTATCAACGAGAATACCCCTAAAATCAAATAAAACACCAACATAAAAAAAACACTTCACTTTTTAAAAATTAATAGAAATTGCATTAAATTAAATGTTTCAGAGAAAAATGTATTGTTTTGAAAATAGATAAATGTTTTAATAGTGTTAAAAATAAACTTACCTTCATAGACAGGGTTTTAAATATAAAAATATGTAATAACATTTAATTTTTAAATGTTTTAAAGCTCTTACGCTGGTAAAAGTTGGCTATATGCCTGCAGGCATAAGAGTTTGAAGGATTTTCGCTGGGCAAGAGTTGGGCAAATAGCCCAAATCTCCACGCGCGAATGTCCTTCCTGCGGGGATGCGTGTGATTTGTCAAAAGAAATTTTGACATATCGCAAAAACCGGTTCTCGGCACATGCACATTGTGCGGTGAGAACCAGGATTCGCGAGGTCTCTTCGGGTGTGTGCGCACATCGTAGGCACCCAGCGAGCCTGCCATTTTCGGGCCAGTTTCTAAAACAGAGTGACTGGTCATCGATCATATGGCTGTTTGTGGGACGCCAGTAACCAACATAACGACAGGCACTGAAACTTTAAAAGCAATTCATATTGTGAAATGCCTTGAGATATTTGGCTGCGAACGGTATTTTTTATGACAGTTTGCCTGACACAGAGAAGCAAAACATGGCAAAGACAACAACAAAAGCTGTTATCCTCTATTCAGTTTCAACAGGATGAGTTTGGCTTCTTTCCGTGTGGCTCTAATAAAGAAATTAAAAAACAAAAATAACACTGGGGGTGAAATTGATCACCGCCAGTTCCACGAAGCATGCTCATAGTGAATCGGCTCCCCGTCTTACATCACCCTTGAATTTATTTTCCATTGTCTTTATATAAATAACTGATGAGCGAGCAGACATTACTGTGTGAAAAGTCTAAATAATAAGAACAAATCAACTACTGGACCTCAGCATTTATTTCACAACCTATTAAAGGTCATAATGAATATTCTGGTGTGTTTTATGCTGCACTTGTAAATCCTAAAGCTGAATAAGGCTTTAATCAGCTCACTGGTCCCATTCCAGCATAAAGCCTGCTGGAACAGTCAGGATAACCAGAATGAATGTAGAATCGCACTGACCATAGCAGAAAGAGTCAATATTGTTAAAGGACTATTGTCACTGATGGAAGTCCCATGAGTAATAGCAATTCCTGCCATGCGAAGTTCCCCAATATTCTCTGCTTGTGTAGTAACAGACAGAACCTACCAATGTGAACCTTTTTGTTCAGAGTCATCATTTGCTCTGTTCATTTATATCCTTTTTGAAATTCAATTTTAGAATTTTTTTTAACAATTTTCCTCGAAAAGCAGAGGGAAGAACGCTTCCAGCGTTGTATACAATATTGCAGATGCAAAGGAAATCCTCTTGCAATGGGCCTTATGCTCATCCTCAGAAGAGTAGACCCTAGTGCGTCAGCGTGACCAGCCATTATGTTGTCTCTCTGAGTGCGTTTATCAATTTATTTAGTTATTTCTCCATTCTCGGGATATGGGTGTCGCTGACAAGGACAGCATTTGTTGCCCATTCTTAGTTTCTCTTGAACAAGTGGTGGTTGCCCTGCTTCCTGCTGCAGTCCGAATGACCAAATTGTGGTAACGTGCCAACTGCAGAAACCAACCATAAAATAAACAGCGCCTAAGGCAGGGACTTTCCTGTGCAACGTCAACAGGATTTATACCGTTGTCTCATTATATGTATACTTTCACTGAACAGGAAAATAAAATAAAAACTGATATATTTATATAGTATGTTGTGTTGAGTTTGATTTAATGAAAAAAAACATTTTGAATAGAGTTTTACGGAAGTTGTAGCAAATTGGAAGTGGTTTTAATAATTAAAATCTATATTCCAAGCACTACTATTGTTATGTATGGAGAAAGAGTCAGACTGAACACTGTGAGCTCAAAGTAAAGTGTGACCTTAGTCTTTTATTGCAGGTCTCCAGAGTGCCTCTCCAATCTGTGAGGCCTCCTTAAATACCTGTGCTCCCAAGGGATTATGGGATCCCTTGGGACTCCAGGGGATGAGCCCTCTGGTGGCTGTACAGAGTAAATACAAGTTCACATATATAACAACACTCCCCGCCAAAGTCAATAGTGTAACTATTTACAATGTGAGTCGATCTGTGGCCCTTCTTGCCCTGGTTGATTGTCTCGGTGTGAAAGCTGGTATTGTTGAATCATTTGTTGGGCCCTCGTTGGGCTGCTGTGCAGCTGGCCTTGCTGGGCTGCCTGGTGTGTCAGATCCTGCTGGGCTGCTGTGGATGATGGGTTCTGCTTCGTGGTCAACCGTGGTACCGGTTGCTACTGGTGTGTATGTTGGGGGATCAAGAAAGGTCGGGTCCAAGTGGGTTGCTCAGGATAGTCCGTAAACTTGAGTTTGATTTGGTCCAAGTGTTTCCGGTGAATGAGTCCATTTGAAAGTTTGACCCGAAACACCCTGCTCCCCTCTTTTGCCACGACAGTGCCGGGAAGCCACTTGGGACCTTGTCCATAATTCAATACAAATACAGGATCATTGATTTCAATCTCGCGTGAAACATTTGCGCTATCATGGTATATACTTTGTTGAAGCCGCCTGCTCACTAACTGTTCATATAGATCAGGGTGAACTAACGAGAGCCTTATCTTAAGTGCTCTTTTCATGAGCAGTTCAGCAGGTGGGATCCCAGTGAGCAAGTGGGGTCACGTGCGGTAGCTAAGCAGGACTCGGGATAGGCGAGTCTGCAGCGAGCCTTCAGTTACCCTCTTCAAGCCTTGCTTGATTGTTTGCAGTGCTCTCTCTGCTTGACCATTGGACGCTGGTTTAAATGGGGCAGATGTGACATGTTTGATCCCATTACGGGTCATGAATTCTTTGAACTCCACACTGGTAAAACATGGCCCGTTGTCGCTCACCAGGACTTCGGGTAAGCCGTGAGTGGCAAACATGGCCCGCAGGCTTTCAGTAGTGGCAGCGGACATGCTAGCTGATATTATCTCACATTCAATCCACTTGGAATACGCGTCGACAACCACAAGGAATATTTTACTCAAGAACGGGCCTGCATAGTCGACGTGTACCCTGGACCACGGTTTGGAGGGCCAAGACCATAAACTTAGCTCCGCCTCCCTGGGTACATTGCTTAACTGCGAGCATGTATTATAGCTGTGAACGCAGGACTCTAAGGCCGCATCGATACCGGGCCACCACACGTGGAATCTCATCATTAAGATGCCTGGGTGGGTACTGTGGAGGTCATTGATGACTTCGCTTACCCGAAGTCCTGGTGAGCGACAACGGGCCATGTTTTACCAGTGTGGAGTTCAAGAATTCATGACCCGTAATGGGATCAAACATGTCACATCTGCCCCATTTAAACCAGCGTCCAATGGTCAAGCAGAGAGAGCACTGCAAACAATCAAGCAAGGCTTGAAGAGGGTAACTGAAGGCTCGCTGCAGACTCGCCTATCCCGAGTCCTGCTTAGCTACCGCACGAGACCCCACTTGCTCACTGGGATCCCACCTGCTGAACTGCTCATGAAAAGAGCACTTAAGATAAGGCTCTCGTTAGTTCACCCTGATCTACATGAACAGTTAGTGAGCAGGCGGCTTCAACAAAGTATATACCATGATAGCGCAAATGTTTCACGCGAGATTGAAATCAATGATCCTGTATTTGTATTGAATTATGGACAAGGTCCCAAGTGGCTTCCCGGCACTGTCGTGGCAAAAAAGGGGAGCAGGATGTTTCGGGTCAAACTTTCAAATGGACTCATTCACCGGAAACACTTGGACCAAATCAAACTCAAGTTTACGGACTATCCTGAGCAACCCACTTGGACCCGACCTTTCTTGATCCCCCAACATACACACCTTTCTTGGGGACCACTACTCGATTGTCCAACCTGTGAGGCCTCCTTAAATACCTGTGCTCTGTACAGCCTCTGGTGGCTGTACAGAGTAAATACAAGTTCACACATATAACATTACAGACACCAGTTCTCCCACCAAACCTTCTTTCTTTTATTCATCATTGAGATATAGGCATCTCTGGCAAGGCCAGCATTTATTGCCCGTCTCTAATTGCCCTTGAGAAGGTGGCGATGGCTCTTCTTCTGGAACCGCCACAGTCTGTGTAGTGAAGGAACTCTCACAATGCTGTTAGGTAGTAAGTTCTAGGATTTTGACCAGTGTTGATGAAGTAATATATGTCCAAGTCAGGATGGTGTGTGACTTGGAGGTGATGGTGTTCCTATGCGCCTGCTGTTCTCCTAGATAGTAGAGGTCATGGCTTTGTGAGGTTATCCACTTTGGTGGCAAAAACACAAAGGCAGAATATTACCTGAATGGCGCAGATTAGGAAAAGGGGAGGTGCAACGAGACCTGGGTGTCATGGTACATCAGTCATTGAAAGTTGGCATGCAGGTACAGCAGGCGGTGAAGAAGGCAAATGGTATGTTGGCCTTCATAGCTAGGGGTTTTGCGTATAGGAGCAGGGAGGTCTTACTGCAGTTGTACAGGGCCTTGGTGAGGCCTCACCTGGAATATTGTGTTCAGTTTTGGTCTCCTAATCTGAGGAAGGACGTTCTTGCTATTGAAGGAGTGCAGCGAAGGTTCACCAGACTGATTCCCGGGATGGCTGGTCTGATATATGAGGAGAGACTGGATCGACTGGGCCTTTATTCACTGGAGTTTAGAAAGATGAGAGGGGATCTCATAGAAACATATAACATTCTGACAGGACTGGACAGGTTAGGTGCAGGAAAAATGTTCCCAATGTTGTGGAAGTCCAGAACCAGAGGATACAGTCTAAGGATAAGGGGTAAGCCATTTAGGACTGAGATAAGGAGAAACTTCTTCACTCAGAGAGTTGTTAACCTGTGGGAATTCCCTACCGCAGAGAGTTGTTCATGCCAGTTCATTGGATATATTCAAGAGGGAGTTAGATGTGGCTCTTACGGCTAAAGGGATCAAGGGGTATGGAGAGAAAGCAGGAAAGGGGTACTGAGGTGAAAGATCAGCCATGATCTTATTGAATGGTGGTGCAGGCTCGAAGGGCCAAATGGCCTACTCCTGCACCTATTTGCTATGTTTCTATGTTTATATGTGCTGCTGAAGAAGCCATGGCAACTTGCTGCAGTGCATTCTTTAGATATTACACACTGCAGCCACCTTACGCCGGTGCTGATGCAAGTGGATGTTTAAGCTGGCGGATGGGGTGCCGATCAAGTGGACTATTTTGTCCTGGCTGGTATCGAGCTTCTTGAGTGTTGTTGGAGTAGCACCCATCCAGGAAAATGGAGAGTGTTCCATCACACTCCTGACTTGTGCCTTGTAGGTGGTGAAGACTTCGGGGAGTTAGGAGGTGTCACTTGCCACAGTGTAAAGTCCTTACTCAATGGCACAAAACCCACACGAGGCACATTCTATGGACAAGGTCACTCTATGACCTGAACCTTTATTCACAGGACCAAGAAGTGATGACCCTGCATGGCACCTCCCTTTATATACCTGGATGACCAGGTAAGGAGTGTCTCCCACAAGTTCACCCCCTGTGGTCAAGGTGTGCATTGCTTAAGTCTATACAGTATTGCAGTGGTGTTACATAGAGGTTACATACATGACATCACATCCCCCCTCAAAGTTTTATTGGGATCATAGGTTAAGTCTTTCAGGTGGTCTACGTTCCCTCGTGAAGCGCCGCAGTTGGGGCTCTGGTTGTTGAGCCTTGGTGTGAGTGTCTGTCACCTGTGGTGATTCCGGCCTGTCCGAGCTGACCGCCGGGACTGTGCCTGTGCCACCATCTCATGATCTTCCTCGGGTTCTCAGTGTCTATGCTCAACCTTTTTTTTACTTAGTCCAGATGCTTAAGGCATATCTGCCCATTGTTAAGTTTAACCACGATGACCCTTTTCCCCTCTTTGTCTATTACAGTACCCTCAAGCCATTTGGGCCCCATGGCGTGATTGAGGACAAATAAGGGGGCATTTATTTCTATACATCTCCCCCTTGAGTTACGGTCATGGTACTCGTTTTGGGACTGGCGCTTGCCCTTAACTATGTCGGTCAGGACTGGGTGAATGAGGGACAACCGAGTTTTGAGTGTTCGTTTCATAAGTAGCTCAGCGGGCGGGACCCCGTGAGCGAGTGCAGTCGGGACCTATAGGCCAGCAGGAGGCGCGATAGGCGGCATTGAAGGGAGGGTCCTTGAATCCTGAGCATGCCTTGTTTAATGATTTGGACCACACGTTCTGCCTGGCCATTGGAGGCCGGCTTGAACGGTGCTGTCCTGACATGGTTGATGCCATTGCCCGACATGAACTCCCGGAATTCTCGGGAAGTTCGTGAAACATGGGCCATTATCGCTAACAAGGATGTCCGGCAAGCCATGGGTTGCAAAGACCGCACGTAGACTCTCCACAGTGGTGGATATCGTGCACAAATTCAAAATGATGCACACGATCCATTTCGAGTACGCATCTACCACAATGAGAAACATTTTTCCCATGAACGGACCCGGGTAGTCTACATGAATACGTGACCATGGCCTGGTGGGCCAGAGCCACGGGCTGAGCGGGGCCTCCCTGGCGGCATTACCCAGCTGGGCACACGTTGTGCACCTGCGAACACAGTGTTCCAGGTCTGAATCAATTCCCGGCCACCAAACATGTGACCGGGCAATGGCCTTCATCAAAACGATGCCAGGATGCTCACTGTGGAGCTCCCTGATGAATGCCTCCCTGCCCCTCTGGGGCATGACTACCCGGCTGCCCCATAGTAGGTAGTCAGCTTGGATGGAGAGCTCATCCATCCGCCTGTGAAACGGTCTGACCTCCTCAGGGCATGCTCCGTGTGCGGGTGCCCAATCCCCAGTCAGGACACATTTCTTAATCAGAGATAGGAGAGGATCTCTGTTTGTCCAGATTTTGATCTGGCGGGCTGTGATGGGGGAACCTGCGCTGTCAAAGGCATCAATGGCCATGACCATCTCAGCACTTTGTTCCGCTGCCCCCTCGGTGGTGGCCAGTGGAAGCCTGCTGAGCGCGTCAGCGCAATTTTCGGTGCCAGGCCGGTGCCAGATGGAGTAGTCATAAGCAGCTAGCGTGAGAGCCCATCGCTGTATGCGGGCTGACGCGTTGGCATTGACAGCCTTGCTGTCTGACAACAGGGATGTCAATGGCTTGTGGTCCGTTTCTAATTCGAACCTCCTGCCAAAAAGGTACTGATGCATTTTTTTTACACCATAGACACATGCGAGTGCCTCCTTCTCAACCATCCCATATCCCCGTTCTGCTTGAGAGAGCGACCTGGAAGCATAAGCCACAGGTTGTAGTTGGCCCTCAGCATTACTCTGCTGCAACACGCACCCGACCCCAGAGGACGATGCATCACATGTCAGAACCAATTTCTTACAGGGGTCGTACAGGGTCAATAACTTATTTGAACAAAGTAGGTTCCACGCCCGATTGAAAGCCCGTTCTTGACAGTCCCCCCAAAGCCAATCACAACCCTTACGCAGGAACACGTGAAGCGGATCCAACGACGTGCTTAAGTTCGGCAGAAAGTTCCGGAAATAGTTCAAGAGTCCCAGAAATTAACGCAACTCCGATGTGTTGCAGGGCCTGGGCGCTCGTCGAATCGCCTCTGTTTTGGATTCGGTGGACCGAATCCCATCTGCAGCAACCCTCCTACCCAGGAACTCAATCTCAGGAGCCAAAAACACACATTTAGACTTCTTGAGTCGCAGGCCTACCCGGTCCAGTCGGCGTAGCACCTCCTCCAGGTTGTGGAGATGTTCCTCGGTGTCACGACCCACGATGAGGATGTCGTCCTGAAATACGATTGTTCCAGAAATGGATTTAAGCAGGCTTTCCATGTTTCTTTGAAAAATTACGGCTGCTGATCAAATGCCAAATGGGCACCTGTTGTAAACAAACAGTCCCTTGTGCGTAGTGATGGTGGTCAGTAGTTTAGATTCATCGGCCAGTTCTTGGGTCATGTAGGCTGAAGTGAGATCCAACTTGGTAAACTGCTTGCCGCCTGCCAGCGTGGCGAAAAGATCCTCCGCTCTCAGGAGCGGGTATTGGTCTTGTCGGGACACCCGATTGATAGTGGCCTTGTAGTCGCCACAGATCCTGACAGAACCATCCGCTTTTAGGACGGTAACGATGGGGCTCGCCCAGTCGCTGAATTCAATGGGCGAGATGATGCCCTCTCTCAGCAAACGGTTCAATTCGCTCTCAGTTTTCTCCCGCATCACATACGGCACCGCTCTGGCTTTGTGGTGCACTGGTCTGGCGTCCGGGGTGATGCGTATCACTACTTTGGTACCTTTGAACGTCCCAACGCCAGGTTGGAATTGTGACTCAAATTGTTGTAGGACTTGTGAGCACGAGCTTCGCTCCACAGATGACATTGCATGCACATCCCCCCATTTCCAGTTCATCTCAGCTAACCAGCTCCTTCCCAACAGTGCGGGACCATTGCCTGGGACAATCCAGAGCGGCAGCCGGTTCACTGATCCATTGTGTGTGACCGCCAATATTGCACTGCCTAGTACTGGAATGATTTATTTGGTATACGTCTGTAGTAGTGTCTCAATGCGTTCCAGTTTGGGTCTACTGGCTTTGTGTGGCCATAGCTTTTTGAATTGTTGAACACTCATGAGTGACTGGCTGGCCCCCGTGTCCAGATCCATGCGTACAGGGATGCCATTTAATAAAACCTTCATCATCATTGGTGGCGTTTTGGTATATGAGCTGTGAATGTTTGCCATATGAACCCGCTGAACTTCAGCATCCATTGATTTGCCCCAAGAGTCATCCTGCATCACAGACCCCTCTTCTGGCCCATCCGCCTTGTAAATTAGCCTGGTTACAGACTTCCTGCACATTCGAGCTAAATGGCCACTGAGGTTGCAATTTCTGCAGACAAATTGTTGAAACCTGCAAGTCCTGGCAGAGTGTTTGCCCCCATACCTCGAGCATGAGCTGAGATTCCCATTGTTGTGAACAAAGGAGCTATGACCCGGCATTCCTCGCTGATTGTCCCTTTGACTGCCCTTGAGTACCCTGTTAGTGGGTGTCAATGGCCCTATCCCGGACCGCATTGTCCACTGTGATGGTGTAAATGTCTGTTCAGCCTGCCATTGTCTCTGTTGAAAACCTGCTCTGGGGTCTATTGCTGCCTGGGGTCGAACTGCCCTTGCCTGCCTGCGTGGCTCTGAGTCGCGTTAGTGATATTGACTCCCTGATCCCCCGCCACGTTGGAGGCAGAATTGCGCGCGTATATTATTCTGGTTTCCTTCTCCCCCGCCATGAAAGTCTGAGCCATCAACGCCGCCACTTCCAAAGTCAAGTCCTTGGTCTCAATTAACTTTCGGAAAATCCCCGCATGACTGATGCCCTCAATAAAGAAATCCCTTAACATCTCCCCCCTGAACTTACGAAGGCTGGCCAAACGCCGGAGGTCCGCAATGCTCTGTCCTTCACGACGTCGGTGGGAATAAAATCTGTGCCGGGCCATGTGTATGCTGCTCGCCGGTTTGAGGTGCTCACCGATTAGTTTGCTGAGCTCTTCAAAGGTTTTGTCCGCCGGCTTTTCGGGTGCAAGTTGGTCTTTCATGAGCGCGTAAGTCTTGGGTCCGCAGCTGGTCAGCAGATGGGCCCTTCGCTTGTCGGCCACGGCATCTCCCAGCCATTCCTTCGTGACAAAGCTTTGCTGGAGCCTCTCAATGAAATCGTCCCAGTCCTCACCAACACAGTACCGTTCCTCTGTGCTAACGATGGCCATTCTCGTGGGTCGTTGATTCCCGTTTCTCGTCGCCAACGTAAAGTCCTTACTCAATGGCACAAAACCCACACGAGGCACATTGTATGGACAAGGTCACTCTATGACCTGAACCTTTATTCACAGGACCAAGAAGTAATGACCCTACGTGGGACCTCCCTTTATATACCTGGATGACCAGGTAAGCAGTGTCTCCCACAAGTTCACCCCCTGTGGTCAAGGTGTGCATTGCTTAAGTATATACAGTATTGTAGTGGTGTTACATAGAGGCTACATACATGACAACAGAATAGCCAGCCTTTGACCTACTCAAGTAGCCATGGAATTTATGATTCTTGTTTCAGTTGAGTTTCTGGTCGATGGTGAACCTGAAGAAGTTGATGGTGAATAATTTGGCGATGGTAATGCTCTGAAATGTCAAGGGGAAGTGATTAGGCTCTCTCGTGTTAAAGATGGCCGCTGCTTGGCACTTGTGTGGGGCAAATGATACTTGCCACTTAGCAGCCCAAGCCTGGAGTTGCAAATAAAGCTGCACGTGAATTAATGAGAGATCTGTTGTGGGAATATGCCCAATTATGAACTGGATTGAGAGCTCCTATTTCTCATGGAACCCTGAGAAATCCCCTTAGTTTGGGCTAATTTGGAATCCAGGAAACAAAGGTTAAAAGTTAGTGTGCTAAACCATTGTGGCACCCAGTATTTTTGCAATATATTTTTAATGACAAATTGTTTGTTGCCGAGTTTGGTTCAAAATTGAGCCCAATGCATGCAACGACAGAATTAGGTAGAGTTTATATAGCGACCAAAAATCTGCAGTCCTTCTAGTACACTGTTGTATTTCCAGCAGGAATGCACTGGGAATTAGGCTGAGATCCAGACAGGTCATGTCCCAGCCTTGCATGGAAATATGTGGGGGTGGAGCCTCCGTCTGTCCCAAACAACACCAGGGATGTAGGAGGGGGTGGGGCCAGGAGTTCCTGCATCCCCAACTAATGTTCCCCCGAAGGTGCACAGGAGGTCCTGTGCAGGCCGCTCATCAGCTGCTGCCAATTGGAAAACATACCCCGCATAAAGAGGCCGCGCACCAAAAAACAATTAGACAGAACATTGTCCTCCCTGCATAGAGGCTAGGATCATAGCCTGGATCCCTGATGATTCTGCAAAATGTTTTAGGCATCCCAGCTGCTTGGGTCAGTCGGAGGCTCCACCCCCACATAGCCGAATGGGAGACAATTCAGACTTTTTATCGCAGGGAGCCTCAGCACCTCCCCCACAGAACTGGTAACTTGTACTGCAGCCATCATCATCATCATCGTAGGCAGTCCCTCGTCACTTGCTTCCACGCCAAAAAGGGATGAGTTCACAGGTAATTCAATGAAAGATATAATATTCCAGGTTTCGAACTACATGTTGAAGGGTGGAAGATGCCTGTACGTGGATTTTTTTAACGTGTGGTGGCCATTGCACACCAGCCACCACACGGGCTTGACAGAGCTAGGTCTTGGTCCAGTGGCAAGGATTAACCAAGACGACTGGAGACAAGCTCTGCTGCACAGACCTAGTGCACATGCACAAATATCGCTGTGTGGGCTGGCCCGTGCTGCCCCTGGGCCCTCGCCTCTTCTGGGCCCCGAACTCATGTCTCTCCTGGGCCCCGATCACATCGCTCCATGATCACTCGCCTCACCTCTGCCCCAACCTCGTCGCTCCGTCGCACATTCACACACACACACACACACACACACACACACACAGATACACATATCCAGGAAGAGACACACACACACAGATTATATATATAGAGAGAGAGAGACACACACAGAGATATATATATATACAGGACGAGAAGCACACACACACAGATATATAAGAGAGAGACACACACACACACACACACACAGATGTATATATATTCAGGAAGAGACACACACACACACACATACATACACAGATATATATATATATAGAGAGAGAGACACACACACAGATTTATATATATTCAGGAAGAGACACACGCACACACACACACACATACACAGATAGAGAGAGAGAGAGAGATACACACACAGACAGATACTGCAGTATGCTGCCTTTGGGAGCAGGTAGGCACCTTAAATGCACTCCTAGTGGCACTAATGTGGCTTTGCCATGGTAATTAAGAGACTCCTCCCTGGCCCTATGAACTTTGGCAGGGTGAGCAGTAGGTGCTTTAGGTGGGTAGTTGCGTTGTGATGTGGCCGTCGTGGATTATCGTCCCCATATTCTTATAACTTAATGGCCATGGCCTTTTAATAGTTAGAGTGGAGCCCTTTCTCAATTACAAATATACCAAAGCTTTATTCAGCTTTAATTTGGACAAGGTAAGGCTTGATATTTTACATTGAAATCATTGGCTTTCAGTAAGGCTCAGACTCAATTGATGGGATTGACTTATGTTATCTACGAATGGTATGAGCTCACAATTTAGTTCAGGTAAAAAACTTGCTGTAGTGTTCGCTTGACAATTGAACTGTTCATCAAATGTTCACTCTGACGCTTTACTTCTCTGTCTCTCGGGACAATTTGACTTTCTTTTCAAACATTTGCCCTGTCGTCCGATCTTTACATTGTGCGAGGAAACATAGGGATCCCTCACGTTGCTCATTGTTCCACAATGTAACCCATTCTTCTGGTCTGAACAAACTGTTATCCAGAATGTGGCCCACTGTGCCACTGTGACCAGGTGACGTATTCAACAGTGTTGCCATTGATCAGCCCAGCCATCAGTCAAGAAAACCATGATTAATGTGAAATAATAACGTTTTGTCAGAGAGGCCTCTCAGAAATCTAATGCAATAGAATAAAAAGACAAATACTACACATGCTGCAAAAATAAAAACAAAATAAGCTGTGATCTATGTTCTGACAACATTAACTTATATTCTTTCTTCATAGATGCTGAGAATTTTTTTTTGTTTTTCTTACAAATCTAATTAATTACCTGTAATGGCTACCAGAAAATAAAACTACAAATAATAAGGGAGCTTCTCAGAAGAGCCCCACAATGTTGACAGGGCATTAGTCAGCCTTCCATTTGGGAGCATGCGTAATTAAGGATGAGTAAAAAAGGTTAGAATTAATGTCACCTTCAATGTCGCTGTTTTAATGTTTTGACTTTTCTTTTGTAATCACAAGGGATGTATTTGCTAATTCAGACCAATGTTACTTCGCCGTGACTTTATTACTTTTGCTACATTTGAATGGATAATTTAATGTGAAGAAGTAAAATAAAACGAGAATGCCACAAGGTAGCACTATTATACCATGTAATCTTTAGTTACTGTGGTCTTTGCGTCTCAAAGACTGTACAAAGAATCGAATAAGATGTGTTTTATATTACACGTTCCAATGACTCATTAGGCAATTACAGCAGCACTGCTTCCTGCATATATAATTTCAGTGTCTTGAAATATGATCAGTCAGTTTGGTCAGTTGGAGATTGTGTATACATTTTAACATTTTAATACATTTTAATCTTTTACTGACTTTACACAGCCTTGTTTTGATTGTAAACCGTCTCTGACAGGATTGCAAATACTTTTTATATTGTAGAAGTTAAAATATCAAAAGTGCCGTGAAATGTAAAAACGCATCTGGGTTGATTGAGTTGTTAGCAGCTTTGTCTTGGGTAAGTGGCACACTTCTAACCAACACTGTATCAATGAATTGAATGCCTTAATTTAGTACAGTTCAAGTCATTGGTACATATATTGTAGAAGTAACAGCTGCAATGTATTCAACTTGTATGTATTACTGACCAGAATCAGGCATACAACAGAATCAGCATCTTTGGTTAAAGTTGGAATTGTCCCTGAACTACTTCAATCATTTTTTTTTTCAAGTAAGCTAGTTAAATGAATTTTAGGAAATTATAAGCGTCAGTGAATTTGCTGGTTTGATTTTTTGGAGTTTAGTTTTTATAGTCCTCTGCTAGTGGTTATCAGCACATATCAGCTGCAAACCAATTAGATGCAAGACTGTGGCACCCAAAAGTGCTTATAATTTACCTGAGACTCAGCATTATTCAGGAAGTATGCCTCCATATGAAATGGACTCAGTGTAGGAGTGTGCTTGCATATCCTAAAACGCTCAGGATGATGAGGGTGGTGTTGCCTTACAAAAGGATGCTTACCCAAAAGCAGGACTGAACTGGAACCAAGTCCAGCTCACATTGATACGATGAAAGAACTCATCGGCTTGTTGATTAAGAGTTTGGGCAATTTCAACCAGGGACCAGTCACCACAAAAGTGGCCTCAATTTGGCAATGACTAGCATTAGGTTAGCAAACTCACTCAGAAAGGCCACAAGGAGGTGCAGGAAATGACAAAATGCTGCTTTAGTGCAGTAGAGGGTGTTTTGGCTGCCCGTTACACACCCCACCTGACAACTAATACGCTACAGCCTGTTTCTGCTCCCGCTGAAGTTGAACTTTACCCCCGGGTGTCTGAATGGGAAGTGATCCATACATCAGACTAAAATCCCACAACAATATCAACGACAACAACTTGCATTTATATAGCACCTTAAATGTAGTAAAACACCCCAAGACCCTTCACAGGAGTGTTATACTTAACTTGGAATTATAACAAGTATATCAAACAAAACTTGACACTGAGCCACATAAGGAGATGTTAGGACATGTGACCAAAAGCTTGGTCAAGGAGGTAGGTTTTAAAGGGCGAGAGAGAAGGAGAGAGGCGGAGAGGTTTAGGGAGGGAATTCCAGAGCTTAGGGACGAGGCAGCTGAAGGCATGGCCACCAATGGTCATGATGACTATGATGAGCATAAATTTTTGTTTTCAGAATAGATAGTCACTGTGAAGTATGTATCTCTCAATGTGATGAATAATTGCTACAAGTGTGAAGTTTCTGCAATAGATTTGCTTTGTTGGACACGATGGCAGATTTTTGCTGTGGCAGGAAAGAATCAAATTCCTGCAGGAGAGACCACAGTCATTGCAGCTGGAAATCAAATGGGTAAAAGGCTGAAGAAGTGAGTTAATGTGAAGATTATGAACTTAGAAACCCACCTCTTGAATAAGCTTATATTTTCTGACCTTGAAATGTGTTTGAAGTTTTAAAAATTCTTAAGCTTTAAGCAACAAGCCAAGAGAAGCTGGACTTGTTATTTACAATAATATTGTGACAAATCTAAACATCACCAACAGGTGCAGGGAGCAGAAAAACATCTGGGAAAATTGACTCATTTATGCGTAGAAAAGTTGTGTTGTAAACAGTGAGAGATATTTGCTTCTTAAAGGCTGATTGTCAGAAATCTGCTGTGTGAGCATTTCAGTATATCTCTGTTGAAGATTTGAAAATCTGCACCCAATTCACATTCAGATGGTATATGGCAACAAAGCTTTTTTTCCATTGTCCCCTTGTACAAAACAGCAAGAATCTACTACAAGCAAAATGGAATGGTTCATGAAGGGAAAGTTGTCATTTGCAGCGAAAACCCATCCTCGAGATGTCAGTGCCCAGTAAAAAAAATTGTTAATTGAAACCTTAGTCGCTACCTAAATATGTATATAAAACTGAACATCATGAAATAATTAATCCAAACATATCCACCAGCTCTCTCATATTATTAAGAGTTTCCATCAATGTAGTGCATGGGGCAAGAGATAGTCTTTAATGCTTAATTTCATGATACTCGAGTTACCTTTAAGATGATCCAGGAGACTAAAACTGCCTCAATTAATTTGAATTTGGCCAACACTGAGCAATGAAAACTTGAATGTGAACGGCATATAAGAGGCGTTGCATGTGAATAGAAGTCTTTGACCAACCTGAAAACTTGGCAGATTTTTCAAATGACAAAAAATGCTTCCATAGTACTCAGCGGGTTGACCAGCCTTGTGTGCTTTTTCTATCCTATTTTCTCCAAAGAAATTGAAAGAAGATGAACTCATAATTGTAATCTGTTATTATGCTAACATTTTGGAAGCAGATGTGATGTTTCTATAATTTGCTTTTTCAGTATTTTTACATTTGCTTCGTGGGCAAAGCTCTGATGTAACTTGTTTTACATAAACCTCAAAACACTCCACTTCTCTTAACCAACATAACACCGCAACAAACATCATTGAGACAGCTGTGTAGTTAAGTAGTTACTTATGATCGCTTTGTGGGAAGCGGTATTTGTACTCAGATTGACCGTCATCTCCAGCTGATAAAACAACCTTGTGGAGTAAATGCTGTCCAACTAAACTGAGTCACTAAACTAGATCAGCAGGGGACTGTGGTTTCCACCATGCTGATCAATGAATGAAGAAAGAAGGATACAAATGCTCTTTAATTTAAGAACACAACAATGCATATTGCAGTGGAACATATAAATGTATAAAAATATCAGACAGGAAAATACCAGCTGGTCCATCGATCCTATCCCATGCAATTGTGATGCCTTTAGCGACAAATCAGATCAAAAACCAAAGGTCAATTGGGGGACAAAATCTGGAAAATTCTTCTTCGAACCCTGTAGGCAATCAAACCTAGTCCAGCAGACCACATTGACCATGACTTATATTAATTGGGATTTACATCCAGTATGATGTGATCTCTGCCTGAGTCAGGAATTGGTCCAGCTCTCTTGTGAAGCTACAAAGTGAATCAATACCCACTGCACAAGCTGGCAGCCTGTTCAACATGTCTCCTATTCTCTGGGAAAAGCTGAACCGCCTAATATCTAACCGATTTCTTCACTTACGTAATTTATATGCATGATACCTGGTCCTCCTCAACCTGTCAAATTAAAGTAATTTGTCAGCCTGCGCACAATCTCGTCCCCTCATTATTGTATGGACCTCAATCAAAATGACCATAAGCCTGCGCTTCTCGAAATTATATGGATCCAGGGTTCGAAATTCGATATCTTTTCGGGCGGTAACTGAGGCGAACCGGGACTTCCTGCGCCCGACACGGATGTCCCGCCCCGGCTGCAAAATTGGGGGTACCATCCCCAAGAGAAAGTGGAGCGCAATGTCAGTCGCTCCAATTCCTATCGAGGGCGGGACCAGGGCGGACTGCGTGCAAATTCTTTGGCGCTACGCGGCCTCTCCGCGCAGCGCTGGCACGAGCTCAGGGCCTCCCCTTCCATTAAAGGGGAGGGCATGCTGCGAGCTCTGCAATGGGGTGACAGGCCTCCACTACGCCACTGGGGATGCGGGACGTTGTGGCCACAGCCGGGCAGCATCATTGCGTCACGGACCCCGTGAAATATACAATGGAAGTCGGCTGAGAAAAAAAATGCCGCTGAGTACCTCCCCTTTACTTTTCGGCCCGCGAGCGGAGTGCGGGCCGGTTCACGACCCGCGAGGTTGGCGCTGACATTGCCTGCGAGAGCCTCACTGGGCGCTGCCCAACTTCTGCTGCGGGGCGAAAACGAGTCACTGCATCGGCGCGGCAGGAGCGGGATCTGCCGTTTTTTTGTTTCTACTAACTCCCGTGCAATTCGGAGGAGCCGGTAGCCCCACCCCACAACAGGCGAGAAATCATTTGCAAACGGATGCACCCCCGATGCAACCGATGCAAATTTCTCCCCCCACCCCCCCAGTTTCTTAAGCCTATCTGGGTTGTTAAGGTGTTTTAAACTGGGGGATCGGGCAAGGAAGTGGAGCTGAGTCCGTGATCAGATCAGCCATGATCTTATTGAATGGCGGATCAGGCTCCAGGGGCTAAATGGCCTACTCCTGCTCCTATTTCTTATGTTTATAGCTGCACTCTCTGGAAAATTGAGTACGGCAAACATTATTTTAGTTGAGGAGGAATAAAGGCTTGAGTGGTGATGATGATAGGTGACACAATGAAGCATTTTGATGGGATTTACTTCATCCCTTAATGGGCTCAATCTTGCTAGATTGTGTGACGTGAGTTAGACTTTTTACAGCATCCATCAACAACAACTTGTATTTATATAGTGCCTTTAATGTAGTCAAATGTCGCAAGGCACTTCACAGGAGTGTTATAAGAAAAAAAAAATTTGACACCGAGCCACATAAGGAGAAATTACGGCAGATGACCAAAAGCTTGGTCAAAGAGGTAGGTTTTAAGGAGTGTCTTAAAGGAGGAAAGAGAGGTAGAGAGGTGGAGAGGTTTAGGGAGGGAGTTCCAGAGCTTGGGGCCTAGGCAGTTGAAGGCACGGCCACCAACAGTTGAGCGATTATAATCAGGGATGCTCCAAGAGGGAAGAATTAGATGAGCGCAGGCATCTCGGGGGGTGGGGGGGTTGTGAGGCTGGAGGAGATTACAGAGATAGGGAGGTGCGAGGCCATGGAGGGATTTGTGAACAAGGATGAGAATTTTGCTCGAATATAATTTGCGCCCCAACTTGCGAAGTGCAAACTGATAATGGCACGGCAAGGGCAAGGGGCATCTGAGACCTTAGCGAACAACAGGATTAACAGTGTATCAATGAGATTTTAGCATTGAGAAACCAACAGAGGGAGGACTGAGAAGGAGGGTGAATTAGAGTCAAATCAGGTACAGAAAGAATAATAAAGAGAGGGAAAGAAGATTTGGATTACAAGAGAGAGAAAAAAAGTAGAAAAGAAAAGTAAGAAAAATAAATTCAAATTTGAAATTTTTTAAAACTCTTAAGAAGAATTTACTACATGTAAGAATGAGAAACGACAGTTTAAATTGTCCCCTTTCTGAGCTGGAGGGGTTGATTGGCATTGAACAATTATCACATCGTTAAAAGGGTACTTATGCTGTTAATTATGAACCCTAATTTTGTGCAGCGAGTTTAATGGGCCATTAATGTGCATTCCAGCAAGTTTGTAAAAATAATGAGGAGCCTAAGGGTGAGAATCTGTTTGTGCGAAGTAAGCGGCAGAACGACATAAATCGACCAGTATGTTCTTAGATTCACAACTCTAGCCATATCTCTTAACCCCCTGAACTACTTGCTGGCCGATTTGCACATTAATAACGGTGTGCATCATTATTTTTCCAGGAAGATTTGATCCATCATGATTGTAGACAAATGGAAAGGATTTAAAGATATCATAAGCACCGTAACATTGATTGGCCAAGGTGTAACTGTAGAAAATATGAACTAATTTCGCTGCTGATTATTTATGAATGTATGAAATTACTCACCTCTTTACCGTGCAATGTCCAGAACTGTACTGGACAGTTTAGCACTATAGTGCACAAACACATCTGATACCTGTTACATTTATTAAGACAAGAAAGCTGGTCAGTTTAACAACTATACTGATTATAATTTGAGTTTGACATTACAGTGGAATCCTGTTGTATATGGTAGATGGAGAAGGATGAAATATTCAGATTTGTTTGAACTAAAACTACTTCACTCGCAAGACTGTCCCGATACATTCCCAATAGAATCTATCTTGTTAGAGCCCATATTTATATTGCACCATTGCAACATTGAAAGTGTGGATTAGTAAATGGCTGTATTTGAACTTCATGGTTTAAATCAAAATTTCAAATGGGTCAGTATATGAGTGGTAAAACTCTATTAGATGGCCACTGAGTCTGGTGTATATCATATCAGCTGTGGCTCAGTGGATAGCACACTTGCCTCTGAGTCAGATGGTTGTGGGTTCAAATCCCACTCCAGGAACTTGAGCACAAAAATCTAGGCTGACACTTCAGTGCAGTGCTGAGCGCTGCACTATCGGAGGTGCTGTATTTTGGATGAGATGTTAAATCGAGGCCCTCGTTTGCCTTCTCAGGTGGATGTAAAAGATCCCATGGCACTATTTTGTTGAAGAGCAAGGGAGTTATCCCCGGTGGCCTGGCTAATATTTATCCCTCAATCAACATAACAAAAACAGATTATCTGGTCGTTATTACATTGCTGTGTGCAAATTGGCTGCCGTGTTTCCCACATTACAACAGTGACTACACTTCAAAAATACTTCATTGACTGTAAAGCGCTTTGAGATGTTTGGAGGTCGTGAAAGGCGCTATATAAATGCAAGTCTTTCTTTAGCCAAAACCTGTCGACTAGAATTAAATGGAATGCAGAACCCACCCTTCCAGCCCCAGCTGCCACAGATCAATTGCATCCTTGAATCAGATCACCACAACTTATGTGAGGAGGCCTCTGCCTCCAGCCCTGCACTTGCACAGACAAGTTTCATCGGAAATGTACGCAGTTCATTCAAAGGCAAGTTTAGTAGCTGGGTGGATTGATCCCGCTGGTGCAGTCTAGACCAGCAGGGCTGAGGAAATATGGTATGGTGTGTTCTAACCTGAGCCTCACAGGAACCCACCCTGCATGATTTTCTTATCGAGCTTCATGCCTGCATTAGCGAAGCTGCATTATTGTCTCCAGAGGCAACACCTGAGGATCTGAGGACCCGCCTGTGCCAAGTGTAAATGGTCATGGGCAGCAATGCTGGATGTAAGGCTGCTGTTTTACCCGAGCGATGGGAGAGGTGAGCTCACAGCCAGCCTGCAAGGTCCAACAATGTGATTTTTACCCTGTTGGTCTGTCTGGCACTTTCCCCTCCCACACCCAAACTAAGCCTATTAGTTAAACCAGTTACGGCCAATCTAATTCTGCTTCTCAGCGACAACACGCCTATGGAATTGTCTCTTGTTTGGTACTCTGTACGAAGCATGTTGGGAATGGAAATGGCATTGAGTATCAGGGGAAAAGACAGCAAAGTTAGAATTGAATGTATTCCTTCCAAATGTCACCTCCAGCAGAAAATTTTGAATTATTACGTTAAGAATGGTACGTTCTGTTTAGTTTTAAAATCCTTTTTTTAATCAGATTTTTTATTTTAAACATTAGGAACAATAAATACCATTTAGGTTTGCCCTTCAGCATATGAACCAGGTCGCCACTGTGTAAAAGCTATGTGAATAGTCGTTCTGCTCTCACCTCTTCTCAAAGGTCCTCTGCATCCCATAGGAACAGGAGTGGGCCATTCAGCCCCTCGAGCCTCTTCTGCCATTCAATGAGATCATGGCTGATCTGCTACCAAACTCCATATACCCGCTTTTGCCTCATATCATTTAATACCTTTGGTTAACAACAATCTATCTCAGATTTAAAATTAACAAATTGCTCCAGCATCAATTGCCATTTGCCCCACTGAACACAGCAGAAAATAAAGCATCACTTTTGGTACAAGGCTTGAAGTGAGGCTGTGTTGAAACTGCGTTACTGGCTTGTGAATATTGCTGAAGATCATGGAAGATTCTGAATGTTAATGTTTCATCATTGTAGCACCTCATGACTTTCATCTTTTAGAGATTCTGTCGTACAGCAGATTGTCTTTGTTCGTAAACTAAGGCTGTGTACAAAAATTGAAGATTACATTTAAGGAAAAATATCACCTCCAGGCAGAAAGCATAAGCTGTTTTTTGATATGCTTGAGAGCAACTTATTGACTTTAATAATTTAAGAGGCAATAAAGGAAGTATTTGGTGAGTGAAAAGCCTCAGCTTCACAGTGACTGTCAGCTCTGTGACCTAGATTCAGTAAAGGATTTTCATTGGATGTTGGGTTCAATTCTATGCCGTGCACCATGGCAAACATCACAGAAATAAAATGCAGTCAGTGTGAATTCAGTTCAGCAAACTTGCCATTTAACAGATCCAATATTAAGTCGGTCTCCTGGCATAAGCGGGACTCCAGTTCCCCTAAAATTAGTTTGCGTTCCGGATACCCAGGCCCCGGCCTTACATTGAGGATTCTGTGGGTTCTTGTAAAGGATGGAGCCTTCATCCGTCCCTTACAAGGCCAGCGCCACAGGTGGAGGTAGGGCAGGGAATCCCAAGACTGGGGGTTCCTATGTCTCCAGCCTCGATGGGATCGGATGTATCATTGGCAGCAGTAAGCCTGATAAAGCCAGGCTATATATACTAGGCTGCCAGCTGGTGGTTGTGAGGCCCACTGAGGGGTTCACGATCTGGACCGCCCCACCACCCCAGATGAAAACCAGAGAATATTTATTAAAAATTACTTAAATATAGCCCAATGCAAAGAGGACCAATGGTGTCACTGCTCTCTCCCCCAGAGAGCCAGCCACTCTTCCACCGCAGGTTATGGCCTCGGGAACTAGGCCAGTGTCTTAGATGCACCCTTAGCGGCACAGGCACCCGCAGTGGCATGGAAAGTAAGAGACCTCTCCCTCAGCCAGCAAGCCTTGACAGGGTCAGTGGTAGAGGCCCAGGCAAGTCTACCCCAGCACTTACCCCAAGATGCAAGACCCAGTGGATTTTGACCCTATGGTATATTTAGTTGGAAAATTGAATTTATCATATAAATTGCTGGTATACATTTAGTGGTTTTACAAGATTATTATCCTTATATCCCTTCTGAGATATGATTTTATCATTTACAAACGTAATGGATAGAATTTTAGATCTTGAAAAGTTGGGACAGAAATTTATATTTTATAATTATCCTTATTTGTAAAATATTAGTTTTTGCAGCTCGTGTGGAACATTAACACTGGCATGAACTTGTTGGGTTGAATAGCAAGTTTCTGTGCTGTAAATACTTTGTAATATCATACAATTCCAATTGTTTCACTTCTTTGAACTGACGGTGTTTTTTTTCCATTACACACGGTTGTATTTTGTTGACTGATTGAATGTGGAATTGTCTCGTAGCTCCTGTGAGCCCTGGTGCTGTGTAAGTGGAGGTGATCAGCAACATGACATCACAAGTTTGTCATTTTGTAGTCGGCTCTCGCAAGATCATTTTCAGAGTGATATATTACAAATCACCGTTGTGACATTTTAAACATAAGGGGACCAAAATTGCGCCCCCCCCCCCCCCCATAAGGTCCTATACCGCCTTTAAGCAGCGGGAATGGATCGGAGAGGCCTTTATGACCGGGGGCAGACGGATGGGCTGACCCGTCCAAAATTGCCCCCGGGCCGGAAGCGGCGGGAACGAGTTTCCACATCGCCCGTTTTCCCGCCACATCGGGCACGCGCCGACCCCGTACCGACAGGCGGTGGCTCCCGCGGAAAATTGGCACCCCGTGCGGAATAGCCCCGCGGGAGCGGTGCCGCCGCAGGTCGGTGCCACCAACAGCTTTCACTGGCGGGAAGCTGTGTGTGGCTGGGCAGCACGTCCGCCCTTAAAGGGGAGGTCATGCTGCCGGCGACTCCATCTTATTTTTTTATTGCCGTGCCGACTGCCACGTCAGGACGACAATTCTGCCCACTGGTTTGGCCGGGCAGCCTGGCACCCACTCTTGCCCGGCCGAAACCCTTCCTGGTGGCCCAGTGGACCGAATTAAAAACTTTGCAGAGTTCACAGCAGCCACCTCCTTTCACTGAAAGAGAAGGACGTTGTGACACATCAGCGCGGCGCTGATGACTTAGAGCGATGGGAGTTCTGGAGCAACGGCCGCTCCAACCCGCCCGCAATTTCCCTGGATTGTCCGCTCCATGCATTGAGGCGGACAGACACTTCAAAAACAGAAGTGGCACTCCGTTTGGGGCGGAGGGCAATTTCGGCCCCAAGATTATTGTAATTTAGAAGAACCGCAGGATTTTAAACAATTGCTGAATAAATGAAGTATACGGCTAGTTTGATCATGATTACGTTGGAATGGGACTTTGTGTAATCTGGAGATGAAGTAGCCACTTTGCAAACTGTACCACAGCATTTAATGATTTATACAAAGTGTCCAGAAATAAAGAGAAGCAAACCTTATGTTTCACAGAAAGCTGATCGGTTTGTTAAAGCCAGCTGCTGCCTACAGTTGAGACTTGGCAGTGGGTTGGTTATAGTAGGCATGCTGAACATCCCAAGATGGATAATTGGAGAATGTTTTATTCTTGGATGTGGATTTTACATTGAAGTGTTGTAATTGGATCAAGAGTTCTGTACAATGGAGTGAATGGGCTGTGGCTTGGCACATTGAAATTCTGCTTGGACCAGGTATGCATTTATCAACTGGACGTGAAATATATTCCTCATGATTGTACTTGTGTGCCGAGTCGTCCCACCACTAATTGAAGCTAATTTAAAGGAATTTGATTGCTATGTGGGGCACAACATAGATCAGCTTTTCACTATTCAGCTCAATTTGAGAGGTTCATGAATAAATGTGAGTGTGTGACATCTTCCTCTCAGTCTTCATGCTATCGCTGGAAAAAAAATCAATCACCAGACAAAGTCAAACTCTTTACTCCAGCATCGGTCACGAATGCATGGCCAGTACATGAGATACTGTAGACACAAGAGAGCAGATTAGAACCATGTGGAAAATAGCTGAATTTGTTTCCAATTAGGACAAGTGTTGCCATATTTAAAACTTAGAGAAATAAAGGCAATGTGTACTTGAGCTTATCAGCTCGATGAGATCCCAAGGTGTGTTCTCTATTAATGGTTTTCACGTTATGACCCCCCTAATCAGTAATCTGTGTGGGTCGTGATATTAGTAATGTTGCCTGTTTATCACAGTGTTAATTCAATTTGCTTAATATCCTTCATAAGAGGAGCTTTTCCAAATGCAAAATTTAATTTGAATAACAAATATGTAATCCTAAGGGTCGTTGGGAAGCTGTCATTTTTTAGGATAGGACCGAGATTGATTATTTTACATAACACAGGAGAAAGGTACTTTCTCCACCTGATTTGAATCCTCCCTTTGTTTAAAGTGGACTGTTCCAGCAAATGTTGGTACATGTTTACTGGAACTGGTTTGAAAACCAAAGCTTACTATGGTGATAAGCAAGCCAGTTTAGTCTGATAGAGTGAGGACACATCACTGCTGAGGTGTGTTTGTGTCTGTGTGTGTGTGTGTGTATAGGCTGAGGGCTGATCAACATCTGTGCGCCATTTCAGTACACTGGATTCAAAACAAGCCGACACTGGCTGGTGGGATTTACAGTTGACAGATTAGCAGACCAGTGCTCAGACAGGGGTAAGTACTGGGTGTTCCAAGTACTGTATATTCTGAATATTATTCAGACATTTTATTTCGCTCTCATCCATAAAAAGAAATGTTTTGTGTTTCTGTGTAAAAACTGTAACGCTTTGTTTAGAATGCATGTGGTATTCGGCTTCGAGTCACATTTTGTGCCCTCTATTAAACACCGACAAATATGCTTAGATGGTAACAATTTATTTTGGAAGAATTTTTACCCATTATCGGCCAATAAAAAAAAGTTGTCATGGAAACACTGTATATGCTTCTCACCATGGCTGGAACCTTTCAAATAGTGTGGCTCCTTCAGCTCCCTCTTTAGTAAATAGTCTAGATGACAGAATTAATCTGAGGCGATGCTGAATTCAGAAACTCTTATTAGTGGGATTGTTCAGACTTATCCAAACTCTTCCAGAGCACATGTGCATTGTGCCTTTCACAGACTTCAGTTAAGGCAATGGAAGGACAGACTCTAACCCACCACATCCCTAAATCCTCCTCTCCCACCAGCTTGAGTTGATTACGTGACACAAGAGTATATCAACTCGGCTGGGCGCCAAGGAGCATGCAGCTGCCATGGCAACACCTTGCTAAAGGGGGAAGATGACTGAAATGAATGCTGACAGAAATTAATGGTTGTTTAGTGTAGAATCAAGATAAAAGGAATGTATATATTTTGAAGCTAAGTTTAAGAGCAAAATTACCATTTAATTGAAAATAAACTGGGGAATTGGCAATTGATACAATTTAACTTGTGCAACAGTATTTGAAGAAGCCTTTTAAACCATCTTTTGCACAAAATACTAAGTGAAGTTACACTTTTCAGTTTATTTAAATATTGCTGTGCTGCATATTTATTTCACGTTGGTCTTAAATATTCAGTATGGGAACTTTACAAATCAGATTGGCACATATTATTACTGAAATATACCTCGGAAGTTCTAAAACACTGACTCAAAGGATTAATTGTTTTTTGTCACCTATCACATGACCACTTAGACCTGACGCTGATCCCAGCTAGATTGACAGACAAATAGCCCACGCATTCGGAACCTTCTAGTGCCTACACCACCTGTGGATTAATCAACAGAAGGCAAGCTAGATGGCGATGAGAAGTGTTGTTCGTTGTTTTTACCTGGGTGTACTCAGAGGTTTAACTAAAAAAAATGAAAGAAAAAAACGCATAATAAATTCAAAGCAGGGGAGTTATCCCTGGGTGCCCTAGCCAATATTTATCCTTCAATCAACATAACAACAGATTATCTGGTCATTATCACATTGCTGTTTGTAGGAGCTTGCTGTGCAGCAAATTGGTTGCCGCATTTCCCACATTACAACAGTGACTACATTCCAAAAGTACTTCATTGGCTGTAAAGCGCTTTGAGACGTCCAGTGGTCGTAAAAGGTGCTATATAAATGTAAGTCTTTCTGTTTTCCTATCAGAAGATTGGCTAGTCATGATTAAAGATATCCAATCATATAGTTGGAACCAAAAGTAGAATAATCTGATTCAAATATTTCAGATCTAATCTGTCCATTCACTGCTGTCAGGTTAAAATGTTACAGGTCATAGTAAGCTCCCTGGAATGTTGGCACATTCCGAGTCAGTGATGGGCACACATCTGCATGGTCAGTCATCAGACTTGCATTTACCACACTTCCATTTACTCTGAAACTGGAGCAGCGTTATATGTATAAGCTGATTCAAAAATGAAAACTCTAATTTTACAAAGAGAAATAGAACCTGCATAAACCAAGTTCAACGCATTTTACATTTTATTGGCAGCATTTGTTGCCTAATTAGTTCAGTAAATAAAAATGTTTGAGGTGGGAGGGGGAGGAAAGGGCGACAGACAGTGGGATAATTAAGGGGGGGCATAGGGGAGGGAGAGAAGGTGAGTTAAAAGCTCAGGTTAGTTGACAGTAAGCAATGACTTTTTGGAGTATGGAGGTAGATCACAACTTGCAAATGCGGACTTAGAGATATTGATCGCTGAGTGTTCTGAACCTGAAGTGGCAAATAAAGGGTAGGCAGTGCACGAAAGGAGACAATGCACAGATCACCAGCACAGAGATGCACCCCCTTCCCCAAACTACTCTGCAATTCGAGAAAGATAGAAAGACTATATAGCGTCTTTCACGTCCACTGGGTGTATCAAAGCGCTTTACAGCCAATTAAGTACTTTTTGGAGTGTAGTCACTGATGTAATGTGGGAAATGTGGCAGCCAACAGCAATGTGATAATGACCAGATCATCTGTTTTTGTTATGTTGAATGAGGGATAAATATTGTCCAGGTCACCAGGAATAACACCCATATTCTTCTTTGAAATAGTGTGGTGACATCTTTTACATCCACCTGAGAGGGCAGACAGGGCCTCGGTTTAACGTCTCATCCGAAAGACAGCACCTCCGACAGTGCAGCACTGGAGTGTCAGCCTAGATTTCTGTGCTCAAATCCCTGGAGCGGGACTTGAACCCACAACCTTCTGACTCAGAGGCGAGTGTGCTACTCTCTGAGCCACAGCTGACACTAGATGCAATTTGATTCATCCCTCAGTGTACCACTAGGAAATGTTACCGGGAATATAATCATTCAATCTGCCAAGGCATTCCCTTCCAGCTGGCACTACTAGCTTGTAACTCATTTGGCACAACTTCCCAAATGGCATGTGGACAAACAGAATGAAGCAGCTGGCAAGTTGCCTGTGTGTTCGGAAACGAGCAGTTTTTGAAGGGATGGATCACGCTGATTCAAGCATCAATAGTGTCAAATCTTAACGCTCGCTTTTAAGTTGGGGCATGAGTGCGGCGTGCGTGGGCCAGGGTGGGTGGGAAGCACCCATGACAACATGACATGAAGCCCAGGCCTTTATAACCCCTGGGCCTTATCTAATATTTCAAATCGGATTTGCGCTCAAAGCAAGTGGGAATGGTGAGATGGTCAGGGTGGGAGTGGGAAATTGCAGGGCAGCAGGCCACCACTGGGGATCTACGGGAACGGTCCCCAGAGCGGTAAGTGGTGGGTCCGAGGCGATTGTGGTCACGGAAAGGGGAAGGGAATCCTGGAGCAGGAATGGCTCAAAGATTCTTTGAGGCCTGGAGGCGCAATCCTGGTCTGCATGGGAAATTAATTAAAAAATATATATCTTGTGTTTGGCCTCTTCTGGCCACAAGCACTGGGTGTCAATGCCGTGATCGCCAGATAAAACCTCATCAGAGTCCGTCCGATTGATGTCATCTGAGCCCGACATTTCCATAATCATGAGGCTCCCACCTGTACACTGCCCAAAACCTGGGAGTTAAAATGGCAGTGAGCGCGAGTGCGTCGGGAATGTAATGGGAAGCACTGACCACCATTTTAACCATCTGCCTGCCCCGTTCACACCTGGTGCTCAAGGTTAAAATCAGACCCTAAGTTTTCCTGAATCTCTTTATCCCAGGTAAAGTAAGTTGGGATGCAGAAATGACTTTATGTTCATTGCATAATACCCGCAAAATGTAAAAGGAGGTCCCTCATCAAAATTACTACTTGCAAACAGTTTTGTTTCAGACAAATTAGATTACCTTATCACACAAATCTCCTGTTGTTATAATGGAGATTGTGTTGAATAAAATGTTTTATAACTATCATACCTTTTGAAATTGGGTTTAGGAAGGATGAAGATTTTAAAAAATACCAGTTGCTTGGTGATGCTGGTGATATCATCAAATGCAAATGATATAACGAGTTCCAGCACAACTAGCATAATGTTGATTTTGCAAATGTTTGCATATGTTTTTCTCTCAGGCCTTGTCCCAGAATCACGAGCTCAAGAACACTAAGGTGTGGCACAATGCCTAATGCTCATTTCTGTTCCATCATGCTGTGTACTTAATTGTAGGACCTAGTTATCTACAGAGGGGACATGTTCCTCTGTGTGGTGAAATTGTGAATCTGTTCTTCATAAACAGGTTTACAATTTCATTGCATGTAGCACACAGAGGGAACCTTCACCCCAGGGACTTCACAGTTTAAGCTGCAGAGCTGGGCAAAGAGCTGGTGCATTTCACCAAATGGGCAGGAAAGATTATCTCAGGCCAGGTCTCCCTTGGGTTCTCTTGCTCTCCCCTTAATGATCGAACACAGAGCAGTACTGGAGAAGTATGGACGGGAGAAGGACCCACATCTGCCCTCTCCGCTGTGGCACACTCCATGGTGCGAGGAAACCTGAAAAAGCGAAGGAAGAAAACACAAACCAATTTTTGCCCCATACATTTTATTAAAAAAGAGCATTTTGAACCATTCAATTATTGATATCAGTAAGGGACTCATTAATTGTGATTTTTGTTTTAAATGTTACATCTTACATTAGCAATTTATGTAATTATTTTAGGTGTGCAAAACAGATATGCTGAGAACCTGGAAGGAAAATGCTTTGTGCAGTAAAATAATACATTTTGTTCCTTTCTTGCATTCTATCAGTTGGAATGGATCATTTTAATTTATGATAATGGAGCTATGTTCCCTCAATATCTACTTCATATTGTGTTAACAGAGCTTCTTTTTGCCTTTTTTTTGTGCAGTGTTTGATTTAAGAAAATGGTGAGTCTCGTTCCTAATAGAGTGCCTTCTGAGAATAGGCTGCTGCACCCGGGCAGTATTTAATTATCAAGTGCAGATTATGTTGACATTTGTGGTGAGGCTTAGACACGAATAAATTGAAAATTAATGGGAACTGTAATTAGGAAATGATTTGGATCTCTGTAAATCAGTGTTCTTTAAACATTGACATCTGGCTTCTCTTAACTCTGTGCGAATAAAGCAATGGTCAGTGCAAAGCTACAACATGAGGTTGTCGGTTATTAAAATTCTCTTATTCTTTCGGCTTGTTCAAACATGCAGAGAAAATTTTGCAGTGGTTGCCCACATTCCATTTCAAGTATCGCAATTGTATTTTTTTTTTCATTATCAACAATTTAATCATTGACAGCCAAGCAAAGCAGGATCATCTTAAGTTGCTCTTCGAAAAGAGGCAGTGCCGTTGAGAATTTCTGCCTTGCAAATCAGAAAGTTTTGTTCAAGCAATATTAGAATGTAACATTAATGTTGTTGCCATTGGCTCTGTTTAAATATTTCAGTAAGGATATTTTTGAAAGCCTTAGTTGCATGATTGCAATGTGAGCGGAAATACATTGGGTTGTGTGGCTGGTTAAGATACTGTCACTTCATCTCGGAGACTCGGGTTTGAATCCAACCAAACTGATAACCTCGAGTCCGTCCTTCCTCTGACGGCTATAAAGATCTTACAAACATACGAGTATACAAAATTGGCAGCCAGCAAAATAACAGCTGGTCATCGAGCCTGCCCCACACCATAATGGCCGGACCATCATTGGTAAACACTTCTTCCCTCCCCCAACCTCCTCCGACCACTGCCTCCACCCCCCACCACACATCTGCAGGCATATCATTTTCTAATATCTGCTTCATTGGCTCAGTGTCAATTATTTTGTAAGTATTTTGTTAAGAGAGCAGCCCCGTTAAAGGGCTGATGCTGATTAAAACAAAATATTCTTCTCCAAAGTGAAAGTGTATACAACAATGTTTCAGAGAAATCGCTTTCAATCCAAAGTTAACCTTTTTACTTTTTGAGATGCTGGAACCACTGAGTTAAAACTTCATTAAGGTTTTAGTTTCTTAAATATACTCGGACAGTGACAATGAACTGATGCATGAGGAGTGCACACACAGATCTGTCAGTCAGAAATGCATTCCCCTGATTGCTGTGGTAATGGGACAGTTTTTAGATAATTATTGTTGTCATTTCTATGTCAGTATTGACTGTGGCTTTATTCAGTCATATGATTTATTCAAGTCATTAGATTTGAACAATTCTGACTGGGGTATTAAATCATTACTGTGTTGATGGCATCAGAATAATTGCTCAAATAATAGTCAATTTGTATGAAGTATGTGTTTGTTATGGTTTTCCAATTTCTAAAGTGAGTTTTAATGTCAGTGATTCTAAAGCTGACAAAAGGTTAGTCAGCATCCATTTTTTGTATCAGCAGTGCAATCCATTAATTAATGCTAATTGTCTGGGAAGTGCTGAGGGTACTCAGCACCTCTGCCAAAGTGTTACTTTTATTAATAAACAAAAACTGTTATGCAGAAAGAAGGTCGAGTGCTGAGAATTTTTTTTGTTGCAAGTTTTCTCCTTCCTCGCCTCGTGGCATTTGCATGTGCTCCTACAATGGCTTTAGTGAGTTTTATCCAATCACTAGCCTGAACCATACTGACCAGGAAGGCCCTCACTCCCAATGTGTTGACTTAGCTGATCTTAGCTGGGACAATTGTAGGAGAGCTCTGATTTGCCCCCAGCACACCCCAGCACAGGGAAATGCAATCATGATTTCCGTTCCTGATCAGTAGATCCAGCGACTTGTGGAAGTGCACTGGGTGAAGAGGGCATTAGTCTCCGCTGTGATGCCCTCACTTACCTTGTTGACAGCGGCTAATACATAAATAATGGTGGCTGTGAAACTGTTATCCAGCAAGGAGTTAACTTCTTCAGGAGAGAAGGGGAGAAAATTAGTGAGGGGAAACAGTACTGAAAATTCCATTAAAAAAATGTACTAATTTGCTTTCATCACCAGCATCGTGATGCTTGCTCTGCTTTATTCACATATGTTGAGACATAAAATGGAGTACCTCTGTGTGAGATTGAAGGAGATGAGCATTACACAGCCTCACAAGCTATTAGGGAACAGCCATTCAGTTAGTCTGGCCTAGGATCTTTTGATGAGTGGATTGAATAATTTTAGCTGGACAATAATGTTGAAACGTTCTTTGGCTTTGGCTCTGTTAGGTGTTGTACTATAATGTGACAAATCCTTTGAATACTGTTACTACACCACATATTTTACTTTAACATTTTTTATTATGGTGTTTCATTGTTGGTAAAGTTAACAGATGAAGATAACAGCAAATAGAATCTACGGGCGGCATAGTGGAAATTGTGTTTAAAACGTATCAGGAAAATATTTGTTTATTGTGCTATGTTTTGAGTTCCAAAAGGTGGGAAGACAGTATATGCAGCGCATTTTAAGGAAGTTCATATTAGATGCAATCATGTATTGTACATGTTGCGCAGTATATGCTGAGCATTATAGTATTTTACAGGCACAATGAAAATATTTAGATTCCTATAAAAATAATTGTCAGGAAATATTCATAGCACAAAAATAAAGCAGGTATCTGTTTGTCCACATGCCATTTGTCAAAATTATAGGTTAACAACTCTGTACACGCCACTGCACCAATGTAACCTCGATTGTACAATGAGCTATGCAGTGGGAGATCAGCTCGTGTGTTAGCAATGATTCTGCATCCGTCACACTTCAGAAACCGCACTTCAAAGTGTTAAAAGCATAAAAATGAGAAAGCAGTCATTTTATGCTCATCACTGTTGCTTGGAGCTAGAAATTTGCAAACACCTGCCAATCAGCAAATGTTTCCTCATCGAAAGGAATTCCTCTCTAATTGACCTCATGACATCCCACTTAGGCCGCAGTTAGACAATATGGCCTTAAAGGGATGTCAGGGTAAACACAACTGTACCTTAACACCTTGTGCATTACATGTACAAGGCATCTATTTTATAAGACAGCTGACTTACTATTAATATGTATATAATTTCTATATAATTAGACAATACAATATTATATAGAACTCAGGTAATTATTTTGCTTCCCCTTAAATCTTCTTCTTAGGCGGTCCCTCAAATCGAGGATGACTTGCTTCCATGCCAAAAAAGGGATGAGTTCACATGTGTTTCAATGAAGGACCTAATATTCCAGGTCCTGAACAACATGGTGAAGAGTGGAAGATACCTGTGCGTGAATTTTTTTAACGTGTGATGGCTGTCGCACACCAGCCACCACACTGGCTTGAAAGAACTAGGTCTTGGTCCGGTGGCAAGGGTTAACCAAGACGACTGAACATAAGAACATAAGAACATAAGAATTAGGAACAGGAGTAGGCCATCTAGCCCCTCGAGCCTGCTCCGCCATTCAACAAGATCATGGCTGATCTGGCCGTGGACTCAGCTCCACTTACCGGCCCGCTCCCCATAACCCTTAATTCCCTTATTGGTTAAAAATCTATCTATCTGAGATTCGAATACATTCAATGAGCTAGCCTCAACTGCTTCTTTGGGCAGAGAATTCCACAGATTCACAACCCTCTGGGAGAAGAAATTCCTTCTCAACTTGGTTTTAAATTGGCTCCCCCGTATTTTGAGGCTGTGCCCCCTAGTTCTAGTCTCCCCGACCAGTGGAAACAACCTCTCTGCCTCTATCTTGTCTATCCCTTTCATTATTTTAAATGTTTCTATAAGATCACCCCTCATCCTTCTGAACTCCAACGAGTAAAGACCCAGTCTACTCAATCTATCATCATAAGGTAACCCCCTCATCTCCGGAATCAGCCTAGTGAATCGTCTCTGTACCCCCTCCAAAGCTAGTGTATCCTTCCTTAAGTAAGGTGACCAAAACTGCATGCAGTACTCCAGGTGCGGCCTCACCAATACCCATTACAGTTGCAGCAGGACCTCCCTGCTTTTGTACTCCATCCCTCTCGCAATGAAGGCCAACATTCCATTCGCCTTCCTGATTACCTGCTGCACCTGCAAACTAACTTTTTGGGATTCATGCACAAGGACCCCCAGGTCCCTCTGCACCGCAGCATGTTGTAATTTCTCCCCATTCAAATAATATTCCCTTTTACTGTTTTTTTTTCCAAGGTGGATGACCTCACACTTTCCGACATTGTATTCCATCTGCCAAACCTTAGCCCATTCGCTTAACCTATCTAAATCTCTTTGCAGTCTCTCTGTGTCCTCTACACAACCCGCTTTCCCACTAATCTTTGTGTCATCTGCAAATTCTGTTACATTACACTCCGTCCCCTCTTCCAGGTCATCTATGTATATTATAAACAGTTGTGGTCCCAGCACCGATCCCTGTGGCACACCACTAACCACCGATTTCCAACCCGAAAAGGACCCATTTATCCCGACTCTCAGCTTTCTGTTAGCCAGCCAATTCTCTATCCATGCTAATACATTTCCTCCGACTCCGTGTACCTTTATCTTCTGCAGTAACCTTTTGTGTGGCACCTTATCGAGTGCCTTTTGGAAATCTAAATACACCACATCCATTGGTACACCTCTATCCACCATGCTCATTATATCCTCAAAGAATTCCAGTAAATTAGTTAAACATGATTTCCCCTTCATGAATCCATGTTGCGTCTGCTTGATTGCACTATTGCTATCTAGATGTCCCGCTATTTCTTCCTTAATGATAGCTTCAAGCATTTTCCCCACTACAGATGTTAAACTAACCAGCCTATAGTTACCTGCCTTTTGTCTGCCCCCTTTTTTAAACAGAGGCGTTACATTAGCTGCTTTCCAATCCGCTGGTACCTCCCCAGAGTCCAGAGAATTTTGGTAGATTATAACGAATGCATCTGCTATAACTTCCGCCATCTCTTTTAATACTCTGTGATGCATTTCATCAGGACCAGGGGATTTGTCTACCTTGAGTCCCATTAGCCTGTCCAGCACTACCCCCCCTAGTGATAGTGATTGTCTCAAGGTCCTCCCTTCCCACATTCCTGTGACCAGCAATTTTTGGCATGGCTTTTGTGTCTTCCACTGTGAAGACCGAAGCAAAATAATTGTTTAAGGTCTCAGCCATTTCCACATTTCCCATTATTAAATCCCCCTTCTCATCTTCTAATGGACCAACATTTATTTTAGTTCTTCTAAGGGACCAACATTTACTTTACTGGAGACCAGCTCTGCTGCACGGACCTGGTGCGCACACGTATCGCAGTATGGGCTGGTCCGTGCTGCCCCTGGGCCCTCGCCTCTCCTGTGCCCCGAACTCACGGGGCATGCATCTATGCTAATTACCTTAACTGTTCCTTCTGGTAGCATTCCACTTTCTGGGTAAAGAAGTTTCTGCTGAATTCCCTATTGGATTTATTAGTGACAATCTTATATTTATTGCACCTAGTTTTGGTCTCCCCACAAGTGAAAACATCTTTTCTATGTCTACCTTGTCAACCCTTTTGATAATCTTAAATACCTCTATCAGGTCACCCCTGAGTCTCCTCTTTTATAAAGAAAAGGGCCCAGCCTTTTCAGTCTTTCCTGATAGATATAACACTTTCCTGATATATATAATCATCTCTTCCGTATTTAAATTGGCTAATATACATTATTTATTTGATTGTGCAGTACTGGAGCATAGATAGGGCTGGGCAAGTTTGCACTTTGGAATCTATTGGTTTTCTTACATAAAGGTCAAAGGTTTATGTTTGATTTGGGAAGATCACTCCAGCCAGACAGTGGAACACAGATTTGTTGAGTTGTTGTTTGGCTGAGAGTAACACATTGCCACATCATACAAGAAACAATGTTGCCATGGTTACCCAATATAAAAATAATAGTTTCTCAGCACAGCTGCATGTCCATGTGATACAATGTAATTTCAAAATTCTTCATATCTGTTAAATGCTTCCAAGGGTTCTTTTAAAATGGTCTGAAATTTAAACTGAATGTAGTCTCAAATGTTGTTTTGTAGAGCAGGCCATTGTTAAATGTACTGTTCTGTTTTGACCTTCTTTCTCATTAATGGGCCAGATTTTGTAGAGTAGCAGAGCATCTAACGGTGTCTGCCCCTGCACCTTTCAGCTCAAAATTATTTTATCCACAAAGTGACTGAAAGTGCGAGCTAATAATGGCGCAGTGAGGGAAACAGGGTGCCTGAGACCTGAGTGAGGGCAACCAACAGTGTAGCTCCGTAATCAATGAGATTTAAGGATTTGGAATTTATAGGAAGGACTGAGAAAGAGGTGAATTAAAGAGGGTGACTTCAATGTCAAACTAGGTACAGAAAGAGAAATAAAGTGTGGGAAAGAAAGATTGGATTAAGAGACAGAGAAAAAAAAGAGACAGAAAGGAAAAGAAAGAAAAAAATTACTTACAATTTGACATTTTTAAAATCACCCCCAAAAATGTAATGCCTGAGGAATGAGACTTCGCACGAATAATTTTGGTGCCAGAGAGGTTGACTGGCAGTCATTAACATTTATCCTGTCGTTAAGTGGGTACTTACGTTTGTAATGACAAAACTGAACTTTCTATGGCGCGTTTAATGGCAAATTAATGGGCAAATGGAGCAAGTTCCGAAATAAAAAGGGGAGGCTAAGGATGGGATGCCATTTTTGTGAAGCTAACGGCAACTTGTCAGCAACTTTTGGATATTCCCATTTAATTCTGCTACTCGCCTGAAGTTGTTGTACTATTTACCCATAAATAACGGTGAGCGCCATTAGCCTTGCCATTATTTTGATAGCAAATTAAGGCCCACGATTCCCTATCGATACAGCACTAGTCACACTTTTAATGGCTAACTATTGATACTGTGCTGCACAGAGGGGGAGAAACAATACTGTCCCATTGCTATTGTTACTCCCAAGTGAGATCTTCATAAAAGCATAAGAATTAGGAGCAGGAGTAAGCCATGTGGCCCCTCGAGCCTGCTTCGCTATTCAATAAGATCATGGCTGATCTTTGACCTCAACTCCTCTTTCCCATCTTACCTCCAGATTCCTTGCTTCCCCAGAGCCCAAAAATCTATCTATCTCAGCCTTGAATATACTCAATGATTCAGCATCCACAGCCCAATGTGGTAGAGAATTCCAAAGAGTCACAACCCTCTGAATGAAGAAATTCCTCCTCATCTCAGTCTTAAATGGCTGAGACTATGCCCCCTAGTTCTAGACACTCCAGCCAGAGGAAACAACCTCTCAGCATCTACCCTGTCAATCCCACTCAGAATCTTACATGTTTCACGAGATCACCTCTCATGCTTCTAAAGTTCGAGGAGCGGTGAGTCGGGAGGCCTATAAAAGGCCCGGGAGTTCGAGAGGCAGCGGGAGTGCGAGGAGCGGTGAGTCGGGAGGCCTATAAAAGGCCCGGGAGTTCGAGAGGCAGCAGGAGTTCGAGGAGCGGTGAGTCGGGAGGCCTATAAAAGGCCCGGGTGTTCGAGAGGCAGCGGGAGTTCGAGGAGCGGTGAGTCGGAAGGCCTATAAAAGGCCCGGGAGTTCGAGAGGCAGCGGGAGTTCGAGGAGCGGTGAGTCGGGAGGCCTATAAAAGGCCCGGGAGTTCGAGAGGCAGCGGGAGTTCGAGGAGCGGTGAGTCGGGAGGCCTGTAAAAGGCCCGGGAGTTCGAGAGGCAGTGGGAGTTCGAGGAGCGGTGAGTCGGGAGGCCTATAGAAGATCCGGCAGTTCGAGAGGCAGCGGGAGCTCGAGGAGCGGTGAGTCGGGAGGCCTATAAAAGGCCCAGGAGTTCGAGAGGCAGCGGGAGTTCGAGGAGCGGTGAGTCGGGAGGCCGGTAAAAGGCCCGGGAGTTCGAGGAGTGGTGAGTCGGGAGGCTAGCTGGTGCAGGTGCAGGGGCAGAAGGTAAACAAAGAAGTAGAAAGAAATCGAAGGATGACATCACAGCCAAGCAGGTAAGTGATTGGCTGGTGGATTGGTGAGTATTTAATCTTTTTTTCTTCTTTTTATTTCCTTATCAGTAGGTAACCTTTGACATTGTTGCCAAATTAAGTTTATACAAGGGTTAAGTCATGGCAGGAGAGCTCAAACACGTGTCATGCCCCTCCTATGCAATGTGGAAATTCAGGGACGCTTCTAGTGTTCCTGACATAGAAACATAGAAACATAGAAAATAGGTGCAGGAGTAGGCCATTCGGCCCTTCTAGTCTGCACCGCCATTCAATGAGTTCATGGCTGAACATTCAACTTCAGTACCCCATTCCTGCTTTCTCGCCATACCCCTTGATCCCCCTAGCAGTAAGGACCTCATCTAACTCCTTTTTGAATATATTTAGTGAATTGGCCTCAACAACTTTCTGTGGTAGAGAATTCCACAGGTTCACCACTCTCTGGGTGAAGAAGTTCCTCCGCATCGCGGTCCTAAATGGCTTTCCCCTTATCCTTAGACTGTGACCCCTGGTTCTGGACTTCCCCAACATTGGGAACATTCTTCCTGCATCTAACCTGTCTAACCCCGTCAGAATTTTAAATGTTTCTATGAGGTCCCCTCTCATTCTTCTGAACTCCAGTGAATACAAGCCCAGTTGATCCAGTCTTTCTTGATAGGTCAGTCCCGCCATCCCGGGAATCAGTCTGGTGAACCTTCGCTGCACTCCCTCAATAGCAAGAATGTCCTTCCTCAGGTTAGGAGACCAAAACTGTACACAATACTCCAGGTGTGGCCTCACCAATGCCCTGTACAACTGTAGCAACACCTCCCTGCCCCTGTACCCAAATCCCCTTGCTATGAAGGCCAACATGCCATTTGCTTTCTTAACCGCCTGCTGCACCTGCATGCCAACCTTCAATGACTGATGTACCATGACACCCAGGTCTCTTTGCACCTGCCCTTTTCCTAATCTGTCACCATTCAGATAATAGTCTGTCTCTCTGTTTTTACCACCAAAGTGGATAACCTCACATTTATCCACATTATACTTCATCTGCCATGCATTTGCCCACTCACCTAACCTATCCAAGTCGCTTTGCAGCCTCATAGCATCCTCCTCGCAGCTCACACTGCCACCCAACTTAGTGTCATCCGCAAATTTGGAGATACTACATTTAATCCCCTCATCTAAATCATTAATGTACAGTGTAAACAGCTGGGGCCCCAGCACAGAACCTTGCGGTACCCCACTAGTCACTGCCTGCCATTCTGAAAAGTACCCATTTACTCCTACTCTTTGCTTCCTGTCTGACGACTACATGTGCGGGAAGTGTATCCTGCTGCAGCTCCTGACAGACTGCATTGCGGCACAGCAGCTGCGCATGGATTCACTCTGGAGCATCCGCGATGCTAAGGATATCGTGAATAGCATGTTTAGTAAGTTGGCCACACTGCAGGCAAAGGTTACTCAGGTAGATAAAGAATGGGTGACCATTAGGCAGAGCAATGGAACGAAGGTAGTGCAGGGATCCCCTGCGGTCATCCCCCTCCAAAACAAATACACCGTTTTGTGTACTATTGGGGGGATGACCCATCAGGGGAAGGCAGCAGCAGCCAAGTTCATGGCACCATAGTTGGCTCTGCTGCACAGGAGGGCAGGAAGAAGAGTGGGAGAGCTATAGAGGTCAGGGATTCTATTGTAAGAGGAATAGATAGGTGTTTCTGTGGCTGCTATCAAGACTCCAGGATGGTATGTTGTCTCCCTGGTGCAAGGGTCAAGGATGTCTCGGAGCGGCTGCAGGACATTTTGAAGGGGGAGGGTGAACAGCCAGTTGTCATGGTGCATATAGGTACCAATGATATAGGTAAAAGGCGGGGATGAGGTCCTACAAGCTGAATTTAGGGAGCTAGGAGTTAAATTAAAAAGTAGGACCTCAAAGGTAGTAATCTCAGGATTGCTACCAGTGCCACGTGCTAGTCAGAGTAGGAATTGCAGGATAGCTAAGATGAATACGTGGCTTAAGGAGTGGTGCAGGAGGGAGGGATTCAAATTCCTGGGACATTGGAACCGGTTCTGGGGGACGTGGGACCAGTACAAACCGGACGGTCTGCACCTGGGCAGGACCGGAACCAATGTTCGAGGGGGAGTGTTTGCTAGTGCTGTTGGGGAGGGGGTAAACTAATAGAGCAGGGGGATGGGAACCTATGCAGGGAGACAGAGGGAAGTAAAATTGGGGCAGAAGCAAAAGATAGAAAGAAGAAAAGTAAAAGTGGAGGGCAGAGAAACCCAAGGCAAAAATCAAAAAGGGCCACATTGCAGCGAAAATCTAAAGGGACAAAGTGTGTTAAAAAGACAAGCCTGAAGGCTCCGTGCCTCACTGCGAGGAGTATTCGTAATAAGGTGGACGAATTAATGCGCAGGCAGCTATTAATGAATATGACATAATTGGCATTACTGAGACATGGCTCCAGGGTGACCAAGGCTGGGAACTCAAGATCCAGGGGTATTCAACATTCAGGAAGGATAGACAGAAAGGAAAAGGAGGTGGTGTGTCGTTGCTGGTTAGAGAAGAAATTAATGCAATAGTAAGGAAGGACATTAGCTTGGATAATGTGGATTCTGTATCGGTAGAGCTGCGGAGCACCAAAGGGCAGAAAACGCTAGTGGGAGTTGTGTACAGACCACCAAACAGTAGTAGTGAGGTTGGGGACAGCATCAAACAAGAAATTGGGGATGCGTGCAATAAAGGTACAGCAGTTATCATGGGCAACGGTAATCTACATATAGATTGGGCTAACCAAACTGGTAGCAGTATGGTGGAGGAGGGTTTCCTGGAGTGTATTAGGGATTGTTTTCTCGACCAATATGTCGAGGAACCAACTAAAAGGCTGGCCATCCTAGACTGGGTGATGTGTAACGAGAAAGGACTAATTAGCAATCATGTTGTGCGAGGCCCCTTAGGGAAGAGTGACCATAATATAGTAGAATTCTTTATTATGATGGAGAGTGACATACCGTATATACTCGCGTATCCTACGATCTCACGTATCATGTGACCCCTAAATTTTCGTCCCCAAAACATGATTTTATCATATATCTCATGTATCATGCGAGTCACTTTTTTGAGATACCAGATGACACTAGGCTAGGCTTTCAAACAAGTTTAACAAGTACCCAACACGTAACAAGCGGAACAAAGCAACAACGTTAAAGCTGCAAAGCTGTTTGGTGTCGGAGAAAGCTGTGTCCAAAACTGGAGAAAACAAAAAGAAAAATTGAAGGAAACTCCTTCCTATAAATGTGCAAATCGCGGGTCACGATCTAAAATAAGACTTTATGCTTTACGAGAAGCAAGAAAAATGGGCATTCGTGTGTTTACTGCAAGTCCCGGATGGTGTACGCGGTTCATGAAAAGACATGACTTTGTGTTAAGAAGAAAAACAAAAATTGCACAGAAACTCCCAAAAGAATTAGAAGAAAAAGTGACTAGATTTCAAACATTTGTAATCAAACATCGCAAAGCTAACAGCTATAAGTTATCGTGCATTGGAAACATGGATGAGACACCTGTGAATTTTGATATGCCATCAAACTCAACCGTTAATAAAGTTGGCGAGAAAAGTATTTTTATCAAAACTACAGGGCATGAAAAGACACATTTTACGGTTGTTTGGAAAGCTGATTTGGAAAGCGTAAACATTACGTGTGTATCAGCAAGTAAAACAGCAGTTTTATCAAAATCATCTTTACTTGATATACATATGTACTATTTGATTACCGTAATGGATACGGTCTGCTTAACAGCCTAACAGCCTAATCTTGGCCAGCACTTCACACCCGCAAATTTTGTATCTCGCGTATCATGCTACCCCCCAAATTTAGGTTACAATTTAGGTCTTCAAAAGTCGCATGATACGCGAGTATATACGGTAGTTAAGTCAGAGACTAGGGTCCTGAACTTAAGGAAAGGTAACTTCGATGGTATGAGACGTGAATTGGCTAGATTAGACTGGCGAATGATACTTAAAGGGTTGAGGGTGGATAGGCAATGGCAAACATTTAAAGAGCATATGGATGAACTTCAACAATTGTACATCCCTGTCTGGAGTAAAAATAAAACGGGGAAGGTGGATCAGCCGTAGCTAACAAGGGAAATTAGGGATATTGATCAATCCAAGGAAGAGGCATATAAATTGGCCAGAAAAGGCAGCAAACCTGAGGACTGGGAGAAATTTAGAATTCAGCAGAGGAGGACGAAGGGTTTAATTAGAAAGGGGAAAATAGAGTATGAGAGGAAGCTTGCTGGGAACATAAAAACTGACTGCAAAATCTTCTATAGATATGTGAAGAGTCAGAATCAGGTGAATTTATAATAGGGAACAAAGAAATGGCAGACCAATTGAACAAATACTTTGGTTCTGTCTTCACGAAGGAAGATACAAATAACATTCCGGAAATACTTGGGGACCGAGGGTCTAGCGAGAAGGAGGAACTGAAGGAAATCCTTATTAGTCAGGAAATTGTGATCGGGAAATTGATGGGATTGAAGGCCGATAAATCCCCAGGGCCTGATAGTCTGCATCCCAGAGTACCTAGGAAAGTGGCTCTAGAACTAGTGGATGCATTGGTCATCATTTTCCAACAGTATATCGACTCTGGATCAGTTCCTATGGACTGGAGGGTAGCTAATGTAACACCACTTTTTAAGAAAGGAGGGAGACAGAAAACGGGGAATTATAGACCGGTTAGCCTGACATCAGTAGTGGGGAAAATGTTGGAATCAATTATTAAAGATGAAATAGCAGCGCATTTGGAAAGCAGTGACAGGCTCGATCCAAGTCAGCATGGATTTATGAAAGGGAAATCATGCTTGACAAATCTTCTAGAATTTTTTGAGGATGTAACTAGTAGAGTGGACAAGGGAGAACCAGTGGATGTGGTGTATTTGGACTTTCAGAAGGCTTTTGACAAGGTCCCACTCAAGAGATTGGTGTACAAAATTAAAGCACATAGTATTGGGGGTAATGTGCTGACGTGGCTAGAGAACTGGTTGGCAGACAGGAAGCAGAGAGTCGGGATAAACGGGTCCTTTTCAGAATGGCAGGCAGTGACTGGTGGGATGCCGCAGGGCTCAGTGCTGGGATCCCAGCCATTTACAATATACATCAATGATTCAGATGAAGGAATTGAGTGTAATACCTCCAAGTTTGCAGATGACACTAAGCTGGGTGGTGGTGTGAGCTGTGGAGGGGGATGCTAAGAGGCTGCAGGGTGATTTGGACAGGTTAGGTGAGTGGGCAAATGCATGGCAGATGCAGTATAATGTGGATAAATGTGAGGTTATCCACTTTGGTGGCAAAAACACGAAGGCAGAATATTATCTGAATGGTGACAGATTAGGAATAGGGGAGGGGCAACGAGACCTGGGTGTCATGGTACATCAGGCATTGAAAGTTGGCATGCAGCTGCAGCAGGCGATGAAGAAGGCAAATGGCATGTTGGCCTTCATGGCTATGGGATTTGAGTATAGGAGCAGAGAGGTCTTGCTGCAGCTGTACAGGGCCTTGGTGAGGCCTCACCTGGAATATTGTGTTCAGTTTTGGTCTCCTAATCTGAGGAAGGACATTCTTGCTATTGAGTGAGTGCAGCGAAGGTTCACCAGTCTAATTCCCGGGATGGCAGGACTGACATATGAGGAGACACTGGATCGACTGGGCCTGTATTCACTGGAGTTTAGAAGAATGAGAGGAGATCTCATTGAAACATAAAAAATTCTGACAGGACGGGACAGGTTAGATGCAGGAAGAATGTTCCCGATGTTGGGGGAGTCCAGAACTAGGGCTCACAGTCTAAGGATAAGGGCTAAGCCATTTAGGACCGAGATGAGGAGAAACTTCTTCACTCAGACAGTTGTTAACCTGTGGAATTCTCTTCCATGGAAAGTTGTTGATGCCAATTCATTAGATATATTCAACAGGGAGTTAGATATGGCCCTTACGGCTAAAGGGATCAAAGGGGTATGGAGAGAAAGCAGGAAAGGGGTACTGAGGTGAATGATCAGCCATGATCTTATTGAATGGTGGTGCAGGCTCGAAGGGCCGAATGACCTACTCCTGCACCTATTTTCTATGTTTCTATGTTTCTAAATCCAGAGAGTATAGCCCCAATCTACTCAATCTTTCCTCATAGGACAACCTTCTCATCCCAAGAATCAATCTAGTGAACCTTCGTTGCTTCACCTCTAAGGCAAGCATATCCTTCCCCAGATAAGGAGACCAACACTGTACTCCAGGTGTGGTCTCACCAAAGCCCTGTACATTGTAGTAAGACTTCCTTACTCTTGTACTCCAAGCCCCTTGATCTGGATGCCATTCTGATATAGGAGTATTATATCAGTATCCCAATATGTTACTGTCACAACCGTAATAACATTAGAAATAGGAGCCGGAGTAGGCCATTTGGCCCCTTGACCCTGCTCTGCCATTCAGTGAGGTTTTGGCTGATCTTCTACCTCAACTCCACTTGCCTGCACTATCCCCATCTCCCTTGATTCCTTTAATATCCAAAAATCTATCGATCTCGGTCTTGAATATATTCAACGACTGAGCTTCCACAGCCTTCTGGGGTAGTCAAGAATTCCAAAGATTCACAAGCCTCTGAGTGAACAAATTTTTCCTCATTCAGTCCAAAATATCGACCCCTTATTCTGAGACTGTGATCCCTGGTTCTAGACTCCCCAGCCAGGGAAAACATCCTCCCTGCATCGACCCTGTCAAACCCTGTAAGAATTTTGTATGTTTCAATGCGATCACCTCTCATTCTTCCAAACTCTCGAGAATATAGGCCCAGTCTACTCAACCTCGCCTCATAGGACAACCCCCCATACCAGGAATCAGTCTGGTGAACCTTTGTTGCACTCCCTCTATGGCAAGTATATCCTTCCTTCGGTAAGGAGACCAAAACTGTACACAGTACTCCAGGTGTAGTCTCACCAGAGCCCTTTATAATTGCAGTAAGACGTATTTACTCTTGTAATAAAGGCCAACATACCATTTTCTTTCTTAATTTCTTGCTGTACCTGCATGTTAATGTTATGTATGTAATAACTCAATAGACTGAATACTGTAAACTAACACAGGTACAAACCTGGCTCTGCTTTATTAGGGCCTAAAGTGATTACATTACATGACGGCTTGCCTTTTATACCTGGGCTGCACACACGTGCGTACAGCCCAGTGACTTCCGACAGTGGCACCACCTGGTGGCTAGTAACCCCAAGCATACATACATGACAATATCTCCCTTCAAGATATTAGTAACAGTATTTTTACAAATTGAGACGGTCCGGGGCTTTCCGCTCCCGAGTTGATCGTCTCAGTTCAACTCCAGCCTTGGGCAAGCGATCTGAGTCTGTTATGACTGGGGGCTGGGTAGCCGATCTGATGGGAGTGGCAATGACCATGTCAGGGATTGAAAGTCAAGATTCACTGAAAACAGCGGAGTCCTCTGATGACTGAGGGTAGGTTGGTTGGTCACTGATTGTGTCTTCCTCAGACTGTTCTGGTTCATCCGTGTGCCGCAGCTTTATCTGATCAACATGTTTCCTGCATGTTTGCCCATTCTTGAGCTTGACGATAAACACTCTGTTACCCTCCTTGGCCATAACAGTACCGGCGATCCACTTGGGACCTTGACCATAATTTAGTGCATACACAGGATCGTTAACAGAAATGTTGTGTGACACAGCAGCGCGATCATGCTGACTTTGACGTCTGTATTCAACATGATCATTCAAATCAGGGTGGATAAGAGAGAGCTTGGTCTTGAGACCTCTCTTCATCAATAGTTCTGCAGGGGTAAGCATGTGGGGTCTTGTTCTATAACTAAGCAATATGCATGACAAGCGAGTCTGCAGTGAATTTTGAATTACACGTTTCATACTCTGCTTGATGGTTTGGACAACATGCTCTGCTTGACCATTAGATGCGCGTTTGAATGGTGCTGACCTCACATGTTTGATACCATTGAGTTTCATGAACTCTTGATCCTCCAGACTAGTGAAGCAAGATCCGTTGTCGCTTACAACGATGTCGGGCAGACCATGAGTGGCAAACATGATACGAAGGCTCTCAATGGTAGCTGTAGATGTACTGGATGACATGATTATACACTCTATTCTCTTGGAATATGCATCCACCACAACTGAAAACATCTTTCCCAGGAAGGGACCTGCAAAGTCGATGTGGATCCTGGACCATGGTCTAGATGGCCACGACCACAGACTCAGCGGCGATTCCGCTGGTGCTTTACTTAGCTGCATGCAAGTGTTGCACTGATGCACACATGATTCCAGATCAGAGTCAATTCCAGGCCACCATACATGAGACCTGGCAATGGCTTTCATCATGACAGTACTGGGATAAGTGCTAGGTAGATCATGTATAAATTTCTCTCTGCCTTTCTTTAATACAACAACACGATTACCCCACAGTAAACAATATGACTGAATGGATAGTTTGTCTTTGCGACGGTTGTAAGGTTTGGTCTCATCACCCATTTGCTTGGGTATGGCAGACCAATCACCACTAAGGACACAACATTTCACAACTGATAATATCGGGTACTGGCTGGTCCAGGTCTTAACTTGTTGAGCTGTGACAGAGGTTCCTTCACTTTCAAAAGCATCCATAACTAACAGTAGGTCTACAGGTTGTGGCATCTCCACCTCCAGTGTGGGCAACGGCAGATGGCTCAGTGCATCGGCACAATTCTTGGTGCCAGGTCTATGACGAATGACATAATCATAGGCAGATAATGTCAGTGCCCACCTCTGGATGCGGGACGATGCATTGGTGTTGATATCTTTGTTTTCCAAAAACAATGAAATGAGTGGCTTGTGATCTGTTGCCAGTTCAAACTGAAGACCAAACAGGTACTGATGCATCTTTTTAACCCCATACACACAGGCTAATGCTTCTTTTGCTACCATGCTGTAGGCTCTTTCTGCCTTTAACAAACTTTTAGAAGCATACGCAATAGGTTGTAGTTTACCCAACTCATTAGCTTGTTGGAGCATGCAACCAACTCCATATGACGAAGCATCACAGGCCAATACTAGACACTTGCATGGATCATAATGTACCAGCAACTTGTTACAGCAAAGCAGATTAGTAGCTTTCTCAAAAGCTCTATCTTGAGACGCACCCCAAACCCAGTAGTCGCCTTTTCTTAGCAGCATGTATAGTGGCTCTAATGAAGTGCTCAATCTAGGGAGGAAATTACAGAAGTAGTTGAGTAGACCAAGGAACGAAAGCAGCTCTGTCATATTCTGAGGCTTGGGTGCAATTTTGATGGCCTTGGTTTTCGAGTCCGTCAGCAGCAACTTTCCTCCCCAGGAATTCGATTTCTGGTGCCATGGAGACACACTTCGAACGTTTCAGTCTGAGTCCCACTTTGTCCAGACGATGTAGAACCTCTTCCAGGTTGTTCAGATGTTCGGCAGTGTCATGACCTGTCACCAGGATGTCATCTTGGAACACAATGGTTCTAGGGATGGACTTCAGTCCTTTATGAGCGTTGATGCATATAAGTTTCTTCGATGTCTTGAACAGCTCCTGTGTCATTTTGGCCGACGTCAGATCCAGTTTCCTCTCCATGTCCCTCTGAAATATGGCTGCAGCCAAACAAATTCCGAAAGGATACCTGTTGTAGATAAACAGTCCTTTATGTGTTGATGCACGTAAGTTTCTTCGACGTCTCATAGAAACATAGACATAGAAATTAGGTGCAGGAGCAGGCCATTTGGCCCTTCGAGCCTGCACTGCCATTCAATAAGATCATGGCTGAACATTCAACCTCAGTATCCCTTTCCTGCTTTCTCTCCATATCCCTTGATCCCTTTGGCCGTAAGGGCCATATCTAATTTCCTTTTGAATATATCTAACGAACTGGCCTCAACAACTTTCTGCGGTAGAGAATTCCATGGGTTAACCACTCTCTGAGTGAAGAAGTTTCTCCTCATCTCGGTCCTAAATGGCTTACCCCTTATTGTTAGACTGTGACCCCTGGTTTTGGAACTCCCCAGCAACGGGAACATTCTTCCTGCCTCTAATCTGTCCAATCCCGTCAGAGTTTTATATACTCCTATGAGATCCCCTCTTATTCTTCTAAACTCCAGTAGATACAAGCTCAGTTGATCATGTCTCTCCTCATATGTCAGTCCTGCCATTCCGGGAATCAGTCTGGTGAACCTTCGCTGTACTCCCTCAATAGCAAGTACGCCCTTCCTCAGATTAGGAGACCAAAACTGAACACAATATTCTAGGTGTGGCCTCACCGAGGCTCTGTACAACTGCAGTAAGACCTCCCTGCTCCTATACTCAAATCCTCGAGCTATGAAGGCCAGCATACCATCTGCCTTCTTCACCGCCTGCTATACCTGCATGCCAACCTTCAATACTGATGTACTATGACACCCGGGTCCCATTGCACCTCCCCTTTTCCTAATCTGTCACCATTCAGATAATATTCTGTCTTCGTGTTTTTGCCACCAAAGTGGATAACCTCACATTTATCCACATTATACTGCATCTGCCATGCATTTGCCCACTCACCTAACCTGTCCAAGTCACCCTGCAGCCTCTTAGCATCCTCCTCACTGCTCACACCGCCACCCAGCTTAGTGTCATCTGCAAACTTGGAGATATTACATTCAATTCCTTCATCTAAATCATTGATGTACATTGTAAATAGCTGGGGTCCCAGCACTGAACCCTGCGGCACCCCACCAGTCACTGCCTGCCATTCTGAAAAGGACCCATTTATCCCGACTCTCTGCTTCCTGTCTGCCAACCAGTTTTCTAACCACGTCAATACATTACCCCCAATACTATGTGCTTTAATTTTGCACACTAATCTCTTGTGTGGGACCTTGTCAAAAGCCTTTTGAAAGTCCAAATACACCACATCCACTGGTTCTCCCTAGTCCACTCTACTGGTTACATCCTCAAAAAATTCTAGAAGATTTGTCAAGCATGATTTCCCTTTCATAAATCCATGCTGACTTGGACCGTTCCTGTCACTGTTTTCCAAATGCGCTGCTATTTCATCTTTCATAATTGATTCCAACATTTACCCCATCACCAATGTCAGGCTAACCGGTCTATAATTCCCTGTCTTCTCTCCCTCTTTTTTAAAAAGTGGTGTTACATTAGCTACCCTCCAGTCCATAGGAACTGATCCAGAGTCAATAGAATGTTGGAAAATGATGACCAATGCATCCACTATTTCTAGGGCCACTTCCTTAAGTACTCTGGGATGCAGACTATCAGGCCCCGGAGATTTATTGGCCTTCAATCTCTATCAATTTCCCTAACACAATTTCCCGCTTAACAAGGATATCCTTCAGTTCCCCCTTCTCACTAGACCCTCGGTCCCCTAGTACTTCCGGAAGGTTATTTGTGTCTTCCTTCGTGAAGATAGAACCAAAGTATTTGTTCAATTGGTCTGCCATTTCTTTGTTCCCCATTATGAATTCACCCGATTCTGACTGCAAAGGATCTACGTTGGTCTTCACTAATCTTTTTCTCTTCACATATCTATAGAAGCTTTTGCAGTCAGTTTTTATGTTCCCTGCAGCTTCCTCTCATACTTTCCCCCCTCCTAATTAGACCCTTTGTCCTCCTGTGCTGAATTCTAAATTTCTCCCAGTCCTCAGGTTTGCTGCTTTTTCTGGCCAATTTATATGCCTCTTCCTTGGATTTAACACTATTCCTAATTTCCCTTGTTAGCCACGGTTGAGCTACCTTCCCCGTTTTATTTTTACTCCAGATAGGGATGTACAATTGTTGAAGTGCATCCATGTGATCTATAAATGTCTGCCATTACCTATCCACTGTCAACCCTTTAAGTATCATTTGCCAGTCAAGCCAATTCAAGTCTCATACCATCAAAGTTACCTTTCCTTAAGTTCAGGATCTAGTCTCTGAATTAACACTGTCACTCTCCATCTTCATAAAGAATTCTACCATATTATGGTCACTCTTCCCCAGGGGGCCTTGCACAACAAGATTGCTAATTAGTCCTCACTCATTACACAACACCCAGCTCTCTAGTTGGTTCCTCGACATATTGGTCTAGAAAGCCATCCCTAATACACTCCAGGAAATCCTCCTCCACCGCATTGCTACCAACTTGGTTAGCCCAATCTATATGTAGATTAAAGTCGGCCATGATAACTGCTGTACCTTTATTGCACGCATCCCTAATTTCTTGTTTGATGCCATCCCCAACCTCACTACTTTGGTGGTCTGTACACAACTCCCACTAGTGTCTCGACCAGCTCCTGTGTCATGTAGGCCGATGTCAGATCCAGTTTACTGAACGACTTCCCCTGGCTAGCGTTGCAAACAGTTCATCAGCCTTCGGTAATGGGTATTGATCCTGTTTTGAAACTCAGTTGATCGTAACCTTGTAGTCTCCACAAATCCTGACGGTGCCATCACTCTTCAACACAGGAACAATGGGACTGGCCCACTCGTTAAATTCGACCGGTGATGACCTCTTCATGCTGGAGTCTGTCCAGTTCGATTTTGACCTCCCTCTTCATATACGGAACCGCCCGAGCTTTATGATGGACGGGTCTTGCATCCGAGTCCACGTGGACCTGTAACTTGGCTCCCGTGAAATTGCCAATGTCTGGTTCAAACAGCATGGGGAACTTGCTCAGCACTTGAGCACATGGTGTATTATCCTCCAATGACAACACTTTGATATCGTTCCAATTCCATTTGATTTTTTTCTAGCCAATTCCTGCCGAACAGCGTTGGACCATTGTCTGGAACAATCCATAATGGTAAATCATGAGCCACACCATCATATGACACCTTGACTAGTGCACTACCAATCACCATTATGAGTTCTTTAGTGTACGTACGCAACTTGGCATTGACTGGACTCAGCTTCGGCCTCACAGCCTTAGTATCCCACAGCTTGTCGAATGTCCTCTGGCTCATTATTGATTGACTCGCACCCGTGTCCAATTCCATTGGTACCGGCACACCGTTAAGTTTCACATTAATCATTATCGTTGGCTCTTTGTTAGGATCGAATACAGTCCATGCACTTCTTCCTCTGGTATCTCAGATTGCACATCCGGATCCGTGCTATATTGGTCATCATCCTCCATGTGGTGTGTCGCAGCACGCTTGCTCAGTTGCGAACAGATGCGCTGGAGATGCCCCCGTCTCAAACAGCCTTTACAAATGTACTGTTGAAACTGACACTGATGAGGCCGATGTTTGCCCCCACAATGCTAACACGGTGAAATCGGATTCATTCCCATTGGCAGACTTTGAGTAGCCACAGGTTTCGCATATGCAGTTGAATAGGCCCTGCCATGTGCAGCTCTGCCAAACGACGATACAATCTTGTTTACAGTACTTGCCAAGTTCCGATTTTTTGATGCTATCTGCTGTAACTTTTTGTCCGTCGTCATGCATGCCTGGGCAATCGTGATGGCCTTGCTCAAATCCAGCGTCTCCGTTGCCAGTAGCTTACACAGGATCACCTCGTGGTTGATGACGATTACAAAGAAGTCCCGCAGCATGTCTCCCAACGTGTTTTCGAACTTACACGGTCCAGCTAGACATCTTAGGTCAGCAACGAATTCCAACAGATCCTGGCCCTCAGAATGAACATGCATGTAGAATCAATATCGTGAGATGATGATGCCTTTTTCTGGTTTGAGATGGTCACGTACCATTGCACACAATTCCTCATAGTCATTGTCCGTTGGACTTGCAGGCGAGAGAAGATTCTTTACGAGTCCAAAGATTTTCGGACCGCAAACCATGAGGAAGACTGCCCTGCGCCTAACTGCATCAGTGGGTTCCTCCATTTTGTTGGCCACAAACTACTGGTCCAGGCAAGCTACAAAATCTGCCCAGTCCTCTCCCTCCACAAACCTCTCCAGAATTCCAATTGTGCTCATTTTTGCATACGAAGGTTCTTAAGTTACCTTGTCGCCAAATGTTATGTATGTAATAACTCGATAGACTGAATACTGTAAACTAACACAGGTACAAACCTGGCTCTGCTTTATTAGGGCCCAAAGTGATTACATTACATGATGATTTTCCTTTTATACATGGGCCGCACACACGTGCGTACAGTCCAATGACCTCCGACAGTGGCGCCACCTGGTGACTAGTAACCCCAAGCATACATACATGACAGTTAACTTTCAGTGATTTGTGTACAAGGACACCCAGGTCCCTCTGAACACCAACATTTCCCAATCTCTCGCCATTTAAAAAATACTTTGCTTTTCGATTTTTCCTACCAAATTGGATAATTTCACATTTGTCCACATTATATTCCATTTGCCATGTTCTTGCCCACTCACTTAGCCTGTCTGAATACCCTTGAAGCCTCTTTGCATCCTCCTCACAACTTACATTATCACCAAGCTTTGTCTCATTCACAAACTTGGATATATTATATTTGGTCCCCTCATCCAAATCATTGATATAGATTGTGAATAGCTGGGGCCCAAGCACCGATCCTTGCGGAAGCCTACTAGTTACAGGAAGGCAGAATATTATCTGAATGGTGACAGATTAGGAATAGGGGAAGGGCAATGAGACCTGGGTATCATGGTACATCAGTCATTGAAAGTTGGCATTCAGCTACAGCAGGCGGTGAAGAAGGCAAATGGCATGTTGGCCTTCATAGCGAGACGATTTGAGTATAGGAGCAGGGAGGTCTTACTGCAGTTGTACAGGGCCTTGGTGAGGCCACACCTTGAATATTGTGTACAGTTTTGGTCTCCTAATCTGAGGAAGGACATTCTTGTTATTGAGGGTGTGCAGCGAAGGTTCACCATACTGATTCCCGGAATGGCAGGACTGACATATGAAGAAAGACTGGATCGACTGGGCTTATATTCACTGGAATTTAGAAGAATGAGAGGGGATCCCACAGAAACATATAAAATTCTGACGGGTTTAGACAGGTTAGATGCAGGAAGAATGTTCTTGATATTGGGGAAGTCCAGAACCAGGGGTCACAGTCTAAAGATAAGAGGTAAGCCATATAGGACCGAGATGAGGAGAAACTTTTTCACCCAGAGTGTTGTGAATCTGTGGAATTCTCTACCACAGAAAGTTGTTGAGGCCAGTTCATTAGGTATATTCAAAAGGGAGTTAGATGTGGCCCTTACGGCTAAAGGGATCAAGGGGTATGGAGCGAAAGCAGGAATGGGGTACTGAAGTTGCATAATCAGCCATGATCATATTGAATGGTGGTGCAGGCTTGAAGGGCCAAATAGCCTACTCCTGCACCTATTTTCTATGTTTGTATGTTTCTATGTTACAGCCTGCCAGCCCGAAAATTACCCGTTTATTGCTGCTCTCTGTTTTCTGTCCATTAACCAATCCTCAATCCATGTTAGTGTATTACTCCCAATCCCATGATCCCTAATTTTGTTTAATAACCTCTTGTGTGGCACCTTATCGACTGCCTTCTGAAAATCCAAATACACCACATCCACTGGTTCCCCCTTATCTATTCTGCTATTTACAACCTCAAAAAACAGATTTGTCAAACATGATTTCCCTTTCATAAGTCCGTGTTGACTCTGCCCAATCTTCTTCTGTTACCACATCCTTAATAATGGATTCTAGCATTTTCCCTACTACTTGATGTCAGGCTAACTGGTCTGTAGTTTCCCATTTTCTCTCTCTCTCCTTTCTTAAATAACGGAGTTACATTTGCTACCTTCCAATCTGCGGGAACTGTTCTCGAATCTGTGGACTTTTGGAAGATGACAACCAATGCATCCACTATTTCTATAGTTACCGCTTTCAAAACCTTAGGATATAGGCCATCGGGTCTAGGGGATTTATTGGCTTTCAGTCCCATTAATTTCTCCAGTACCATTTTTTTACTAATACTAATATAGCAGTGGTATGCACGTGGGTTATTTCAAAGAACACAAGATATGTTCAACGTTTCCTCTTTCTCTTGGAAATCAGCAACAGTGGCTTTTAGAAAGTGAATCAACTGAAATTCCAATCTCATTCCAAAACAGGCATTGTTCTATTCGATTGAAGCCATTTCCTGGAAAGTTGCTCTCAAAAGATCTCTTGTGGAGCCTATAAAGTGATGCTATTTATGGATATTTAACAGATTATAATCATAATCATTCAACTGATACGAAAGATTGCTCCTTGTGTTCTCTTTGCCAGTACCAATTAGAAGACCCAAACAAAATAAATTAGTCTGGCTTTTCCTCTGCTCTCCTGCCCCAAAGTGGGTGTGATAGCGAAGGATACAGTGGAGAAGATTGAGCCGTGATATCTACCACCGCCTTCTCACCCCAGCCCACATTCTTTTTCCCCTTACCCAAGCCAGCAGAGGTGGGGCCTAGGATGCCGGCCTATTTTCCCCCACCCCTTTTACCACTGCTCCCTGGGACTGCCTGGTGAAAGGTGGTGGCAGGCCTGGGGTCGAAGCCATCATTGCCCACATGTTGTAAATGGAGGGAGGGTACCTCGCAGATGCTTGCTTTCCCTCTGAACCTTTTTCTGCTGTCGACCTTTGTCTCGGCTGCAGCCTTTAGTGGAAGACTTGTTCTTGTCTTTGGCCCCTTTAATGTTCCTTCCCCTCTCACTTAGTCCCACTCTAGCACCACCTCAATCTTCCTGGAGGCTACTGGGGGGCTACCACTTGCTGGCAGGCATCCCACCAAGAGACCTGTATGAATGCATAATACCCCCCAAAACTGGGCAAGGGCCAAGGTGGGAGGCACAAGTCCCATTCTGACCCAGTAGGGCTGGATTAATGGAAATCCAGCCCACTGTATCTGAATCTTGTTATTTAATGCTCTTTTTAACCCCATTTTTGCCCCAATAATATCTGTATCATTCTACCATATCTCTTATATGCCAATGTCTATGTGATTATCAACAACAACAGCAACTTGTATTTATATATTGTTTTTAATGTAGTAAAACATCCTAAGGCGCTTTCACAGGAGTATTATAAGACAAAAAATTTGACACCGAGCCATATAAGGAGAAATTAGGGCAGCTGGCCAAAAGCTTGGTCGAACAGGTAGGTTTTAAGGAGCGTCCTAAAGGAAGAAAAAGAGTTAGAGCGATGGGGAGGTTTAGGGAGGGAATTCCAGAGTTTGGGCCGAGGCAACAGAAGGCCACCAATGGTTGAGCGATTATAATCAGGGTAGCTCAAGAGGGCAGAATTAGAGGAACGCAGATATCTCGGAGGGTTGTGAGGCTGGAGGAGATTATAGTGATAGAGAAAGGTGAGGCCATGGAGGGATTTGAAAATAAGGATGTGAATTTTGAAATCGAGGCGTTGCTTAACTGAAAGCCAATGTAGATCAGTGAGCACAGGGGTGATGGGTAAACGGGACTTGGTGAGAGTTAGGACACGGGCAGCCGAGTTTTGGATCACCTCCAGTTTACATAGGGTAGAATGTGGGAGGCCAGCCAGGAGTGTGTTGGAATAGTCAAGTCTAGAGGTAACAAAGGCATGGATGAGGGCTTCAGCAGCAGATGAGCTGAGACAAGGATGGAGACGGGCAATATTACGGAGGTGGAAATAGGCGGTTTAAGTTATGCTTCAGATATATGGTTGAAAGCTCATTTCAGGGGCAAATATGACACCAAGGTTGCCAATGTCGGTCAGCGAGCACAGGGGTGAGGGGTGAGCGAGACTTGGTGCGAGTTAGGACACGGGTTGCATCCAGATCAGTTAGCTTTCCCGGCTCTGTCTAATGGAGAAGTCTATTGCCACAAAACGACTTCATCACATGGTCCAGCAGAAAATTGCCAGAACTTCCCATTGAAGCAGATTTGAGTTAAGGTGCTGGCCAAAATCGAAAGGTAGACTTGGGCTTCCTGATTGGAAATGGAGTGTTCTGCTGCTGGAGCAACCCTCTCCCACCTTCCCCAATGGCCATGTTTATAAATGTTTCAGAAGGACTAAAATAATATGAAGTGGACATTGTGTGAAACCAACCCATTCTTGTAGATACTCAGTAATCAGGAATATCTTGGTAGCATATAAAAATAGAGAACAAAACAGCTTTTAAAAATGTGTTAATGCATTGGTCACTCTTTCAACACTTATTTTCAATTGACAAAAATGTCAACCTAAAAATTAAATTGGCAGCTGCTTGGAGTTTTACGTTTCAGGGTCGAGTAACGTGACAGATCTGGGGAATATAATTATTTCCACAATTGGATTAAAGCCACCAGCATATTAAGGGCAACACCTGCAGTCTGTAGTGTCAGTAGAGCTCTGACAGTGCCGGAAAATGTGAACAAACAAGCTTCCAGGCTCCCTTGTCCTCAGTCATGTGACTGGATAGTCCCGGAGTAGTTTATCCAGATTGTCAATGGGAGAGCAGCAGTGTTCACTCACAGCAAAGGCAAGTGGGACAAAGGTGGAAAATCTGAGCTTGAATCAGTTAAGTGTTAATTGCTGGGCAGCAAGGATGCATTCGTGACCAAGTTTCATAACGTGTGTGTATTTAATAAGCATGTAAAGTAAAACAAAAGCCTGTATATGCCAGTCTGTATCTACCAGAGGCAGCAGTGTGTTTTACACGGCACTCAATCAGACTCTTCTAATACATCTGTCTAGACTTGGAGCTGTCAAGGGTATTGTAGGTTCCTATCGCTTGTTGCACAGCATCTTGGATGTTTTCATTATGTAACTGTGTTATGATATGGCTGATTGAAGGATAAGCTGACTAAAGGTTTTGAGTGTTTACTGTCGGATATATTTTTGTTTCCTTGTCTAAGCGCAGGGAAGAGATTCAGTGGATATTTTTGTGCTCTCTGAATGGGAATTAATTTTGGCGCTGGATGCTGTGGATCAAAGTGGCCGCGATCAAAAGCAGTGAGGGGGAAAAAATCTGCGGGAAGGCTTCTCGCAGCTTCCCGAGAATATGACACATTGTAGAGAGCGAGAACAAGCAGAGCCGCGCTTGCTGCCAGCAGACTTAAACTCTGCTTTAATGAGAGCTAACGCCTTTCCTGACTTAACACTGTTATTACATTTTCTGAGTTTAAAGCCACAAGTGATGTAAGCAGCTGAACTGTTTCCAAAGCAACAACTGGCTCAAGCATTTCACATTTATAGTAAGTCTAATAAAGTAGTCATCGGTGAGGACATTTAATAATATGTTTGGGGTTGTTTAATATTGATTGCATCGTTGCTGCAGTGAAGCCCCATTATTACAAACCTGTCTTTCAGAATGGACATTGCCCAGGGGCTTTAGGGGATGTTTCAGTGGAAGAAGATACATTTATGATAAGGAGAAGTGCTTTGCTAGTTCCCACTGGATTGTAATGCGATTTGATAGTTTAGCAATGACAAACCACAACTGAGATTAGCTGCTCCGAGCTTTTGTGGTACGTTTGATTTTTAGCACCTGACGCCTCAAATCCATTGCCTGATGGGTAAATGAGCTTTCAACACATGAGTACTGTGCTTACGAAAAGGGGTAGCACAAAAACAAACAGGTTTGCAGGTACTGATGGCCAAAACGGTGGTCGTAAAAGTGTAAGAAGTTAGTCATTGCTTTGGGACAGTATATCCTGTACACTTTGACTGCGGTATATCTTAATGTATGCTATTTCCCTGTGAAAGAAAGATCAAACATGCATTTCTATAGCACCTTTCACAATCTCATGACATTCCAAAGCAGTTCACAGCCAATTAAATACTTTTGAAGTGTTATCACTGCTGTAATGTAGGGAAACATAGCAACCAATGTTCCTAAATAGATTACAGCCTGAGGTTCAGAGGGCATTGATGAACCAGTTGAGGCTTGCTATCCTGGTTTTTACACATTTCAACCTCTCAGCATCTTGTAGCACACGCCTGTGTAATCTTGTATGTAACTTGCAGTCAGCTGCCTATCCTATCCATTCTGCATGTTCTTACAAGAACATAACTTTAATGCAGAAAAATACCCCACGTGCTTTACAGAGGCGAGATGAAAATGGACACTGTGCACAGAAGGAACTATTGGGTAGGGTGGCCAACAGCTTGGCCGATAATTTTAAGTAGGGTCTTGGAGGAGGAGGAAAGGGAGATGGTAAAGTGGCTGAGTTTAGGGAAGGAATTTGTGGGACATAGACGGCTAAAGGTAAGTCGGAGGAATAGAGAGTTTGGGTGGTGTTATAGGGCTGAAAAAGGTTATGGAGATGGAGGGGCTTGGGGGCGGTAGAAGATCATTTAGGGATTTACATTCTAATGCTTGATATCTGTTGCCGGCCATGTCCAATGTTGTTCTTCCATTGTTTTCAGCTACAGTGCAGTCATGTGAGAGTGAGAAATGTGAGGAAGGCCAATGCAAGTAGATCAACTCTTGAGTGTATATTATCACCAACAGTAGGTGGATTTGGTAGGACCAACATTGGAGTGGGGGTGGGAAGGAAGCTCCCTCAATGTTTTGAGGAAGCCACTTACACACAATACTGCCACAGTATCGAAACAACGCTCATCAAAGTCACAAATGACATCTTATGTGACTCTGACAAAGGCAAACAATCCCTCCTCGTCCTTCTTGACTTGTCTGCAGCCTTTGACACAGTTCACCACTCTATCCTTCTCCAACACCTCTCCACCGTCGCCCAACTGGGTGGGACTGCACTCGCCTGGTTCCATTCTTATCTATCTAATCGTAGCCAGAGAATCACCTGCAACGGCTTCTCGTTCCGCCCCTGCATTGTTACCTCTGGTGTCCCCCAAGGATTTATCCTTGGCCCCCTCCCATTTCTCATCTATATGTTGTCCCTTGGCGACATCATCTGAAAACACAGCGTCAGTTTCCATATGTACGCTAATGACACCCAGCTCTACCTCACTACCACTTCTCTCAACACTTCCACCCCCCACCCCCCACCCCCCCCACCCCAACGGTCTCTAAATTGTCAGACTGCTTGTCCGAGGGTGAGCAGAAATCTTCTCCAATTGAATATTGGGAAGACCGAAGCCATTGTTTTCGGTCCCCGCCACAAACTCCGTTCCCTAGCCATTGACTCCATCCCTCTCCCCAACTTCTGTCTGAGGCTCAACCAGACTGTTCGCAACCTTGGTGTCATATTTGAACCTGAAATGAGCTTTCAAACCACGTAACTGCAGCATAATTAATACCGCCTATTTCCACCTCCGTAACATCGCCTGTTTCCGCCCTTGCCTCAGCTCATCCACTGCTGAAACCCTCATTAATGCCTTTGTTACCTCGAGACTTGACTAATCCAATGCACTCCTGGCTGGCTTCCCACGTTCTATCCTATGTAAACTAGAAGTCATCCAAAACTCAGCTGCCCGTGTCCTAACATGCACCAAGTTGGCACAATGACCCCGCTGGAGTGGAACTAAACTCCAGAACTAGTGGGAACCTATTCAACCTTCGCCGTCTCCAGGCCAGATCCAAGACCGTCCCATCTTCTGTCGTTGAGCTACAGTACGCGGATGACGCTTGCGTCTACGCACATTCAGAGACTGAACTCCAAGTCATCGTCAGCATCTTCACTGAGACATACGAAAGCATGGGCCTTACACTAAACATCCGTAAGACAAAGATCCTCCACCAGCCTGACCCCACCACACAGCACTGCCCCCCAGTCATCAAGATCCAAGGCGCGGCCCTGGACAATGTGGACCATTTTCCATACCTTTGGAGCCTATTATCAGCAAGGGCAGACATCGACAACAAGGTTCAACACTGCCTCCAGTGAGCCAGCACAGCCTTCGGCCACCTGAGGAAGAGAGTTTTCAAAAATCAGGCCCTCAAATCTGGCACCAAGCTCATGATCTACTGGGCTGCAGTGATACCCGCCCTCCTGTATGGCTCAGAGACATGGACCATATACAGTAGACACGTCAAATTGCTGGAGAAATACCACCAACGATGTCTCTGCAAGATCCTGCAAATCCCCTGGGAGTGTCCTCGATCAGGCCAACATCCCCAGCATCGAAGCACTGACCACACTTGACCAGCTCCGTTGGGCCGGCCACATTGTTTGCATGCCTGACACAAGACTCCCAAAGCAAGCGCTCTACTTGGAACTCCTACACGGCAGGCAGGCCCAAAGTGGGCAGAGGAAACGTTTCAAGGACACCCTCAAAGCCTTCTTGATAACCTGCAACATTCCCACCGACACCTGGGAGTCCCTGGCCAAAGACTGCCCTAAGTGGAGGAAGAGCATCCAGGAGGGCGCTGAGCACCTCAAATCCCGTCGCCGAGAGCATGCAGAAAGCAAGCGCAGGCAGCGGAAGTAGCGTGCGGCAAACCAGAATCCCCACCCACCCTTTCCTTCAACGACTGTCTGTCCCACCTGTGACAGAGACGGTAATTCCCGTATTGGATTGTTCAGTCATCTAAGAACTCATTTTTAGAGAGGAAGCAAGTCTTCGAGGGACTGCCTATGATGATGATGATGATGATGATGAACTCACACCGTCCTGATCACCCATCATCCCTGAATTCGCTGACCTACGTTGGCTTCCGGTTAAGCAGCGCCTTGATTTCAAAATTCTCATCCTTATTTTCAAATCCCTTCATGGCCTCGCCCCTCCCTATCTCTGTAATCTCCTCCAGCCCTATAACCCGCCTGAGATGTCTGCTCCTTTAATTCTGCCCTCTTCAGCATCCCTGATTATAATCATTCAACCATTGGTGGTCTTGCCTTCTGTTGCCTAGGCCCCAAGCTCTGGAACTCCCTGCCTAAACCTCTCCGCCTAGTTACCTCTCTTTCTTCCTTCAAGACGTTCCTTAAACGTAGCTCTTTGATCAAGCTTTTGGTGACCAGCACTAATTTCTCCTTATGCGGCTCAGTGTCAAATTTTATAATCTGATAATACTCCTATGAAGAGCCTTGGGGCTGTTTCACTACATTAAAGGCGCTATATAAATACAAGTTGTTGTAAAACCAGCTCAGGACTGCAAATAGCTCCGTAGTCAAAAGAGTGCTATACATTCATGGGCATATCTGGCAGAAGGTTCGTAAAAGTAGTGATTCTACCACAAATATTCTGATAAATCTATTTATCTTGTTTCTAAAATATTTCAATTGCTGTTGCAATCTTGCTAATACCCTCTGCCCCATCCTGGACAAGAGCAGCAGTTTAATTGTGGGTGGAGTGAACAACCAACAGCTGCACAATACAGCTCCCTCCCCTCCCTGAAGACTCACTCAGTTTTGCAGGCAGCACATATGTGTAGCACATGACATGATTGGTTCATTGCCACATCTTTTCATCCAGTTTATCTGCAAGGGGTCTGCCTCGGCTCAATACCACATCACTCACTGCAGCATGTCTGGCAGAGGTTCACCAGACAAATGGCCCATTTTTTTTCCTTTTCAATTGTCCCCTCTCTCTTCACCTGAAGGCACTGCCTCTTCTGATTCAGTGGGCAACTATGACCATCTGGCGCCTCATCCAAGGGTTCAGTCTTCATATTTGAGGACTGGGATTGAATGTTAGCAAGCTACTTTACCGCAAAGAGCATTGCAGCCAAATCCAGTCCTGTCCGCACCTGGCATGCAGACATGAGCGTCCGTCAGCAGGTGTTATTGGGTGGTGATCGGGGACAAGAAGTCTGGTTGATGCTTTCTTCTCGTTAGTCCAAGGCACTGAGGCCAATTGCAGTAACTCAACTGTTGCCCCAGTTGAGATAAGGTAACTCAGCACAGATCAAGAATTGAAAAAGGGGTAGCACAAAAACAAACTGGTTTGCAGGTACTGATGGCCAAAACGGTGGTAGTGAAAGTTAGTCATTGATTCGGGACAGTATATCCTGTACACTTTGACTGCGGTATATTTTAATGTACATTAGGTATGCTATTTCCTTGTGAAAGAAAGAACAAACATACATTTCTATAACACCTTTCGTAACCTCAGGACCTTCCAAAGCAGTTCACAGCCAATTAAGTACTTTTGAAGTGTTGTCACTGTTGTACTGTAGGGAAACATAGCAACCAATGTTCCTAAATATATTATCAAACCAGGATTGAACTTGGGTCTTGCCTGGTATATATGACCCAGTATCACATCAGGTAGTGCATTTACATACTGTGTCAATCGGACCCCTGGATTTGTCCTCAAACTTTATCCTCAAACCATCTGGCACACCCTGTATTGCTCACCACACTAGAGCATCAAGAGAGGTGTAGTTTGCGACTGTGGCAGATTGCAACTTGGTTTACATTGAAATTTATTCCTGTCACCTAAGGATTTCTAAGGCAACTAACCCCATCAGGAGTCACACTGACAATTAAATAGTAAGCGTGTTGTCACTCATGTTTACATGGAGCTGAAATCTGGAAGAGTGCCAAATGTCATGATAGAAATTGTAGTTGCAAGTCTGTTTGAATTTTGCAAATTGGGGGAACAGCCAGAGCATTGCCCCATAAGCTCTTCATGGAGAGTGTCCTCTGCTATGTGATTCCAATTACTGAATGGCTTTGAGATCTGGGAGAAGCAAATTAATTCACCCCAGAACTACTGTATGAATTGAATTGAAAGATGTTATACTTTAACTTTCCAAGTTTGGGTCCTTGTTTTGTCCAGTGTGATTGTATGACTTATCCCATGTTACATTACTCTCATACACGATTGTTAATGACTGTCTGTCTTCACCTGTGAGTATGCGCATTGTGAGTGGCTTAACCAGTCATGTGATGTTCACAAGACTCAATAAAACCCCAGTCAGTTGGATCTAGGCCATCCATGATGAGGTATGTGGTTATGAGCCTAGTGGATGAACTGGTAATGTGTAGTGTTATTGTTAAACCTTTGTTAATAAACCAACTAGTTCTTGACTGCAATGTGTTGCTATAAATTCTTAAGCAAAGAACCCACGAAGCAAATATATTATAATTACCTTTCTTTGGATCTAGGCGGGAGACAAACATTATCATCCGAGTTGTGCACGATGCAGCAAATGCAATCAGATGTTCACAGAAGGGGAAGAAATGTACCTGCAAGGTAAGATGTCACTCCTTTCAAAATGTTCAAGTAAACAATTTGTTCTCCTCAAGATAAGGAATAGTAGTGCTGGGAATTTAAATATTTGCATGCCTGGGTCACCCAGTGTCAGCATTGAGAACTTTCAGGCCAGATATATCATGCTCAGTTGCAGACTATGGCTCACTGTACACTACTCCAACACTGCATCTCCACCTTAGTAGAGTGCTCCCTTCTGTACCAATGTCATTTTTGTTTCATACCCCAGCCATCCCGAAGTGAGATTGACAATCTGTGCAGCGTTGTCCCATGGTGTGAACTGACTAAGAACAGGATTAATACTGCCAAAAGCTAATTTCATGGAGAACCATACAAACAAGAAAGGTTGAAAGTCTTCTCTCACTCTATCACTTTGGGTTACGTTTGAATCCAAGTCCTGCCCAGAATCACCCAGTCTTTCAGATGTGGCTGCTTTCAATACCTTCAACCAACAGGCTCTTTGATGCTGTGATTGGATAGCAGTAAAAATAAAATTTGAATACATACTTATCATTTAAGTACAGCATAATTGATTTCTGTTCTATTAAACAGGGTGGGTCAGAAAATTAAGTTACTTGGAACAAAATGTACAGATGAGAAGAATGGCAACAGGATTTAAATACCTAAACAAATTGGGAGCTTTAGTGACTGTTTGCAAGCAACTTTCAAATGGAGTAGAACTCATTTTATAATGGTATAATTGCAACCGTCTGTAAAAGCCATTTTAAAGTCGAGATGACATGATGGTTCACTACACGAGAATGCTGATGTATGGAAAGAGGGGAATCAGATCGAGCATTGCCTCAGGCTGCTCTCTTAAACCTCAAAATGGTCAATTCTGAGTTGCAATGGCTCCAGGCCCAGAAATGGGAATAGGAGCAAATAGAGTGGGCTACTTCAAAAAATAAAGTGTACTAAAGTCACATGCTTTGTAAACGAGTATTCTATTACTGGAAAGTCAAAAGTGATGTCTATAAGATTAGGTGATCTCGGAGAGCCCTGAAAGAGGAAGAATTCACTGCATGTGTATTTGAAAATATTGATAGCTTGACTCAGCTGGTAGAACTCTCATGTTTGACTTAGAAGGTTGTTGGTTCGAACCACACTCCAGGACTTGAACAAAAATAACTAGACTGAGACTTCAGGATCAATTTTAACGTTGTTTGGTGGGCAGAAACCAGATAGACAGTCAATTAAAATGGCCATAGGGCTTACCTGCACCGATCTCCTTGCCTTCCCGTTGGTTCCAATCATACTCTACACTTCCGAGCAGCAGTCAATGGGGTCCTTCTTTAAATAATCAGATCAGATTCCGATGATATCATCGGGACCAGACTGCCATTTTAATCAAAAGCCTGCACAAGGGAATCATTGTGACTTCTTCGTCAGGTCAAAGCTGTGTGAAGAGGAGCTGGACCACATGAGGCCCAAAACTTTTTGGTATTTTTGTTCTCTTTCCTTGTTGGGCCAGGTGAAGCAGATTTCTGGGCCCTACAAGGATACCTTAGGCCTCGCCTGCATCAGGCTCTCCCGATCACCCTCCTTCCCCCGCCTACCCTCATTCCCAACCACGGGGCCCTCCCGAACCCCTTCCCAACTCGTTACTGTTAGATCTCTTAATTGTCAAAGAGATTCGAAATCCGGTAATAGGTTTAAAGTAGCTTTATTTCAGCAACAGTTCTTGGCAGAGTGCCAACTCTTTGTTACACACTGGAGCACATGTCTGAAAATGGCTGAATTTATACTGGATCAACTCGCCCCCTTTGATACTATTGGCTCAATTGACTCAACAGTCTAAGTTGTTAACCCATGGTTGGCTCTCAGCCCAAAGTCCTGAGATGTCAAGTGTGATTGATGGCTTAATGCATCGTGCCATTTCACACGTTCGCAATCTAACTGCTGTCTGTGTTTTCTCCCAACTTAATAGCTTGCTTGTACTCTCTATCAATCCCCCCTTTGATTCTTTCAAAAACTGAATCATAAAACATCAGGTATCACTGGTTAAACATTCTACAAAATAATTTCATACATGCTAATAGAGTTTCCTTCTAAAATTTGTTGATGTGTTTCGCCACATGTCCGGACAAGTAGTTTCCACACAAATTTACACCAACCCGAATTCCATCATGGCCACAATGAAAGTCTGGTTTTAGTAGGTTAATTAACCTCATTCCAATTTAATCCAAATCGGTATCTTAATTCAACCAGTAAACAACCTTCCATTAAACATAACATACCCCTGTGCCACGTACAGACGGTCTGCTGGGACCTGCTGGGCGTCTCTCCTGCGGGACAGCAGCTGCAGCCGCCTGGTTGCAACAGCATTTAATCAACATAAACAAACAATATAAAAGTAAAATAATTACAACGAATAGAATTAAACCTTCCACCAATGAAGTTCCTATTGAACCTAGCCATTCAGTGGCCCCGCTCCACAAAGTGAATGATGGGGGTTGCTTAAGTTTTCCTACCTCCTTTTGTATATGCTCCGCTAAGTGGATAATTTCTTCGGAGCTATCTGGGATATATATGCAACACTCAGTTCCGAGTAGGACGCAACTACCTCCCTTTTCAGCCAGGATGTAGTCAAGGGCCATTCTATTCTGTAGGGCTACTGTGCAGATTACTACCATTTCTGCATTGATTTTAACTAGGGACTCTGAGGTATCATTGGCTACCTGTTCCACAACTGATGCCATGTTAATGGATTCCCTTGCCAGTTTGATGGTCCCATACCCAGGGATCAGAATGGCAAAGAACCTCTCTGTTTCTGTGATAGCTCTCTTAGGACGGTGTAAATGTTCCGTCAGAGACTTTATATGATACATATATGGCACAATGTAGGCTAAATAGCAGGATCCTGTCCAATTCTGGGGCAGCAAAGGGTAGGCCTTGTGGCTACACACCCAATAGGTGCCATTATAGGCAATGAAGGTTAGCTGTTTCTTTGTCAGCAACACTTCGGGGCCTGTCCAGGCCTTTCCACCTGTTTTATTCAGAATCCCCGTTACGTTAAGAACTCCCACATTGGCCCAGTTTGGACGGTTCCGTGGCTTGATTATATTATAATTCCGGGAACAGTTACTATACCCTATATTTTGGCCCCCCATCATGTTTCTAATCAGACAGACTGATTCCCCCGGTCTTCCTACCCCCGTTGTATTAGTGATAACAAAAAATGGGGGCCATTTGGAATTATTGTAGCACGGTTGGTACCCCCCTTCAAAGGTAGCCAGATTGTAACCTGCTGACTTCTATTTAGGTGCCCAGTCTTCCGTATCCTGAAACGCATTGCCTGTTTTGTTTTGATTAATTATCCACTCAGCCATTTCCGAGATAGTCAAGTGAATTGGCCTCAAGAGAATCCCTCCCTTTGAGTGAATAGGAATATGCGCACATACCCAACAACTGGAAATGTTACTTTGTTTGGCATAAATGTATGACATATGTAAAAAGGTATTTGCATGTAATTCCCTGGGTACTCTACTATTTCGCTTTGGTGCAGAAGGTCGGCTAGTAAGAAGTAGGCAAATGCCGAGAATACCTACAGTCAGTAGTAGAGTAAATTTATTCATTTTGGCAAGAAGTAATTGTCCTTATCAGATTTCAGCTTCAGTTACGGGTGCTCGTTTAACGTGTGAGGCGTGGATCCAGGCTTTCTTTCCTTGGACTTTAACAGCTGCCTGGGTGGTCAATAGCACTTGGTAAGGTCCCTCCCACTTGGCACCCAAAGGTTCTTTATGCAACTTTTTCACATAAACCCAGACTCTCGGGATGATGTCGTGTCCTCCTTCAGGTGGATTACCCCAAGCTGCCGATACCTGTCGGGAAACAGAACTAATAGCATTGGTTGGGTTCTGACAGTATGATAACAAAGTGTCACTCATTAAGTGAACATCAGCTTTCCGTAAATCGATAGTTCCTGGCAGCGACATGGATCTTCCTGTTATAATTTCAAATGGACTTAGACCTGTAGTTCTGTTTAGGGTTGCCCTAATGCTACATAGCACTATTGGTAGTGCCTGGGGCCATGGTGTTCCTTCTTGGTGATATTTGGCAAGCCGTTGTTTCAGAGTTTGATTCATTCGCTCTACTTGTCCTGATGATTGTGGGTGATAAGGACAGTGTAAATCCCAAGTAATGTTCAGTAACCTACGGACTTCTTGGCAGACAGCACCTGTGAAGTGTGTCTTCTGATCTGAGTCAATGCTACTCGGGACTCCCTATCGGGGAATGTAATCCTTACACAAGACCTTTGCAGTGTGATTGGCTGTGGCTCTTTTAATTGGGACAGCTTCTACCCATCTAGAAAATCTGTCGACCATGAAAAGAATGTTAGTGTATCCTTGGCATGGAGGGAGAGATATATAATCGACCTGCAGATGCTGGAATGGTCCGACAGGGGCAGGGGGCCTCAGTTGGGGCATTACCGTGATGGGTCTAGAATTATTTTTCTGGCAGACCACACAGCGGTCTGTTACCAGCTGGGCATGTTTTTTAAATCCCCGACCCCACCAGCTTTTCTGGAACCGTGCCGTCATCTGTTGTGAGGCCAAGTGTCCCCACGAGTGGATCTGTTGGGCTAAAAAAGGCATAAGCGCTTGTGGCGCGACTGGCTTGTCGGTAACTCTTTGTCTCCAGACACCATCTTCACATAGCTTAATTCCTGCCTCAATCAATGGCCACTTTTCCTCTCGGGAGCACTCGCCTTGCATTGTTTGAAGGTCTCGTGTTAGAGTCCTGAGTGCTTTCAATCTGCTCATCTGTGTTGGTTCTTCTGGGGGAGCGCCCTGTGAGGTGGCATCTTGAGCTGCCTGGTCGGCTAGGGCATTTCCCTGTGCTTCTGTGGTATTTTCCTTGGTATGGGCCTTACACTTCAGGATGGACACTTCCTGAGGTAATTGTATGGCCTCTAGTAAGTCTCGGACCTTTTCCATTTCGGATAGGTGCACCAGCAGCAGTGAGGAATCCTCTTTTTCGCCATAACAGACCAAAGTCGTGAGCGACTCCAAAAGCATAATGCGAATCTGTGTAGACATTAGTTGTCTGTCCTTCTGCTATTCGACATGCTTCTGACAGGGCCTGTAACTCTGCCTGTTGTGCTGACGTTCCTGAGGGTAAACATCCTTTTGCCACTACCTCATATAAGGTTGTAACTGCCCATCCTGCTTTTCTGGTACCATTGTCAACAAAGGAGGAACCATCTGTCAACAAAGGAGGAACCATCTGTAAACAGGATGAGGTCTGGGTTGTGCAGAGGCTCCTCTGCTGCTAAGGCTGCTTCTTCTGTTTCTTTTAAAATCTCCACGCAGTCATGCTCTTCACATTCTTCCCCCTCTTGCTCCCTCGATTCTGACATCGGGAGCATAGTTGCGGGATTAACGGGGCGGGCCCAGAAGATATGGAGATTAGGAGCTTCCAAAACTGCTGTCCAGCGGGTCCATCTGGCTGCCGTCACCTGAGACAATCTAGTCATAGAAGCAAGGTGTGTACGGTGTGGGGACACTTGACAATCAGCTTTTGGTCGAGGACTAGACCCGCAATCATTACCGCTCGACATATGGCCTTTAGGCAACTTCCCCATCCGAGGGCTACCGCATCCAGTTTTGCCGAATAATAGCCAATAGGTCTTTGCCGATCCCCATATTCTTGTGTCAGTACAGCTGTCATGTATCCTTCTTTCTCATGGACAAATAGGGTAAATGGCTTACCACTGTCGGGGATTCCCAGAGCCGGTGCCGAACACAAGGCCTTTTTCAAACTCAGGAAGGCCTTTTGCTGTTCCTTAGTGAGGGTGATGGCTTCTTTAGAGGCACGTTTCCCCTTTAAAATATCATTCAATGGCTGAGCAAGGTGTGTGAAGGAGTCAATCCAATTTCTTTTAAAATTACACAGTTCTAAAAAAGACCTTAGTTCCTGAATAGTGGTGGGTTTTTTAGCAGCCCGAATGGCTGCACTTCTATCCTAGGTAAGTTCTCTCTTTCCTTGTGAAATCTTTTGTCCCAGGTATACAACCTTTCTTGGGATATTTGTGCTTTTTCGATGCTGGCTTTATGTCGTTTCAGCCAAAGGTGGTCCAGCAGAGCTCATAAATCTTGTTCATGCTGATATTCCGTGTTTGAAGTTAGCAGGATATCGTCTACATATTGGATGACTGTGGATGACTGGGGAGGTGATTCTCACAAATGGCTTTGTAAAACCATGTGGAATACCGTAGGGCTGTTGTGGAAACCCTGCGGTAACCGGGTGCTGTTGTCCTTGGACAGTGAAAGCAAACCACTGTCGAACCTCCGGTGCCAGAGGCACCGACCAAAATCCGTTGGCTATATCTATAACCGAGAAATATTTATGTTCCGGTTTGAGAGCATTAAAAATGGTGGAGGGATCTGTGACCAAAGGAGCTTTTTGATCAATACACTGGTTAGCTTTCCAATAATCAACGATCAAACGCCAAGTCTCATTAGATTTCTGTACCGGCCACACGGGGCTATTGGAGGAGCTATGCGTTTTAATAAGCACCCCTTGTTTCCCCAATTGCTGAATAACTGGTAGGATTCCCACGATGGCAGTTGGACTGATGGGATACTGTTCAGTGCATGGAGGCTTGGTAAATGACGCAGGCTCCATCTGGAGTAGGCCACAATCGTTCTTGTCTTTAGCCCATATCGGGTGTTCCTTCAATTCTTCTTTCTTGGAAGTTCTAATTGACCATGTTACCCGACCATCCTCGAAATGCAACGATGAATCTACTTGGATTAGGACGTCCATTCCCAAAAGGGGTTGACCTACTGGGCCTATCCAGACTGGCGTGGTTAGTTCATGTGGACCCAGCCCAAAAGTACCAGTGTTATCCTTTTAATTTCCATTTTATGGCCCCCAACTCCATAGGCTGTACGTGCCCTACCATCCAACGGCAAAGAGTCTCCATATTGTAGGGGTAAGCATGTTAATTCCGCCCCTGTGTCTAAAAGACAGTCCACATCCTTCTCACCCACCCTCACAGTTATATATAGCCCATCTCCCCTCTGTTATATTAGTGCGAGGAGGGGGGCCAGGGCGGGCTCTAATCGTTTTTTGCTATCCCAAGTAACTCCTTCTGTTGTTGTATTGTCAGTCGCTTAAATGCTTCCATGAGGTCGTTATCTTGTAACAAGCCTGGTTTGTTGGCTGAATTGTATCCCTGGCTGCGTCCTCTTCCCCGGCCACGACCTTGCTGTTTTGCCCTGCACGTCTTGGCCCAGTGACCTTCTTTCCCACAATAATGACATTTTCCGGGTAATTTTCCACATGACTGTTTATCGGAATCCTGGGATTTCCATCCCATAGCCTGGACAGCTCGGACTTTAGCTCCCATATCCCTGTCTAATTGGTTACATCGATCCACCAACACTGCAAAGGTAGTTCCTCTACCTTCCCAGTCCGGCAACACTACCTTAAGCATTTTGGACAGTTCTGGCTTTAGACCTGCCACGAAAGTTGCTTTCAGGGGTCCAAACACTTGTTCATCTATTTCCTTATCCGTATGATTCATACCCGAATGTTCTAGCCACGTGCATCTAAACCGCTCGTCATACTCCAGGACCTCCTCTGTTCCTTTCTGTTGGCAGGCTGCAATTTTTCCCCAGTCTGTCTTAGCTGGACTGAAGGTTTGCAGCCAGTGTTTAATCGCCTCCCATCAAGCGTTTAATTCTTGCTCATCCTGCCCCAAAGCTTCTTCTACCTTGGCGTGCAATTTTCTTCCTTGTGTTTTTGGTACTATTATGGTCAAAATTTGTACTCTGTCCCAGGGATGAAGTTGATATATATTTCTTAAGCGGTCCAATCGGTCCCACGTTTTCACTCCCCCTTTCTTTGGATTGGGCAACTCCTTGGACCATTTATCAATTTTCTCTGGGTCAACCGGATGATGAAATAAGTATTCTGTATACTCCCTTTTCTTTGTTCTTTTGTTTCCGTCCTCAGCCGCAATCTCTTTTGATTTGACTACAACTCGTTTTTTTTTTTAAACGGGGCAAAACGCACCCCTAATTCTTCATCCTCCGACCCTGTATCGTCGGAGGACTCAGAATCCGTATCTATTCCTTAGTTGTGTCTTCGGGTTTGCGCTTTTAATTTATCCAAACATGGGTACCCTGGGAATTGACTGATACATTTTCCTTTTCCTATTGCTGTCTCTTGACCTAATGATTTTTTCCATTCTTTAATTTCACCTTTAAGATCTTTAACTTCCGATTCCGACTTTTCAAGTTCAAGTTTTTTCTGTCTTAGTTGTTCACAAACCGCTTGCAATTGGTCCTTTGTACTGGTCAGGTCCCTATCATGTTGGGACCGCGTCATGATTTCATTCAGCTGTCTGATCTGTCCCATAACGGCTAGGGACCATCTGGTTCGCTCTTTATTTTTCATACGGGTCGTTTTTCCCTAGACCCTTTTGATGTTGTCCAAGGACCATTAACCTTTGGAGGTACCGTACTTTTGTTCAATCTTGATACAGGTTTTTTTAGATAAGTCGAATTGTTGCTCTATGTATTCTTTCAACTGTTGGAGGATTTCATCTATCGAAACCTCAGGTGGGGCCCGCCCGCCTTTAACAGTTGTAGGCAATTCTTTACTCTTATCTTCTGCTGCCATAGTACTGATTTCTTTACTGGGGTCGCGAGTCGTAGGCTTTCCAGCTGGGTCAGTGGGTTGGTAATTAATTAACTAACATATCGCCGAAGTCTATATGGGACCTCGAGCCGACTACCAACCGGAGGGTTTGCAAACTGGAGGCTTTTGGCATCACGTAGAGGGGGGGGTGAATTTAGACAATTGACCGAGGAATTTATAAAGAGGAATCCTTACCTCAGTATACCGATGTAGGTCCGATGTCCAAAATTCAGTTTCTTCCCTCAGCGATCCTGTTCGTGACGCCAAAATTGTTAGATCTCTTAATTTTCAATGAGATTCGAAATCCAGTAATAGGTTTAAAATAACTTTATTTCAGCAACAGCAGCAGCAGTTCTTGGCAGAGTGCCAGCTCTTTGTTACACACTGGAGCACATGTCTGAAAATGGCTGAATTTATACTGGATTAACTTACAACAATGAACTCTCTCCCTTTGATACTATTGGCTCAATTGACTCAACAGTATGAGTTGTTAACCCATGGTTGGCTCTCAGCCCAAAGTCCTGAGATGTCAAGTGTGATTGATGGCTTAATGCATCGTGCCATTTCACACGTTCGCAATCTAACTGCTGTTTGTGTTTTCTCCCAACTTAACAGCTTGCTTATATTCTCTATCAGTTACCTAAGTGTGCCTTCGATGCGGAGGACTGAACGGTTTGTCGTCCTCCTCAAGCCCCACCTGCACAACTTCTGCCCCAAGTTAAAATTGGGGCTTCTAGTGCCATACTAAGGGTGTGCTGCAGTGTCAGCTGTGATGTTAAACATAGGTATTGTCCTCCTGTTCAGCTGGGTGCATGTGCGCCATTAAATTATTTGAAGAGAAACAGGGAGTTCTCCTTGGCAACATTTACCCCTCAACTTGCACTACCAAAAATAGGTTGCCTGGTTATTCATCTCATTGCTGTTTGTAGGATCTTACTGCTACACAATTGCCGATATAACCATCAAGCCTGTGTGGTGGCTGGTGTGCAACAGCCACCACACGTTAAAAAAAATCCACGCGCAGGCATCTTCCGCCCTTCAAGATGTAGTTCGGGACCTGGAGTATTAGGTCCTTCATTGAAACACGTGTGAACTCATCCCTTTTTGGTGTGGAAGTAAGTCATCCTCACTTCGAGGAACTGCTGATGATGATGACAACCATCACTGTACTTTAAAGTAATTCATTGCATGTAAAGTGCTTCTGAGATATATGTGATGAAGTGTTATATAAATGCCATTCTACTTTTCCTACAGCGCTCGCTGTATTAGTGAGAGATCCCAAACACAAGTGCATGGCACAGAACATACTGATAAGGCATGGTTATAGTTTCTATTGGAGAAAAAAACAGTTCTCATTTTGAAGCAGATTGTGAGGAAACACAATTCAAAGCACAGCCCGTTTAATTTTACTTTCCTGACATTTGAATTCAATCCACAGTAACTTAATGCCTCTTCTGATACTGAACCAACCAGTTTCAGCTCTAATGTTCAGCAAGGTTTGGTTCCAAGTCAAACTTCTACTAATTCAAAACAAAAACTAATATCCGTTTCAGGAATTCACGTATATGGAGCTAAAGCTCTTGCTTTAGTGTTCATTGGCTGCTGGCCCCCATAGCCTGGCTCTTCCATAGCCCGGCTCTCCCATAGCCAGCGGCCACATTAGCTTAAATGTGCAGGAATGTTTTAGACCAGCAAGGCTTTTCATTGCGTCTTCCTCGTTGCAAGTGGTCTTACTGGTGGAGCAGCTCCTGTCAGGTGTTGGCTCCATGATATCACAGTACAGACCAAAACTGCTCTAAATGTGGCAATTAACTGACCAGAGCATTCAGATCATTGTGTTTTTCAGTTGGAATATATTTTCTAGGATTAGCAAAAAAGAACATTGCCAGGGCAGTGTTTAACCAACTCCTGTCACACCAGACCAAGGAATACTTGGCACTGTTAGCAAGGACAGAGAGGAACCTCCAGCAGCAATGCCACCCCACACTAAAGAAATTAAGCACAGTAGTTGACATTTAAATAAAATGGCTTTTTCGAGGTCCCTCGGTCTCAAATCATCACAACTGCAACATTTATACCTTTGCCAACTTCTCCCGGAGTTTATTATCTACGTCAGTGAAATAGCCTTTTGTTGTCTGCTCCAGTTTAATGAATATGGTGAGAGGAGGCAGTGGTTTGCAATTTTTATCAAATACATTTGTTGTGTTGTAAGGTTCATGATGTTTTCGTTTGCATCAGTCATTCCTCTGTCATGTATTAACTGACACAATCCAAATGTAGTTCACTTTGCAGAGTTTCATGTTCATGTTCCATTTGTTTCCCCATAACAGGCTCTACAGTTTGGCATCCCGACTGTAAGAAGTCTACCAGGGCTGAAGAGAAGCAAAGGGTGAGCTCATATTGAGAATAAACAATGGTCTGAGTGTTAATTATTCACATGTATTTATCCTGTTTCCATGCATCTGGTTCATTTTTCTGTGTAGGCAACCATAGTGCAGTTTCCATCTATTCTGAACCTGGTTATCTCTTCCCTCTTACAGGTGAAGAAGATTTCCTCTGTGTGCTACATGTAACATAATTTTAAACCTGTTTATAAAGAATGGGTCTATGATTTTGTTAGATGTAGTGTGCAGGGAGTATTATCAGAAAAACAATTCTCCAATTATTTGTTTTCTACTCTTTGAAAACATTTGTCTTCCAGTAAAGGAATAATCTGATACTAGCCACGATCAGTTTGAGCTCACCAATGAGAAGCAATCTCAATCGTGTTGTGCAAGAATGATCACTGTTGATATGTCCATTGTTAGACTTTCAATGGCATCTTACAGTTTCATTTTTATATAATCTTTTCCCAAACATGGAATTAGCACTATCAGGCTAGTGTAGCACGACTTGATAATACGCTTTTAAAGCACTTTATTAGATCTCATGGCAGAGGAGTAGGAAGGGGAATTTGTTGGATATTTCAAAGCAGTAATGCCCCATGAATATTCTTAAGACACCAATGGAAATTAATACTTTTTCCTTCTCTGTTACTTACTACGAATTTGATGATAACTTTGATATGTCACTGTTACTAGTCTGAGACCTTGACCAGAATTTTATCTTTGAACTGGAAAGAGAGCGGAAGGGCTGCAATGTGGTTGGGAAACCCAGGAGAATGGGATTGGAAATTGGAGGAGTGGGGGCCAGGGATTGGAGGCTGGACGGCAGATCAGGACTGGGGTTCGAAGGCTGGGGGGGTGGTTGTGGGGGGGGTGTCGGGGGCTGGGGATCGGAAGGCCGGGTGGCAGTGGGGGGTGGGTGGGTGGTGTTCAGAGGCCTCCGGGGGGGGGACGATAGGAAGGGTCGGGGGTGTCCGATCGTGGGGTTGGAAAAGCAGGAACGCTGGATCCAGCAGGTAAGTGGAAAGTCACTGGATCCAGCAGTCCTCACCTTCCTTTTGTTGACGGGTTCCCCAGGCAACCCACCTGCCCACAGTTAAATTTAAAATGGACCTCCAACATGAGGCACACAGTGTCATTATATCATTTAAAGTGCCAACCTGCCACCTGGAAACGGGTTGGCTTCCTGCCCCCCATCCTGCCTCCGTTAAAACCAGAAGTAGGCGGGTTGGGGTTGGGATTTAGATTTGAAAACTTTAACCTCCCACCTGACCCCAACTCACCTGTTTTTTGGGGTTAAAATTCCCCCCTTCAGTTGGCCTCAAAGTGGAGCAAAAATGTGATTTATCAGCTTCAGTCCGAGGGCATCTAGGGATCGGTGCTCAGCCCAACTGAAGCGGCTCAAATCCATGAAACCTGAACCTGGCCCTGGCCAAAAAAGATGTGCCCTTCTCCAATTCAATGGTAATGTGAAAACTTGGCTCAGCACCAGTTTAAAGTTTGTCCACATCATCTTCATGATTGAGTCATAAAACATAAAACAATCATAAAACAAATAAAGCTCACTTTACCACAGTTCAACCCTAGCTGATCAATTTGGGGAGTGGGGGGGGGTTGGCATTTTGACCTGAAACCACAGTCACTCCAGGAAACAATACTGTGCATTAAAAAAAAAAAATTCCGGCCTGCCAAGCTTTCTATTTTCTTTGGAAGAGGTCATTTGGAATTTTACCGGGATATTTGTGACACTGAGAGTAATATTTGCTTTCTTAAGCTGATGTAACGGGGAGTGCCGTCCCCCTAGCATAGGTGTTCAATGCATAGATCTGGGGTTGTGCTTCATGCTCGAACAGTGTGTAAACCAATAAATAGTGGAGGGAGGGGCAGTTGTCAAGCTGTATTTCCACCGAGGTCACTCCATGGTTTTGTACATACTGGAAGGGAAGATGAATCTTAAAACAAAAGTGGAAAAGAAGAAACTCATGCAATTGACAAAATAAACAGGCTCCTACATCAAGAAATACCAGTTCATCAGAGCAACTGGTAAAATGTAATTAAAAAAAAGTGTGGGAGAAGTTTCAGAGAATGCGGTTAATATTTCATAAAAAGTTGCTGGTTTTGTCAGTTGGACTGGGACCTCAAGAGGAGGAGGAAAGGCCTAGTCAGCCTGCAGACACAGTTAATCAGCAGCAAAATCTTGCTGTTGACTTTGAAGCCACAGTTGGCAGCAGAATTCTAAAGCGGAACTACTAGGTTATTTTATGCCACATAATTATTGCTTTAAAGTCATAATCGAACAATATAATAACAGGCTTACAATGAAACAGTGTGCAAAGCAATATTGGCCTGTCACTCAGATCCCACACTGAACAGTGAACCAACTTGTTCCTTTAATTAGAATGTTAATTGCCAATCGGATCATTCAGACTTTCAAATATGTTGTAGTCTCTTTAAATTAAACAATAATGGCAAAAAATGAATTCCCTTATTAACATGTTAAATTGCATTAGCTCTGTAATGCAAGTCATTAATGCTGTGCACTGAATCGACAAAGTATTGAATTTTAATTTCCACCCACATCCTCCGTTAGTAATAGAAGAATTGTGCCACATTGTCCTTCTATGGAGGTGATGCAGGACTATAAATCACCATTAATTTTTTTTTTAGCAGTTCGCTGCCTTCTCTCTAAGTGCTAATAAAGTAAACCTAATCAGATTTGTCAATGGAGTGAAATAGCGCTATGTTATCTGAGCATGCAAATAAATTCATGTCATTGTATGACATTCCTCTGGCCAGTATTTTAGCAGAGACATTAATCGTATCTGATGCGTCCACAACCATTAGGTCAATGTTTTTTTCATTGGAAAATATTCCAATTATCCGGGAGTATGAATTAAGCAATTTTAATAAAACAGAACACAAGGCAATTTTTTTGCATGATTTTGATTCAAATCATGCTTTTCCAAATGTCCTGCTACTGCTTCTTTAATAATGGACTGCAACATTTTCTCAACCACAGATGTTAGGCTAACTGGTCTATAGTTTCCTGCTTTTTGTCTGCCTCCTTTATTAAATAGGAGCGTTACATTTTCCGTTTTCCAATCTGCTGGGACCTCCCCAAAATCCAGGGAATTTTGCTAGACTATTTCAAAACATGATTTCATAACCAAACCAGCGTACTAAGCTTAACTAAGGGATACTACAGAGGTATGAGGGCAGAGTTGGCTAAAGTGGACTGGGAAAATAGATTAAAATGTAGGATGGTTGATGAACAGTGGTGTACATTTAAGGAGATATTTTGTAACTCTCAAGAAAAATGTATTCCAGTGAGGAGGAAAGGGTGTAAAAGAAAAGGTAGCCATCCGTGGCTAACTAAAGAAATAAAGGATGGTATCCAATTAAAAACAAGGGCATACAAAGTGGACAAAACTAGTGGGAAGACAAAAGATTGGGAAGTTTTTAAAAGCCAGCAAAGAGTGACTAAAAAAATGATGAGGAATGGGAAGATAGACTATGAAAGTAAATTAGCACAAAATATAAAAATAGATAGCAAGAGTTTCTACAGGTATATAAAAAGGAAAAGAGTGGCTCAAGTAAATGTTGGCCCCTTAGAGGAGGGGACCGGGGAATTAGTAATGGGGAACATGGAGATGGCAGAAACTCTGAACGAATATTTTGTATCAGTCTTTACAGTAGAGGACACTAAAAATATTCCAACAGTGGATAGTCAAGGGGCTACAGAGGGGGAGGAACTTAACACAATCACTGTCATGTATTCAACTATCATTGTAACCCATGAAAAAGCTGACCTAAGTTGTACACCTTGAGAACATTGACCACAAGGGGGTGATCTTGTGGGAGACACTCCTAACCTGGACTTTCAGGTATAAAAGGGGAAGCTCCACCCACCTTCATCACTTGAGGTCTTGGTAATAAAGGTAACTGGTGACAGAGTGACCTTCTCTCAAGGGCCTCGTGTGCATTTATACTGTACAGTAAGGACATATCATTGGCGACGAGAAACTGGGATTTAAACCATGCGAGCATGGCCACTAGCAGCACAGAAGAGAGGTACTGTGTTGGTGATGATTGGGACGACTTTATTGAGAGACTACAGCAAAGTTTTGTCACTAAGGAATGGTTGGGACAGGATTCGGCTGACAAACGCAGGGCTCATCTCCTGACGGTTTGTGGATCCAGAACGTACTCCCTGATGAAGGACCTTCTAGCGCCAGAGAAGTCGGCGGACAAGACATTCGAAGAGCTCAGTAAGTTGATCGGGGAACACCTTAAACCGGCGAGCAGCATGCACATGGCGAGACACCGGTTTTACACGCACCAACGGCGAGAAGGGAAAAGCGTTCCAGACTTCGTGGCAGATCTCCAGCGACTGGCGAGCCTATGTAAGTTCCCAGATGCATGCAGAGCGGAGACGCTGTGAGACTTTTTTATTGAGGGCATCGGGCATGCTGGGGTTTTCAGGAAACTGATTGAGATCAAAGACTTGACCTTGGAAGCGGCGGCTTTGATAGCCCAGACATTTATCTCTGGGGAGGAAGAGACCAGAATGATGTATGACAAAAATCTTGGCTCAAATGAGGCAAACGACCAGGGAGTCAACATTGTTAACGTGGCACACAGTTCTCTAGGCAGACAAGGGCAATCGGACATGCCCCAGCATGAGGTCGAACCCAAAGGGGGAATTCAACAGAGACAATGGCTAGCTGAACGGCGATTCATGCCATCGTAATGGAAAATGCGGCTAGTAATGGGGCCATCAACACCTGTTAATGGTGCGCTTAAGGGCAGTTACAGAGACAGTCAGAGACGATCGACTGGTAATGGACCTTTTGTTTCCAACAATGGGGCCTCCAGCTCATGTTGGAGGTGCGGAGGCAAACACCCAGCCAGATCTTGCAGGTGTCAGCAATATACCTGCAGAAACTGCAATGTCAGCGGTCACTTGGCACGTATGTGCAGGAAGCCTGCAGCCAGGTTGATGTACGAGGCGGACGGGCCCGATGTAAGCCCTACAAGGCCAAATGAATACTGGAGGAAATCGCTGGAAGCTGAAGTTCAGCAAGTTCATGTGGAGCACATGTACAGTTCCTATACCAGGATGCCACCGATAATGATGAAAGTGCTCCTCAATGGCATCCCAGTATTAATGGAGCTAGACACGGGGGCCAGCCAGTCCCTGATGAGTATCAAACAGTTCGAAAGGTTGTGGGTGTCCAAGGCCAGGAGGCCAAAATTATTGCCGATTGACACACAGCTACGGACATATACAAAGGAGATCATTCCGGTGCTAGGCAGCGCCATGGTAGTTGTGACCCACAAAGATTCGGAGAACAGGTTGCCACTCTGGATTGTCCTGGGGGACGGTCCTGCACTACTGGGGAGGAGTTGGCTTGCTGTCATGAACTGGAAATGGGGCGATGTCAATGCAATTTCTTCTGTGGAGCGAGTATCATGCTCACAGGTCCTGGACAAATTTGACTCATTATTTCAACCCGACATCGGCACTTTCATGGGGGCCAAGGTAGTGATTCACATAAACCCGGACGCCAGGCCAGTACACCATAAGGCCAGAGCGGTGTCGTACATGATGCAGGAAAAGATAGAATGCGAATTGGACCGCCTGCTGAGGGAAGGCATCATCTCGCCAGTCGAATTCAGTGACTGGGCGAGCCCGATTGTGCCGGTGCTCAAGGCGGATGGGTTGGTCAGGATCTGTGGCGATTACAAGGCCACCATCAATCAGGTGTCCATCCAAGACCAGTACCCGCTACCGAGAGCAGAGCACCTCTTTGCGACGCTATTCGGTGGCAAACTTTTTTCAAAATTGGACCTGACCTCAGCTTACATGACCCAGGAGCTGGTGAGTGAGACAAAGAAGCTGACTACCATCACGACACACAAGGGGTTGTTTGAGTATAACGGATGTCTGTTCAGGATTTGTTCGGCCGCCGTGATCTTTCAGCGAAATATGGAAAGCCTCCTCAAGTCGATTCCAAGGACGGTGGTTTTTCAAGACGACATCCTCATCACGGGTCGTGATACTGAAGAACACCTCCACAATCTGGAGGAAGTGCTACGCAGACTGGACCAGATAGGGCTGCGACTGAAAAAGGCGAAGTGCGTCTTCTTAGCTCCAGAGGTAGAATTCCTGGGGAGGAGGGTAGCAGCAGACGGATCAGACCCATTGCATCCAAAACAGAAGCGATCCAGAGAGCACCCAGACCCCGTAACACGACGGAGCTGCGTTCGCTCCTGGGGCTCCTGAACTATTTTGGTAACTTTCTTCCCAAATTGAGCACGCTGTTAGCCGCTACACGTGCTCCTACGCAAAGATCGCGATTGGGTCTGGGGGGACAGCCAGGAAAGGGCTTTTGATAGAGCACGCAATTTGTTATGCTCCAACAAACTGTTAACGTTTTATGACCCGTTTTAACGTGCGATGCGTTGTCCTCTGGGGCCGGGTGTGTGTTGCAGCATGTGAATGCCAATGGTCAGTTACAGCTCGTAGCTTATGCCTCCAGAAGTCTGTCCCAGGCAGAAAAGGGCTACGGAATGGTAGAAAAGGAAGCGCTAGCATGTGTATATGCAGTTAAAAAAATGCACCAGTAACTGTTTGGCAGGAAATTTGAACTGGAGACAGATCACAAACACCTAACGTCCCTTTTGGCTGACAACAAAGCCATAAATGCGAATGCATCGGCCCGCATACAGAGGTGGGCACTCACGTTAGCCGCCTATGACTACACAATTCGGCACAGACCGGGCACTGAAAACTGCGCCGATGCACTCAGCAGGCTCCCACTAGCCACCACTGAGGGGGCAACTGAGCATGATGCTGAGATGGTCATGGCTGTTGAAGCTTTCGAAAATGAAGGCTCACCTGTGATAGCCCGTCAGATTAAAGTCTGGACAAATAAAGACCCGCTACTGTCTTTAGTTAAGAAATGTGTCCTGAATGGGGACTGGGCAGCCACGTACGGGGCATGCCCTGAGGAATTTAAACCGTTTCATAGGCGCAAGGATGAACTCTCGATTCAGGCCGATTGCCTACTGTGGGAAAACCGTGTAGTCATGCCCCAGATGGGCAGAGAGGTGTTTATCAGTGAACTTCACAATGAGCACCTGGGCATTGTCATGATGAATGCAATTGCCAGGTCACACGTTTGGTGGCCAGGAATAGATGCAGACCTGGAACTTTGTGTTGTCAGGTGCAACACGTGTGCTCAGCTGGGCAACGCACCCAGGGAAGCCCCCCCTTAGCCCCTGGTCCTGGCCCGCCAAGCCATGGTCACGCATCCATGTGGACTACGCAGATCCTTTCATGGGAAAAATGTTTTTGGTTGTAGTAGACGCCTACTCCAAATGGATTGAGTGTGCCATTTTAAATTCAAGCACATCCTCTGCCACGGTAGAAAGTCTACAGGCAATGTTCGCCGCCCATGGTCTACCGGATGTCTTGGTCAGCAACAATGGCCCGTGCTTCACAATCACTGAATTCCAGGACTTCATGGCAGGCAATGGAATCAACCATGTCAGAATGGCATGGTTCAAGCCAGCCTCAAACGGCCAGGCAGAATGAGCAGTGCAAGTAATCAAACAGGGGATGCTCAGAATCCAAGGGGGTTCCCTACAATGCCGCTTATCACGCCTCCTGTTGGCCAATAGATCCCGACCACACTCGCTTACAGGAGTTCCACCCGCAGAGCTGCTAATGAAAAGGATGCTCAAAACCAGGATATCCCTTATACACCCCACTATGAAATAAATTGTTGAGAGCAGGCATCAGTCACAATGTGACTGCCATGACAGGAATGCGAGGGCGCGATGTATTGATGTCAATGACCCTGTTTTTGTCCTTAATTACGCTGCAGGGCCCAAATGGCTTGCAGGCACTGTGATTGCCAAAGAGGGGAATAGGGTTTTGGTAGTTAAACTTACCAATGGACAAATCTGCCGCAAACACGTGGATCAAACTAAAAGGAGGTTCAGCAACGCCATAAAAGAAGCAGAGGAAGAACATGACGTAAAGTTTACTCCACCACAGGTGACCGAACACCAGAACCAAGTGCAGGAGAGCCCAGTCACTGTGGGCAGTCCGGACAGGCCTGAGACACCGCAAACAGCAGACACGCAGGCCAGCGCCCAACAACCAAAGCCCCAACTCAGGCGCTCTACAAGGGAGCATAAACCACCAGAGAGACTTAACCTGTGATCCCAATAAGACTTTGGGGGAGGAGGTGATGTCATGTATTTAACTATCATTGTAACCCATGTATAAGCTGACCTAAGTTGTACACATTGAGAACATTGACCACAAGGGGGTGAACTTGTGGGAGACACTCCTAACCTGGACTTTCAGGTATAAAAGGGGAAGATCCACCCACCTTCATCACTTGAGGTCTTGGTAATAAAGGTAACTGGTCACAGAGTGACCTTCTCTCAAGTATGGGCCTCGTGTGCATTTATACTGTACAGTAAGGACATATCAATCACAATCACTAAGGAGGTGGTACTCAGTAAGATAATGGGACTAAAGGCAGATAAATCCCCTGGACCTGATGGCTTGCATCCTAGGGTCTTAAGAGAAGTAGCGGCAGGAATTGTGGATGCATTGGTTGTAATTTACCAAAATTCCCTGGATTCTGGGGAGGTCCCAGCAGATTGGAAAACTGTAAATGTAACACCCCTATTTGAAAAAGGAGGCAGACAAAAAGCAGGAAACTATAGACCAGTTAGCCTAACATCTGTGGTTGAGAAAATGTCGGAGTCCATTATTAAAGAAGCAGTAGCAGGACATTTGGAAAAGCAAAATTCAGTCAGGCAGAGTCAGCATGGATTTATGAAGGGGAAGTCATGTTTGACAAATTTGCTGGAATTCTTTGAGGATGTAATGAACAGGGTGGATAAAGGGGAACCAGTGGATGTGGTGTATTTGGACTTCCAGAAGGCATTTGATAAGGTGCCACACAAAAGGTTACTGCACAAGATAAAAGTTCACGGGGTTGGGGGTAATATATTAGCATGGATAGAAGATTGGCTAACTAACAGAAAACAGAGAGTCAGGATAAATGGTTAATTCTCAGGTTGACAATCAGTAACTAGTGGGGTGCCACAGAAATCAGTGCTGGGACCCCAACTATTTACAATCTATATTAACGACTTGGAAGAAGGGACCGAGTGTAACATAGTTAAATTTGCTAACGATACAAAGATGGGAGGAAAAGCTGTGTGTGAGGGGGACACAAAAAACCTGCAAAATGACATAGACAGGCTAAGTGAGTGGGCAAAATTTTGGCAGATGGAGTATAATGTTGGAAAGTGTGAGGTTATGCACTTTGGCAGAAAAAAAATCAAAGAGCAAGTTATTATTTAAATGGAGAAAAATTGAAAAGTGCTGCAGTACAGCAGGACCTGGGGGTCCTGGTACATGAAACACAAAAGGTTAGTATGCAGGTACAGCCAAGTGATCAGGAAGGCCAATGGAATCGTGACCTTTATTGCCAAGGGGATGCACTATAAAAGCAGGAATGTCTTGCTACAATTATACAGGGTATTGCTGAGGCCACACCTGGAATACTGCATGCAGTTTTGGTTTCCATATTTAAGAAAGGATATACTTGCTTTGGAGGCAGTTCAGAGAAGGTTCACTAGGTTGATTCCGGGGATGAGGGGGTTGACTTATGAGGAAAGGTTGAGTAGGTTGGGCCTCTACTCATTGGAATTCAGAAGATGAGAGATGATCTTATCGAAACGTATAAGATTATGAGGGGGCTTGACAAGGTGGATGCAGAGAGGATGTTTCCACTGATAGAGGAGACTAGAACCAGGGGGCATAACCTTAGAATAAGGGGCCACCCATTTAAAACTGAGATGAGGAGGAACTTCTCACAGAGGGTTGTAAATTTGTGAAATTTGCTGCCTCAGAGAGCTGTGGAAGCTGAGTCATTGAATAAAATTAAGACAGACATAGACAGTTTCTTAACCAATAAGGGAATAAGGGGTTTTGGGGAGCGGGCAGAGAGTCCATGATCGGATCAGCTATGATCGTATTAAATGGTGGAACAGGCTTGAGGGGCCATAAGGCATACTCCTGCTCCTATTTCTTATGTTCTTATGATTCGACCTCACAATAATAAAAAAGCAGTAAACAGCTATTTGCTATTAAAATGGACACTCCTTTTTCTTCAGATTACACACAACTGTTAGAGAATGGTTTCTAACCCATGATGTCATGCAGCTGATGATGTGATGGTGGATTGTTGAAATACATAAACACTTTGTGGAGTGACCATTTGTCTTAACTCTCGGGTGACGCGTGCGCAGAAGTGAGAGTTAGGACAAATAGTCACCAACACCGCACCAGTCCTACCCCACCCCCAGCGCAATTTCCACTGACCCTTTTCTGTTCATGTGTCCTCCTCTCCACCCGCCACTCCCTCCCCCCCCCCCCCCCCGCCAACCCCCGACACCCGGAACCTGTCCCGAACGCCACGTTGCAGCCCCGAGCCTCAGCATTTGTTTGAGTGAAGACTGTGGGCAGCGGGGAAGACAGAGAGAAGCGGGTCGGTGGGGGGAGAGAGAGAAGCGGGTCGGTGGGGGGAGAGAGAGAAGCGGGTCAGTGGGGGAGAGAGAGAGAGAAGCGGGTCGGTGGGGGGAGAGAGAGAAGCGGGTCGGTGGGGGGAGAGAGAGAAGCGGGTCAGTGGGAGGAGAGAGAGAAGCGGGTCGGTGGGGGGAGAGAGAGAGAGAAGCGGGTCGGTGGGAGGAGAGAGAGAAGCGAGTCGGTGGGGGGAGAGAGAGAGAGAAGCGGGTCGGTGGGAGGAGAGAGAGAAGCGAGTCGGTGGGGGGAGAGAGAGAAGCGAGTCGGTGGGGAGAGAGAGAGAGAGAAGCGGGTCAGTGGGGAGAGAGAGAGAGAAGCGGGTCGGTGGGGGGAGAGAGAGAAGCGAGTCGGTGGGGAGAGAGAGAGAGAAGCGGGTCAGTGGGGGGAGAGAGAGAGAGAAGCGGGTCGGTGGGGGAGAGAGAGAGAGAAGCGGGTCGGTGGGGAGAGAGAGAAGCGGGTCGGTGGGAGGAGAGAGAGAAGCGGGTCGGTGGGGGGAGAGAGAGAGAAGCGGGTCGGTGGGGGAGAGAGAGAGAGAAGCGGGTCGGTGGGGGGAGAGAGAGAGAGAAGCGGGTCAGTGGGGGGAGAGAGAGAGAGAAGCGGGTCGGTGGGGGGAGAGAGAGAGAGAAGCGGGTCGGTGGGGGAGAGAGAGAGAGAAGCGGGTCAGTGGGGGGAGAGAGAGAGAGAAGCGGGTCGGTGGGGGGAGAGAGAGAAGCGGGTCGGTGGGGGGAGAGAGAGAAGCGGGTCGGTGGGGGGAGAGAGAGAAGCGGGTCAGTGGGGGGAGAGAGAGAGAAGCGGGTCGGTGGGGGGAGAGAGAGAAGCGGGTCAGTGGGAGGAGAGAGAGAAGCGGGTCGGTGGGGGGAGAGAGAGAGAAGCGGGTCGGTGGGGGGAGAGAGAGAGAAGCGGGTCGGTGGGGGGAGAGAGAGAGAGAAGCGGGTCAGTGGGGGGAGAGAGAGAAGCGGGTCAGTGGGGGGAGAGAGAGAGAGAAGCGGGTCGGTGGGGGGAGAGAGAGAGAGAAGCGGGTCGGTGGGAGGAGAGAGAGAAGCGAGTCGGTGGGGGGAGAGAGAGAGAGAAGCGGGTCGGTGGGAGGAGAGAGAGAAGCGAGTCGGTGGGGGGAGAGAGAGAAGCGAGTCGGTGGGGAGAGAGAGAGAGAGAAGCGGGTCAGTGGGGAGAGAGAGAGAGAAGCGGGTCGGTGGGGGGAGAGAGAGAAGCGAGTCGGTGGGGAGAGAGAGAGAGAAGCGGGTCAGTGGGGGGAGAGAGAGAGAGAAGCGGGTCGGTGGGGGAGAGAGAGAGAGAAGCGGGTCGGTGGGGAGAGAGAGAAGCGGGTCAGTGGGGGGAGAGAGAGAGAGAAGCGGGTCGGTGGGGAGAGAGAGAAGCGGGTCAGTGGGGGAGAGAGAGAAGCGGGTCAGTGGGGGGAGAGAGAGAGAGAAGCGGGTCGGTGGGGGGAGAGAGAGAGAAGCGGGTCGGTGGGGAGAGAGAGAAGCGGGTCAGTGGGGGGAGAGAGAGAGAGAAGCGGGTCGGTGGGGGGAGAGAGAGAGAAGCGGGTCGGTGGGGGAGAGAGAGAGAGAAGCGGGTCGGTGGGGGGAGAGAGAGAGAGAAGCGGGTCAGTGGGGGGAGAGAGAGAGAGAAGCGGGTCGGTGGGGGGAGAGAGAGAGAGAAGCGGGTCAGTGGGGGGAGAGAGAGAGAGAAGCGGGTCGGTGGGGGAGAGAGAGAGAGAAGCGGGTCGGTGGGGGAGAGAGAGAGAGAAGCGGGTCGGTGGGGGGAGAGAGAGAGAGAAGCGGGTCGGTGGGGGGAGAGAGAGAGAGAAGCGGGTCGGTGGGGAGAGAGAGAGAGAAGCGGGTCAGTGGGGGGAGAGAGAGAGAGAAGCGGGTCAGTGGGGGGAGAGAGAGAGAGAAGCGGGTCGGTGGGAGGAGAGAGAGAGAAGCGGGTCGGTGGGGGGAGAGAGAGAGAAGCGGGTCGGTGGGGGAGAGAGAGAGAGAAGCGGGTCAGTGGGGGGAGAGAGAGAGAGAAGCGGGTCAGTGGGGGAGAGAGAGAGAGAAGCGGGTCGGTGGGGGAGAGAGAGAGAGAAGCGGGTCAGTGGGGGGAGAGAGAGAGAAGCGGGTCGGTGGGGGGAGAGAGAAGCGGGTCGGTGAGAGGAGAGAGAGAGAGAAGCGGGTCGGTGGGGGAGAGAGAGAGAGAATCGGGTCGGTGGGGGGAGAGAGAGAGAAGCGGGTCGGTGGGGGGAGAGAGAGAGAAGCGGGTCGGTGGGGGGAGAGAGAAGCGGGTCGGTGAGAGGAGAGAGAGAGAGAAGCGGGTCGGTGGGGGAGAGAGAGAGAGAATCGGGTCGGTGGGGGGAGAGAGAGAGAAGCGGGTCAGTGGGGGGAGAGAGAGAGAAGCGGGTCGGTGGGGGAGAGAGAGAGAGAAGCGGGTCAGTGGGGGGAGAGAGAGAGAGAAGCGGGTCGGTGGGGGGAGAGAGAGAAGCGGGTCGGTGGGGAGAGAGAGAGAGAAGCGGGTCAGTGGGGGGAGAGAGAGAGAGAAGCGGGTCGGTGGGGGGAGAGAGAGAAGCGGGTCGGTGGGGAGAGAGAGAGAGAAGCGGGTCAGTGGGGGGAGAGAGAGAGAGAAGCGGGTCGGTGGGGGGAGAGAGAGAAGCGGGTCGGTGGGGAGAGAGAGAGAGAAGCGGGTCAGTGGGGGGAGAGAGAGAGAGAAGCGGGTCGGTGGGGGGAGAGAGAGAAGCGGGTCGGTAGAGGGAGAGAGAGAAGCGGGTCGGTAGAGGGAGAGAGAGAAGCGGGTCGGTGGGGGGGGGAGAGAGAAGCGGGTCGGTGGGGGGAGAGAGAGAGAAGCGGGTCGGTGGGGGAGAGAGAGAGAGAAGCGGGTCGGTAGAGGGAGAGAGAGAAGCGGGTCGGTGGGGGGGGGGGAGAGAGAAGCGGGTCAGTGGGGGGAGAGAGAGAGAAGCGGGTCGGTAGAGGGAGAGAGAGAAGCGGGTCGGTAGAGGGAGAGAGAGAAGCGGGTCGGTAGAGGGAGAGAGAGAAGCGGGTCGGTGGGGGGGGGGGAGAGAGAAGCGGGTCGGTGGGGGGGGGGGAGAGAGAAGCGGGTCGGTGGGGGGGGGGGAGAGAGAAGCGGGTTGGTGGGGGGGGGGGAGAGAGAAGCGGGTCAGTGGGGGGAGAGAGAGAAGCGGGTCGGTGGGGAGAGAGAGAGAAGCGGGTCGGTGGGGGAGAGAGAGAGAAGCGGGTCGGTGGGGGGAGGAGAGAGAAGCGGGTCAGTGAGTTAAGGGTTTTCAGCTGACGGAGGCAGAACCTACGCTGGGATAAGGGACTTTGCCTGGAACTTGGTGGCTTTTGAAGAGATCTATCCTCTGTGGCTTCTGAAGTCAAAATGGATCGAGTTACAAATTGGAAAGTCAGTCAGAACTTGGGCTGGGCGGTTCCAGTTACACATTCCAGAGGAACTTCAGGGTGTGGCTTATCCTCTAAGGGGACCAATCAGCAGTAGGTCATGTGAAAATGGTGAGTCAATCAGAGAAACGACTGCCTTTCAGTTAGTACAAAAAGACGCAACCAATGCTTTGAAGCATGAACTGGTGCTGTCTCGAAAGGTGAACTCTTGAGGAGATAATGTAGAGAAGATGACAACAATACTTGACCAACGATGCTGAAGTGCGTTGGGCACTTGGTCCTCACAGGTGGCCGAGGCTTGCAATGCACCTGAGGCACCTCGTGTTGAGGGACAGCATGCAGAGTGATGGGAGCCTGTGCACCAACTGTGCACAACACTCTAAGGCTCCCAACATTGTAACTTCAGAGTTCTGAGCAGTACTCCAGTTGCTGAACGTCCATTTCCAACAGGTGCTTCGAGGGAGGCTCGGGGAAGGGTATTTTCAGGTTAGCCCTCTCACTAATAAAGGACCACTCTGCATTAACTTAAGTGACTCAAGCCCTTGTGGGCTGCAGTATAAACAAAGCTGATGGCAATGTTCTGGTAGCCAGCAGCCTTCACCAGCTGCTGGAGCACAACGTTCTCACTTCCATCCCATGTGCAGCTCCCAGTGCATCATGTGCTCAGTGTGGGGAATAAACCGACCTTCCATTATGGTGCAAGATTTGGTTCAGGCACAGAGCGCCAAAGGAGGAGAGGTCCTGGCACTGGGATCGCATTGGCAGCCTCTGTGTTCCAGCGTGGAAGTTATTTGAACTGAGAATTGATTAGCCATCCGCAGGTATTAAATGTTGAGATACACCACAGATACAGTTTTCGCCTCTCCGAGCACAGTATGGGTAACAATTATTATTATCACCAGCATATAAATAATAAAATAAAATCCTGACTGTTAGAACAAAAGAAGAATCAGAAATAGGAGCAGGGGTAGGCCATTTGGCCCCTCGAGCCTGCTCCGCCATTCAATAAGATCATGGCTGATCTGATCTTGACCTCAACTCCACTTCCTTGCCCGCTCCCCATAAAAGGAGCCAGCTATTCAAGAGGGCGATCTAAGTATTGCCAATACAGGTTGAACCTCCCTTATCCGGAACCCTCGGGACCTGACCTGTTCTGAATAAGGGATTTTCCGGACGAGGGGTGGTTACGTTAAATTGGATGGTACAGGTACTGAGCAAGGGGATATCGGGGCTGGCTGGCTTGGGGCTGGGAGTGCGGCAGAGAGATCATGGGGGGCGGTGTATCGCGGGGTCAGGCCGGCGATTGCGGGAGTCGGCAGCGAGGAAGGACTTCAATTTGTTCATGTTGGAGTTCTGCGCTTGAGCCACCCGGTGGCCGGGAATGGTTCTGGATGAGGGGTGGTTCTGGATAAGGGAGTTCTAGCTAAGGGAGGTTCAACCTATAACAGAATTCTTGTGACAGTTTTTAATGTTCTCCACGTTGTATTTATGCTTTTCTTTTTTCCTAAATTGTTGAAATTGTACGTATTCCTTCTTTAATCTATTTTCTTTTGCTTAGTTGAAGAAACAAATACACAGACCCCTCTCGAAAAAGGTTTGCCTCTGCGTGTTGCTAGTGGTATTATTGTAGCCCCTCTAGTGCCTGCTGCCTTTCCCCGAGTAGGATTCTGCACTTCTCGTGGCACGTGTTATTTTGCTCTGATCACAGACGTTAACCTATGTGTGTGAAAAAGTAGGACATGGTGGGATGTAAGCAAACCTGTCCATAAGTTGGTCAGTTTCATTGCCAAATCCCGACTAGTGCAGCGCTCATTCTTCACATCTGGCCTCGGTGTATGTGTAATGTCAGGTGTCAGTTAGCGTGATGGAAAACTTCTGACACGAATCAAATGGGAATTGTGAGTTGGTTAGGTGGCAGATGGGAGCTGAGCGATGTCCCTTCAGAAGGGGAATTAGATTTCCTTCAGTAACCGGTATGAATCAGGCATGAATGTAGCATTGTTGACATTTAGGTAACTTCTAAATCATTTCTATGAAACAAAGTACAAACTTAATCAGCTTACATTTATTATTAATATTGCAATGGCACAATTTCAACCCCTGAGTTTCGAAGACAATGGCATTGCTATGTTGATTTCCTACTGAATAAGTGATAAAGCATTTATGGACAAAGAAGTTCCTCTTGCAGTCAGTCCCAGTGGACAAGTTCTTGACAAGATCATGACTAAGTGGTAACCCCTAACATAATGCAGACGACTCGGTCTGAACAGGTTTGCTTGTTCACACTTTCTAGCTTCATTTTGTGCGGGTCACCGGCACCAAGCTAACTGGCAGTCATTATTAAGTCTGATTCGCTCACTGTGTAATAGAACATTTGATCCACTGATGAAACATTTGCTCCAACAATCCATTTGCCTTGCTCAGATATTTTCACTGTATCTTGAAGTACCACAGGGTTGAATTCTCCCCAAATGAATCAGCAAACAAGGACCTGGAAAAGAAAACCAGTGAACAGGGACTTAGATTTTTTTTTAATTCAGTCAGAGTCGGTATGCAACATACCATATCCCTATTAGCATATCGCAATTTAAAATAATTGAATATTGAAATGTACATTTTAATGCTCAAACATTTGAACACTCCATTAGAACTGGTAGAACTTCAACAATTGTACATCCCTGTCTGGAGTAAAAAATAAAATGGGGAAGGTGGCTCAACCGTGGCTAACAAGGGAAATTAAGGATAGTGTTAAATCCAAGGAAAGGCATATAAATTGGCCAGAAAAAACAGCAAATCTGAGGACTAGGAGAAATTTAGAATTCAGCAGAGGAGGACAAAGGGTTTAATTAGGAGGGGAACAATAGAATAAGAGAGGAAGCTTGCCGGGAACATAAAAACTGACTGCAAAAGCTTCTATAGATATGTGAAGAGAAAAAGATTAGTGAAGACAAACGTAGGTTCCTTGCAGTCAGATTCAGGTGAATTTATAATGGGGAACAAAGAAATGGCAGACCAGTTGAACAAATACTTTGGTTCTGTCTTCACAAAGGAAGACACAAATAACCTTCCAGAAATACTCGGGGACCGAGGGTCTAGTGAGAAGGAGGAACTGAAGGAAATCTTTATTAGGCGGGAAATTGTGTTAGGGAAATTGATGGGATTGAAGGCCGATAAATCCCCAGGGCCTGATAATCTGCATCCTAGAGTACTTAAGGAAGTGGCCCTAGAAATTGTGGATGCATTGGTGATCATTTTCCAACAGTCTGTCAACTCTGGATCAGTTCCTATGGACTGGAGGGTAGCTAATGTAACACCACTTTTTAAAAAAGGAGGGAGAGAGAAAACGGATAATTACAGACCGGTTAGCCTGACATCGGTCGTGGGGAAAATGTAGGAATCAATTATTAAAGATGAAAAAGCAGCACATTTGGAAAGCAGTGACAGGATCGGTTCAAGTCAGCATGGATTTATGAAAGGGAAATCATGCTTGACAGATCTTCTAGAATTTTTTGAGGATGTAACTAGTAGAGTGGACAAGGGAGAACCAGTGGATGTGGTGTATTTGGACTTTCAAAAGGCTTTTGACAAGGTCCCACACAAGAGATTGGTGTGCAAAATTAAAGCACATGGTATTGGGGGTAATGTACTGACGTGGATAGAGAACTGGTTGGCAGACAGGAAGCAGAGAGTCGGGATGAACGGGGCCTTTTCAGAATGGCAGGCAGTGACTAGTAGAGTGCCGCAGGGCTCACTGCTGGGACCCCAGCTATTTGTAATATACATTAATGATTTAGATGAAGGAATTGAATGTAATATCTCCAAGTTTGCAGATGACACTAAGCTGGGTGACGGTGTGAGCAATGAGAAGGATGCTAAGAGGCTGCAGGGTGGCTTGGACAGGTTAGATGAGTGGGCAGATGCATGGCAGATGCAGCATAATATGGATAAATGTGAGGTTATCCACTTTGGGGGCAAAAACACGAAGGCAGAATATTATCTGAATAGCGGCAGATTAGGAAAAGGGGAGGTACAACGAGACCTGGGTGTCATGGTACATCAGTCATTGAAAGTTGGCATGCAGGTACAGCAGGCGGTGAAGAAGGCAAATGGTATGTTGGCCTTCATAGCTAGGGGATTTGAGTGTAAGAGCAGGGAGGTCTTACTGCAGTTGTACAGGGCCTTGGTGAAGCCTCACCTCGAATATTGTGTTCAGTTTTGGTCTCCTAATCTGAGGAAGGGCGTTCTTGCTATTGAGGGAGTGCAGTGAAGGTTCACCAGACTGATTCCAGGGATGGCAAGACTGACATATGAGGAGAGACTTGGGTCGACTGGGCCTGTACTCACTGGAGTTTAGAAGGATGAGAGGGGATCTCATAGAAACATATAAAATTCTGATGGGACTGGACAGGTTAGATGCAGGAAGAATGTTTCCGATGTTGGGGAAGTCAAGAACCAGAGGACACAGTCTAAGGATAAGGGGTAAGCCATTTAGGACTGAGATGAGGAGAAACTTCTTCACTCAGAGCATTATTAACCTGTGGAATTCCCTACCGCAGTTCATTGGATATGTTCAAGAGGGAGTTAGATATGGCCCTTACGGCTAAAGGGATCAAGGGGTATGGAGAGAAAGCAGGAAAGGGGTACTGAGGTGAATGATCAGCCATGATCTTATTGAATGGTGGTGCAGGCTCGAAGGGCCGAATGGCCTACTCCTGTACCTATTTTCTATGTTTCTATGTTTCATGCCCAGCGAATGTCCTTCAAACTTTTACGCCTGGAAAAAGCAGCTGCATAGCTTACTTTTACCAGCGTACCACTTTTAAATTATAGAAAAATTACATTCAATCATTCATTTTTATATTAAAAACCCTGTCCGTTAAGGTAAGTTTATTTTAACCCAATTAAAACACATTTAAAAAAACATTCAAAAAATATATTTTTTTCAAAAACATTTGTTAATTACATTTAATTTCAATTCATTTTAAATATGTGAGGTGTTTTTAAATTTATTGTGCTGTGTTTCTTGTTTTAGCGGGTTATTCTCATTGCTAGTACAAATGGAGTTCCCATTTTTATCAATGAGAATACTGCATAGTGATTGGTGGTTCAGGCGCACATGATTACAGCGGATGCGTCCATACGTGGAAGACAGATCCCCACGCGCTGCACAGCAAAGGCCTCGGACGAACGCCTCTGACCCGAAAAAAATCTACAAAACTACTTGGTGGTCCCGGAGGAATGAATACTTCCACTCCGGGGCCTAGATGCACAGCCCAGCACATAGGCCCACGCATCCCAGGAGCGTACAGGCATCCTGGGATCACGTGAGCCAGACCACCAATGAACATGAACATGGAGTATTCTCATTGATAGTAATGATGAGTTCCGTTTGTATGCAGCTCCTATTACTATCAATGAGAATACCCCCAAGAACACAGAAACACAATACATAAATAAACACCTCACATATTTAAAATTGAATTAAATTAAATGTTTTTGGAAAAAAAAAATGTTTTTGATTTAAAAAAAAAATGCTTTAATAGGGTTAAAAATAAACTTACCTTAATGGACAGGGGTTTTAATATAAAAATTAGGAATAACATTTAATTTTTCTATCTTTTAAATCTCTTACACTGGTAAAAGCAGGCCTTTACCAGGCGTAAGAGTTTTAAGGACATTCACTTAAACTCTGTGAGCTCCGAACCAGCGACCTACTCTCAAGTGCACATTTACCCATTTAATTACAATAATAGGTCCAAACAAAACAATATCCAGCTGAATGTGGCAGTTACTGTGCTGGCACCAAAGACAGTGCTCTTGCTAAATTTTATAATGACCACTAAATAAAGAGTTTCCCTGGCAGACAATTTAGATGTCACTGCAATTTACTCTGCACCACCTTGTCATTGCCTCTTGAGATTGTTACAGACTCATACAGACTGGGCAGGAGTTGGACAAATAGCCTAAGTCTCTGCCCGCGAAGACCCTTCTCCCAGGGAGGCACGCAATCTGTCAAAAGACATTTTAACAGATCGCAAGTGCCGGGTTCAGGTGCCTGCCTTTTGCATGCCTAAACCTGGAACTTGCGGAGCATCGTACACACCCGGAGAGGCCGCAGTTTACAGCCCAACGCTTTACTCAATTGCACTGAAGACTGTATGAGTCTGTAACAATCTCAAGAGGCAATGACAAGGTGGTGCAGAGTAAATTGCAGTGACATCTAAATTGTCTGCCAGGGAAACTGTTTATTTAGTGGTCATTATAAAATTTAGCAAGAGCACTTTCTTTGGTGCCAGCACAGTAACTGCCACATTCAGCTGGATATTGTTTTGTTTGGACCTATTATTGTAATTAAATGGGTAAATGTGTACTTGAGAGTAGGTCGCTGGTTCAGAGCTCACAGAGTTTAAGTGAAAGATGAAGATTTAATTGACACAAAGGGAAATCCACGTGACAAGCTTTCTGAGTTTTTCAACAGTCTGTTTCAATTGGAAATACTAATGTAGGCAGAACTCCATAATTGTCTCCAGTTGAAACGTATACAAAGTTTGGAGCTCAATTGTGGAGGTAAATTGTTCAATCTATTCTTCCTATACATTTCTTATCTGATAGTTGTTTCGAAAGTGGATATTTCTTTTCAAGTTTCTGGGGGTGTGATATGGCGATGTTACATATTGTCGCTCCAACATGTTTCATCATATTGTGGTAGCAGGTTTTGACCTTACCATTGTAAGGAGGAACAGAGGGGAAGATTGGTGCTTCTTCACAAGGATGGCTAGAAAATTGAAGAGACAGTGATCCACCCCCCTGTCTTCTCATCCAGCCACACTTTCGCATTTCCCACCACAAGTTCTACAGCAAAATTGAATTGGCAGCTCACTCTCTCTCTCTCTCTCTCTCTCTCTCTGTTTCCCTCTGTCTCTCTGTCTCTCTCTGTTTGAAGAATGGTGGACATGGACTGGGAATGCAAATGAGACAGGAAAAACATAAAAGTACATTCATGTTTGGATGGGGAGGAGGGAAATGAAGTATCTTGGGCCTGTGACAAGGAGAAACTGCATTTCTGTTTCACAGTACAGCGTGCTGTGGTTAAAGTATCTGGACTGACAGTAAATCATTTCAAAAATGAGCCTTAGTTCCACAACTGAAGTGCCTGTGGCTCTAAGCACCATTGGCAGCTGATTGCCAGTGGTATCTGTGCAGGGAGGCTGTTGCTGCATTAAGTGGCCACATGCAATTATTCACCTTCGTTATGATGATGCTCCACAAAGTATATTTGTCGTCAGAAAATGAGGAAATGGTTTTGGAACATTGGTCTAATCCAGATTAATGTGCTCCCTACTAAGCTTCTAGTACACTAATCAAGCACAATCTTAAAAAAAAGTCCAATGCCTCTACTTCATGGCCACATGAACACCGCTTTATCCCAGTGCTATAGCGCACCTACCTGTTGCGTCAAAGTTAAAGTAATTTTAGTTATGTTACTAACGTGTTTGCATATTACAGATGTGTATGCACCTGTGAGTATGCTCACAGGTTTAGCGTTCGTTTGGGAGGCGAGGTAGCCAAGAGGTTAAGACGATGGATTATTAATCCATTGTGCTCTGCACGTGTGGGGTTCAAATCCCATCCTCGTCGTTATTGTGTTAAACCTTTTAGTGCCCCCATTAACAAGGGGGCACTTGATTTATAGATTCACAAAAATAATTGTGGAGCTGTTCCAAGCGCTTGATTTAAAGTTTCTACTCAAATAGTTGTGGAACTGCTGAGTTGGGAGTGGCTTAGCCAGTCACGTGATGTCCACAAGACTCAATAAAACCCCAGCCAGTTGGGTTCAGAGAATCCACGATGAGGCAGGTGGTTGTGAGCCTGGTGGATGAACTGGTAATGTGTAGTGTAATTGTTAAACCTTTCGCTAATAAACCAACTAGTTCTTAATAGCAAAGTGTTGCTATGAATTCTTAAGCAAAAAACCCATGAAGTGAATACGTTACAAGATGTAACGTTTCTTTTCAAAATAATTGGTAGTTTCCATTTTCCTTCCTATCAGTTTCAGACTGCTTTTCAGTTGCTGGTCAGATTCACTGAATGACACGATGATCCGGCCTGGATCTTCCTCTTTGCGGTGGTGTTCCAGCAGGGTGGGAGTTGCAGCCACCCCTCTTACACAGCCACAACCCTGTCCCATTTCTCCTGGGTCGAAGGTCATTATCCATGCCTGGCAGGATTCCTGCTGTCAAGAGTAAATATAAGAAATAGGAGCAGGAGTAGGCCATTTGGCCCTTCGAGCTTGCTCCACCATTCAATAAGATCATAGCTGTTCTGACCTTGGCCTCAACTCCACTTTCCTGCCCGCTCCCCATAATCCTTGACTCCTTTATCATTCAAAAATCTGTCTATCTCCACCTTAAATGTATTCAATGACCCAGCCTCCACAGTTCTATGTGGTAGAGAATTCCACAGATTCACAACCCTCTGAGAGAAGAAATTCCTCCTCATCTTAGTTTTAAATGGGCGACCCCTTATTCTGAGACTATGCCCCCCAGTTCCCACGAGGGGAAACATCCTCTCTGCATCTGCCCTGTCAAGCTCAAGCTCGCCAGCGCCCCGGAGGAATGCAGCATTACAGTATCTCAAATGTTGATGGTGAATAAGTCAGAAACCCTTGCAAGGGCCCAAGTTTCCCCAGGAGTTGCTCCGTTTTTTTTTGGAGCAACTAGATTTTTTTGGAGTAACTTAAAAACTGCAATTCTCCCCATTTAAGTTGCTCCAGTGTAAGTGAGTTAGTTAGGTTTTTTTTTCCAAAAGGGAGCGTTACTAGCCACTTACGCCTGTTAAGCAAGTTTAGCCAGCTAAAATTTACTCCAAACTAACTTAGGCCAGTGTAAGTAGGCACTTTTATAATTTCAGAAAAACCTGAGGTGAATTAAGAAATCAGTGCAGGCAGCCAGAGATAGCGGCGGGGGAGGGGGGGGGGGCGGGGGGAAGGGGAATTAGAGGGTTTTACAAAGCATTAAACATTTCACTTTTAACCATAAAGATGCATAGAAACCATCATAATTTTTAAATAACAATAACTGAATATTAAATCAAATAATAAAAATTAGAAGTCCTATCTTGCCGACTGGAACACGCACCGGCAAAGCCCTTCGGCCAGGGCTAGGGGCGGGAGGCTGGGAGAGACCTATGCGTGTAAGGCAATCGGTCGTTGGCTTCCTCGCCCCACAGACATTCAAGATATAATTGGCGTATTTTGTACCTAGGCATTGGTGTTTATTAATTTGATGCTTCCAGATTGCAAGATTCCACTTTTAGAATTCTAACCAGTCCGGAATAAAAGCAGGGCGTTTCTCCCCCAGTCTAGGCGCGCTCCCCGCGGATGCGCAGGTCGATCTTGAAGTGTCATCTCCTTACTTTGATGAAATCTGTGGTTGTCAGAGAATGTTCAAAGACGTGGATCCCGAGTCCAGCTTAGAGTCGTCAATATCGGGCAGGTCCCACATCTTTCAGTCACGAGTCTGTATCAGCCACTTACCTGGAGTGTTGCAAGCTGCGTCTGTCAACAGGAGTTGTGTGCGAGTTTCTGCCCTGTTACTGCTCTTTGGTCACTGTTAAAGCATCCGTGGCCAGAGCGTCCTTCTTCTGAACGGAGCACAGACTGACTCCGAACATGGGCTTGTGTAACTCCCGACCACAGCAAGTGAGTGGGCTCTCCTTCCAACTTAGTTCCCATCGGGTGATTTGTCAGTCGGTCTGTCAATGAAACCAGCGATTTCCCTCCCAGACATCTCGGGCAGACGTTGCCTTCTGGGCTCCCAGTTAATCGGATCATCCCAGCGATAATTGGTGTGGGTGTTTCTAGGAAGCCTAAGTCCCGATAACTAATTAAGCACATCTTCAATGCCCGGGGAGCCCATTCGGCCAGGGCTAGGGGCGGTGTGCTCCGGGCCCCTCCCACACAGCCTGCAGAGCGTAGCAGAGATTTGTGCTGCGAGGAGCTACTGCACATGTGCGCACATTCTAGCGCACATGTGCAAAGGTCCCAGCATTGTTTTCAGCGCCGGGACCTGGCTCCACCTCCCACCCCTTGTGCTGCGCTATGCCGAAGACGTCCTGAGGAGCGGGGAGAATTAAAAGGTAACTTTTTGGCGCCCTTTTTATTCTAAAAAGTCGGCACCGTTTTTACGGGGCGGGGGGAGGGGACTTGGCCCCCAAAAGGAGTATATAAGGGCTTTTAGATCTACTTATGTCTCAGCTGTTAAACATAGAGATCATCTGCAACTTGCACACCTTTTCCCATTTTTGCTGTAAGGCATTACTGGGTAGAATGCTTCTTTATTTGATCGCATTGTCACACAGCGTCAAATTGTTAACCTTCAGAAAACTCATTATTTTTTCTTTTTAATTCCCTTTTTATCTTCAGCCAACTCGATCTTCTTCTGAAAGTATTTCCTCCAGACCTGGTTCCAGCATCCCAGGATCACCCGGTCACACAATTTATGTGAGTAACTAGGATACGTTTATTTGTTCCTGAATTCAAAATCTCCAATAAATGTTTAAAAAATACCGACGATTTTCCTCCGACTTTGCACCGGTTTCCCAGCATAACTCGGGTGAAGCCCTGACCCAGAGAGGGGTTGTGCAAAGCCAAATGGGGCGGTAATAACGGAATGACATTGTACGCCACATTTTCCTGTCATTACCACCTCGCAATGCTGAATGCCAGGAACGCCTTGTACACCAGGCATTGCTGGGGCTGACTGTGGCCTTTTAAAACTTAAATGGCTAGGGAGAGCAATCACCCACACGCTTCAGCTGGGATGTTGCGGAGACCAGTTGCTTTTCCCAGCCTGGAAAAGGACGGCTCTTTAAGCTGCTGCAGGTGCCAGAGAGCTGCAGCAGTCAGGATTTTCCACTCCCCCACTGTGACGGGTTCAACAGCACCGGCAGTAACCCTGCCGTGAGCTGCCAAAAGATTTCATATGAGTTGATTCTGAGAGATTTGCTGGGATGAGTATCACACGTCTGACTGGATGGAATATCCTGCCCGCCACTCCTATAGTGACATAGTTGCTGAAGAGGAAAATCTCAGCCAGTATCTTTTGTATGATATTCACTTTTTTTAAGACAAAGGTCCCGCACCAACCTGACCCCCCCCCCTCCCCCCCGCCCCCACAGAGCACTGCCCCCCGGTCATCAAAATCCACGGCGTGGCGTTGGACAATGTGGACCATTTTCCATACCCCGGGAGCCTACTATCAGCAAGGGCCGACATCGATGACGAGGTCCAACACCGCCTCCAGTATGCCAGCGCAGCCTTCGGTCGCCTGAGGAAGAGAGTGTTTGAAGACCAGGACCTCAAATCTGGCACTAAGCTTATGGTCTACAAGGCAGTAATGATACCCGCCCTCCTATATAGCTCAGAGATGTGGACTATATACAGCAGACACCTCAAAGTGCTGGAGAAATACCACCAGCGCTGCCTCCGCAAGACCCTGCAAATCCCCTGGGAGGATAGACGCACCAACGTCAGTGTTCTCAATCAGGCCAACATCCCCGGCATCGAAGCACTGACCACACTCGACCAGCTCCGTTGGGCGGGCCACATTGTCTGCAAGCCCGACACGAGACTCCCAAAGCAAACGCTCTACTCAGAACTCCTACACGGCAGGCGAGCCCCAGCTGGGCAGAGGAAATGTTTCAAGGGCACCCTCAAAGCTTCCTTGATAAAGTGCAACATCCCCACTGGTACCTGGGAATCCCTGGCCCAAGACTGCCCTAAGTGGAGGAAGAGCATCCGGGAGGGCGCTGAGCACCTCGAGTCTCGTCGCCAAGAGCATGCAGAAATCAAGCAGAGACAGCGGAAGGAGTGTGCAGCAAACCAGTCCCGCCCACCCCTTCCTTCAATGACTGTCTCGTCCCACCTGTGACAGAGACTGTAATTCACGTATTGGACTGTACAGTCACCTGAGAACTCACTTTTAGAGTGGAAGCAAGTCTTCCTCGATTTCGAGTGACTGCCTATGATGATGATGATGATGGCATTGTTGCTGAAGAGGAAATAGCAGCCGATATCTTTTGTTTGATATTCACTTTTTTTCCTCATGTTATATGACTGAACTTGAGTAACAGCCTTAACTCTCAATATCCCTGACTGCAATTTCTGTGATGATATATTCTTTCTGTGCACTGCTTACACAACTGTGTAGCGTTATATAACTCGTGACAAAATTCCCAGATAGTAAAATAAACAGCCGTTGATGAAACAGTGATGAGGACCCAATTTCATTTGACTGGTCTCATTAGTACATCCAAGCTTTGATGTTGTTTCTATGTTTACTGGCAGTAATATTATGTAAAATGTTGCTACTTTGACATGTTTTCATGAGGCTCTTCTTTCCCTAAAGGCAAGTTGCCAATGAGTGAAAGAAACTAAAGCCCGCTGGAAATCTGGGTGGAAAAAGAAGTCCACTCAGCCATTCAAACCCACTTTTTTCCGACTTCCCAGCCATGGACTATACATCATTTAAACTCCTGAGGATGATCTTCTGAGGCTGAGGTTGACCTGAGGACAAATGGGTGGGGTGGAGTAGATAGAGTTTCACATTGCATCTATCCCTTGCTATAGTAATCTGTGAACATTTGATGCTGATACAGTCAAGTAAAATACACCCAAAGAACAACCAACAAAAACATATACGGCTGGATTTTCAGCTCATTTGCGCCTCAGTTAGTGCCTCGGTGGGGCATTAAATGCTGTATTTGGGCGCTATGCTGGGCGTCCAGGATTTACTGCCTGGCCGGAAGATTCGGCTATTGGTTTGCGCCACCACAAAATCTTACCGCCCCGCCCTCCGTTTTTAGCGTGATTATGATGTCAATCGCCGTGCAACGCTGCGCTAGCGCCCCGGATGGAACTTTTGGCCTTAACGTCTCATTTAACACCCAACCCAGGAAATGCCTGAAAAAACCAGGTGGTTCCAGGGTGCGGCAGGCAGTTTTGGCAGCATTTTTAAAAGAAGGGATGAGGATCCTACATCGCAGGTCATATTGACTACAATGGTTGCGCACATAATGCTGTGTAAAGCTTCAGCTTGCAAACTTCACTTTTATCTGCCATTATAGTGCCCTTACAACTTCAGTCATAACATTTAATGGGGGCATTAGTAGTTCGCCAGCGCATCAAGCTCCATGCTATTGCCGGCCGGTGTCAAGCTAGAGGAAGGACTCTTGGCCATATCGGCCCACGGATGATGAGAGGCCGAAGATGTCTGGGGAGGAGGGCTTACCGCCCACGGGGTTATAGGCACCACTCTCAGACCTCCAGCTCTCTGAGGAGCAGTGTGTGAGAAAGCTGCGCTTCCGAAAGGAAGTACTGACAGAGATATGCCATCTCCTACAGGCAGACCAATGCTTGCACCGCTCTGGAGGCAGCCTTCAATACTACCCTCAACAGATATCCGAATTCATTGTGGTGTGCTGCATGCTACATAGCATGGTCATCATGAGGGGCCAGGCATTGCCAATGGGGATTGCATGCCCACCTTAGGAGGAGGAGGATGACGATAAAGAGGATCCTGGCGAGGCCCCCATTGGATAGCCAGCCCTTCCACGGGGGAGGCAGTGTGGAGATGCTGCTGGACCAACATCATCATCATAGGCAATCCCTCGGAATTGAGGAAGACTTGCTTCCACTCTTAGAATGAGTCCTTAGGTGGCTGAACAGTCCAAAACGAGAGCCACAGTCCTTGCCACAGGTGGGACAGACAATCGCTGAGGGTAAGGGAGGGTAAGACAGGTTTGCCGCACATTCTTTCTGCTGCCTGTGCTTCTTTTCTGCATGCACTCGGTGATGAGACTCGAGGTGCTCAGCGCCCTCCCGGATGCACTTCCTCCACTTAGGGTGGTCTTTGGCCAGGGAATCCCAGATGTTAGTGGGAATGTTGCACTTTATCAGTGAGGCTTTGAGGGTGTCCTTGTAACGTTTCCTCTGCCCACCCTTGGCTCGTTTGCCATGAAGGAGTTCCGAGTAGAGCGCTTGCTTTGGGAGTCCCGTGTCTGGCATGCGGACAATGTGGCCTGTCCAGCGGAGCTGATCAAGTGTGGTCAGTGTTTCAGTGCTGGGGATGTTGGCCTGGATGAGGACACTGATGTCGGTGTGTCTGTCCTCCCAGGGGATTTGTAGGATCTTGTGGAGGCATCGTTGGTGGTATTTCTCCAGCGACTTGAGCTGTCTACTGTACATGGTCCATGTCTCTGAGCCATACAGGAGGGCGGGTATTACTACAGCCCTGTAGACCATGAGTGTGGTGGTAGATTTGAGGGCCGGGTCTTCAAACACTCTTTTCCTCAGGCGGCCGAAGGCTGCGATGGCGCACTGGAGGCGATGTTGAATCTCATCGTCAATGTCTGCTTTTGTTGATAAAAGGCTCCCGAGGTCTAGGAAATGGTCCACATTGTCCAGAGCCGCGCCGTGAATCTTGGTGACTGGGGGGCAATGCTGTGCAGCGAGGACAAGCTGGTGGAGGACTTTTGCCTTACGGATGTTTAGCGTAAGGTCCATGTTTTCGTATGCCTCAGTAAATATGTCGACTATATCCTGGAGTTCAGCCTCTGTATGTGCGCAGGCGCAGGCGTCGTCCACGTACTGTAGCTCGACGACAGAGGTTGGGGTGGTCTTGGACCTGGTCTGGAGACGGCGAAGGTTGAACAGCTGTAGTTTAGTCCTACTCCAGCGGGGAGCTTGTTGACTGTGAGGTGGAGCATGGCAGCGAGGAAGATTGAGAAGAGGGTTGGGGCGATGACGCAGCCCTGTTTGACCCCGGTCCGGACGTGGATTGGGTCTGTAATGGATCCGTTAGTAAGGATCACAGCCTGCATGTTGTCGTGGAGCAGGCGGAGTTTGTTGACGAACTTTTGGGGGAATCCGAAACAGAGGAGGACACTCCATAGACCCTTGTGGTTGACAGTGTCAAAGGCCTTTGTACGGTCGAAGAAGGCTATGTATAAGGGCTGGTGCTGTTCCTTGGATTTTTCCTGCAGCTGTCACGCTGCAAAGATCATATCTGTTGTGCCTCGAAGGGGACGAAATCCGCATTTTGACTCCGAGTGGAGCTCCTCGGCCACAGAGAGAAGACAGTTGAGGAGGACTCAAGCGATAACTTTCCCAGTGGCTGATAGCAGGGAGATCCACGGGGGAGGCAGCTTGGAGATGCTGCTGGACCAACACTCGCATGTCGACAGCTCGTAATGGACCAGCTCTCCGAAATGGAGGAAACTGAGGGTTGGAGCTAATACTGGACCCGCTATGTGCCCCTAAAAAGGCACATCTCCGGTGAACGTTGGAATGATGCACAAGACACCAATGGCAAATGATGAGTCATAAATTTTACTGCAACAAAGTCACAAACCCCCCTCCCCCCATCCCCCCAAAATTAAACTATACAATATACAACGTTATGTTGCAGGGCACTAAACAACAATGAAACTTCTTTATTACCGCAAGTTTTGGCTCGGGCGCACAAAGTCCTTAACGGCAACGCTCCTCCAACTTACATTTTCAACGAAAGTTGCAGTCGAAAGCGCAAACTATTTTCAGGGGCTAACTTTAACGCCCCGCTGCAATTAACGCCCTGAATCCAAAAGGCCCCAAATCCAGCCCATAGCCTATTCTATTTGAAACTGTGATGCTCATTATGTTTCGTTAGACGTAGGTTTACTGTTATCTCATACCCTTACTCGAGTTTGAGAAATGTGACCACATACTGCTTAAGCTGAGCTGAATTATTCTTGTATGTTTTTTCTTTCCAGGCAAAAGTGGACAATGAGATTCTTGACTACAAGAATCTGGCTGCCATCCCCAAAGTTAAGGCCATCTATGACATTGAACGCCCTGACCTGATCACCTATGAGCCGTATTTTGGCGCCACCTTTGAGGATAGACATGAACGTCATAATATGGGAGAGGTATCGTACAACCAACTGCGCCTTGATAAGTCCGTTTCAAAACACGAGATCACCCATTGTCCTGTATTTGTTCCATTAAACATTTTGGGGTCAGTTTTCGATTCTGGTGTACCCTGGGGTAGATGATAGGGGGGTGTCCACTCCACCTGCCCAATGACGTCAGCGGAAGGTCTGATCAATTTTCGTGATTGGAGCTCATTTCAATACAACAGGTAAACTGCGAGCACTAATTGTGCTGATTATAGGCCGCTTACCATTTTAGAGGGCAGGAAGTCTGTCGGAGTACAGACTGAAGCGTGCTTACAGCAGCCTCTAAAACAGGGAGGGCTGAACAGGTCAGGGGTCAACGAGGCAGCAGATTGAAGCGCTCGGGAAATAAAAAAAACACACACCAGGCAGCACAGAGTTGAACTTAAGGGAGCCTTTAAGGTTTAAAAGTCCCATAAATAATGAAGGAACAGTCATTACCAGACCCGCCTCCAGCTTGACTTGACAATGACTTATGGTCCCTTTAAGTAGCGCTGCAAATGGCTACCTCTTGACCTGTACCACCGATGGTTTATGGGCAGGTGGAGGAAGCAACAATGGGCAGGCTTCTGGTGCTAACGGGTGACTTATTTTTGGTACACACTGAGAAATGGGCCGTCGGGAGATGATAATCAGCCCCCTTGTTTCTAACACTAACTAGTGATGAATGTTTGAAAAGAAAAATTCAAAGATAACTGACATATTTCTGTTTGTCACCAAATAGAGAAAAATAATCTAATATCAATGTTATTAAACATGAATTAATAAAAAGGCTTTTGTATTTTAAAGCAATGCACTAGAAATCATAGACCAGTAAAGGGGTGGAGAGTATAGACTGACACTCATTGCCGAATGTTAAAAACTGATTCTTTGTTGACAGTCTCAATACGCAAGAAGTGACAACGGCTCGCTTGTTCAGAGTGAAATTGTAAGTTGATGACAAACGACTGTTTTGCACAAATGCTTGTGCAATGAAACTTGATTAACATCCTCTGGTTGCCGAGCCTAATGGGCATGGTCAATAGAAATCTGCAGAAAACTGGGGTAAACTCTGCATAACATTGCACCCATTGAATGTATCCCTCCCCAACTTCTCATCTAACATTTGGCGCAAAGGTAACTAATAACTGAAATTGGGTTTTATGGCATTTTCTACTATTACGATTAATGGGGATAACTGGACACTTAAAAGTAATGGGGAGTTGCAGAGTTCTGTGAGTCCCATAGAAAAAGTGAAGCATCTTTCTATTGACCCTGCTAACAGGACTACTACCTCGTCGAAACAAAGGCCTGATTTTTAAGAAAGCGTTTGAATTCCAGTTGGAGAGGTTCCACTTGAAACAAGATATTGGCAGAGCTCTGCCTATTGTCAAATTTGTCTCATTTTTTAAAGCAATTTTTCAATCTAAAGAAACATTTGCCCAGCTTCATTTCCATCCTAGATCACGTTTTAAATATCTTACATAATCTCTGAAAGTTGTTTAACCCTCCAGGGCATGGCCTATGCTGCACGCCTGCACTGCGACTTACCCAGGGAGCAATAGGAGTGTGGTGATAGGTCAGACGTGTAACACACAATTATAATCACTCACTTTCACTGTGTCAGTCACTTCCATTGTATTAGTCCATAATGACATGGCAGTTACAAAATCAACCCCAGGTTTTTGAAAATAGCTAAAACGTTTTCACTGCTAGAACACAATTGTTGCATGACGTAGGTTGTCACTGTTTGTGCTTTAAAAATCAGGCCCAAAGTGACTTGTATTTGAACATGGGTATTTGGGGCTTTTACCGTCATTTTGTGATCGTTGTCGATAACTGACACAATCCGCCAGCTTCATGGCAAATGTTGTTCGTGTGAGAAAAGGAGAAAAGCTAAGACGTTAAAGTGGTGTATTTGGATTTCCAAAAGGCATTCGATAAGGTGCCACATAAAAGGTTACTGCACAAGATAAAAGTTCACGAGGTTGGGGGTAATATATTAGTATGGATAGAGGATTGGCTAACTAACAGAAAACAGAGAGTCGGGATAAATGGGTAATTTTCCGATTGGCAAACAGTAACTAGTGCTGTGCTGCAGGGATCGGTTCTGGGGCCTCAACTATTTACAATCTATATTAATGACTTGGATGAAGGGACCGATTGTAATGTAGCCAAGTTTGCTGATGATACAAAGATGGGTGGGAAAGCAAATTGTGAGGAGGACACAAAAGGATATAGAAGGCTAAGTGAGTGGACAAAAATTTGGCAGATGGAGTATAATGTGGGAAAATGTGAGGTTATCCACTTTGGCAAAAAAAATTGAAAAACAAATTATAATTTAAATGGAGAAAAATTGTAAAGTGCTGCAGTGATGAGGGACCTGGGGGACCTTGTGCATGAAACACAAAATGTTAGTAAGCAGGTACAGCAAGTAATCAGGAAGGCAAATGGAATGTTGGCCTTTATTGCAAGGGGGATGGAGTATAAAAGCAGAGAAATCCTGCTCCAACTGTACAGGGTATTGGTGAGGCCACACCTAGAGTACTGCGTACAGTTTTGGTCTCCGTATTTAAGGAAGGATATACTTACATTGGTGGCTGTTCAGAGAAGACTCACTCGATTGATTCTGGAGATGAGGGGGTTGACTTATGAGGATAGGTTGAGTAGGTTGTGCCTATACTCATTGGAGTTCAGAAGAATGAGACGTGATCTTATCGAAACATATAAGATAATGAGGGGGCTAGACAAGGTGGATGCAGAGAGGATATTTCCACTCAAAGGAGAAACTAAAACTAGGGGACATAGTCTCAGAATAAGGGGCTGCCCATTTAAAACTGAGGTGAAGAGGAATTTCTTCTCAGACAGTTGTAAATCTGTGGAATTCTCTGCACCAGAGAGCTGTGGAAGCTGGGTCATGGAATATATTTAAGGCGGAGATAGATTTTTGAGCGATAAGGGAATAAAGGGTTATGGGGAGCAGGCAGGGGATTTTTAACTCCATATTGATTGGACAAATCAAATTGGTCAGGGTAGCCTTGAGGAGGAGTTCATAGACTGCATAAGGGACCAACCAGGGGGCAGGCTATCTTAGATCTGGTCCTGTGTAATGAGACAGGATTAATAAACAATCTCCTAGTGAAGGATCCCCTTGGAATGAATGATCATCGCATGATTGAATTTAAAATTCAGATGGAGGGTGAGAAAGTTGGATCTCTAACCAGCGTACTAAGCTTAAATAAAGGAGACTATGAAGGTATGAGGGCAGAGTTGGGTAAAGTGGACTGGGAAAATAGATTAAAGTGTGATGAATAGTTGTGTACATTTAAGGAGATAGTTCACAACTCTCAAGAAAAATATATTCCAGTGAGGAGGAAAGGGTGTAAGAGAAAAGATAGCAACCCTTTGCTAACTAAAGAAATAAAGGACGGTATCCAATTAAAAACAAGGGCATACAAAGTGGCCAAAATTAGTGGGAGGACAGAAAACTGGGAAGCTTTTAAAAGCCAGCAAAGAATGACTAAAAAAATGATTACGAAAGGGAAGATAGACTATGAAAGTAAACTAGCACAAAATGTAAAAACAGATAGCAAGAGTTTCCATAGGTATATAAAAAGGAAAAGAGTGGCTAAAGTAAATATTGATCCCTTAGAGGATGAAACCGGGGAATTAGTAATGGGAAACATGGAAATTGCAGAAACTCTGAACAAATATTTTGTATCAGTCTTTACAGTAGAGGACACTAACAATATTCCAACAGTGGATGGTCAAGGGGCTATAGGGGGGGAGGAACTTAACACAATCACAATCACTAAGGAGGTAATACTCAGTAAGATAATGGGACTAAAGGCAGATAAATCCCCTGGACCTGATGGCTTGCATCCTAGGGTCTTAAGAGAAGTAGCGGCAGGGATTGTGGATGCATTGGTTGTAATTTACCAAAATACCCTGGATTCTGGGGAGGTCCCAGCAGATTGGAAAACTGTAAATGTAACACCCCTATTTTAAAAAAGGAGGCAGACAAAAAGCAGGAAACTATAGACCAGTTAGCCTAACATCTGTGGTTGGGAAAATGCTGGAGTCTATTATTAAAGAAGCAGTAGCAGGACATTTGGAAAAGCAAAATTTGGTCAGGCAGAGTCAGCATGGATTTATGAAGGGGAAGTCATGTTTGACAAATTTGCTGGAATTCTTTGAGGATGTAACAAACAGGGTGGATCAAGGGCAACCAATAGATGTGATTTATTTGGACTTCCAGAAGGCATTTGACAAGGTGCCACATAAAAGGTTACTGCACAAGATAAAAGTTCACGGGGTTGAGGTAATATATTATTATGGATAGAGGATTGGCTAACTAACAGAAAACAGAGAGTCGGGATAAATGGTTCATTCTGTGGTTGGCAGTCAGTAACTAGTGGTGTGCCGCAAGGATCAGTGCTGGGACCCCAACTATTTACAATCTATATTAACGACTTGGAAGAAGGGACTGAGTATAACGTAGCCACGTTTGCTGATGATACAAAGATGGGAGGAAAAGCAATGTGTGAGGAGGACATAAAAAATCTGCAAAAGGACATAGACAGGCTAAGTGAGTGGGCAAAAATTTGGCAGATGGAGTATAATGTTGGAAAGTGTGAGGTCATGCACTTCAGCAGAAAAAATCAAAGAGCAAGTTATTATTTAAATGGAGAAAGATTGCAAAGTGCTGCAGTACAGCGGGACCTGGGGGTACTTGTGCATGAAACACAAAAGGTTAGTATGCAGGTACAGCAAGTGATCAGGAAGGCCAATGGGATCTTGGCCTTTATCACAAAGGGGATGGAGTATAAAAGCAGGGAAGTCTTGCTACAGCTGTACAGGATATTGGTGAGGCTACACCTGGAATACTGCTTGCAGTTTTGGTTTCCATATTTACGAAAGGATATACTTGCCTTGGAGGCAGTTCAGAGAAGGTTCACTCGGAGATGAGGGGGTTGAGTAGGTTGGGCTTCAACTCATTGGAATTCAGAAGAGTGAGAGGTGATCTTATCGAAACATATAAGATTATGAAGGTGCTTGACAAGGTGGATGCAGAGAGGATGTTTCCACTGATGGGGGAGACTAGAACTAGAGGGCATGATCTTAGAATAAGGGGCTGCCCATTTAAAACAGAGATGAGGAGAAATTTCTTCTCTGAGGGTTGTAAATCTGTGGAATTCGCTGCCTCAGAGAGGTGTGGAAGCTGGGACATGGAATAAATTTAAGACAGAAATAGACAGTTTCTTAAACGATAAGGGATTATGAGGAGTGGGCACGGAAGTGGAGCTAATTGCATGATCAGATGAGCCATGATCTTAATGAATGGCAGAGCAGGCTCAAGGGGCCGTATGGCCTACTCCTGTTCCTATTTTTTATGTTCTTATGTAAGTGGAGCTGAGTCCATGATCAGATCAGGCATGATCTTATTAAATGGCGGACCAGGCTCGAGGGGCCGAATGGCGCACTCGTGCTCCTATTTCTTCTGTTCTTATGACTGCAATTCCCTCTTTGTTATCAAACCAAGTAAGAATGTAGGTGTGGGGTAAGATGTTACAATGCAAAGATTTACCTAAATCTATTGGAAGTTGTGAGCTAACGTCCTTTAGCATGCGGAAAATGCACAATGCGGTGGGCGTGCAGTTTTGACATGTTGTAAATTATAACCCATGGAGTGAGTGGGGGGTCAGGGGGAGAATTCCTCTGGTTTCTGTGTTCAGTGACATATGTGTAAATTTCCTCTGCTTATTATTTCGATCAAAATAATAAACGAGTTCCAGGGGTAAATTTTGTTCTTTAGCATTCCAGAGTATCATTCACTGGGAGTGCAATGGATAAAATTTACCCCACAAGCTATAAGCGTAGCCACAGCCTTTGGGTGAGAGGTTGTTTTTTTTTTTTGAAATTCGTAGCCAATCGTTCCAATTCTTTGTCAAATCACAAACGCCAGAGGTCACCTTGCACACGCCAAGGATCACTCTGCGCCAATGCTCTTAGCCAAAAGGCCTAGAGCCACTGCACCGTTCCTGGAAGTACTGCAATACCAGGTTCGTGCCATGGAGGTGGATGGGTCAGGTCCCCCACACACCTCCGTGGAGGTGGATGGGTCAAGCCACCCCACCCACCTCCTGTGAGAGGTTGTTGTTATACTCAATCAAGGTGACCCTTGCACATTGGCTGTAGCTCCCTGGCACCGACACTATAGAAACTGGAAGCTCCTACTACCTGCCAGTTGTCATGACATGTTATATATACCAAAAGCCATTTGCTGCCAGCACAGAAATCCAGGTCATGGTTTGTTTTTCTGTTGTGACAGTTATTGTTACATTTGTCATTCAGCCCTACCACTGATAGCAGCCCCAATATCTGTGGCAGCATTGTAATGTAAATGAGACATTGCTATTGACTCTGGAGGAGCAGAGAATCGCCTCAAGAAGCATCTTCCCCCAAACAGCTGCTGACGACAGCATCAGCCACCATTTTATCTGGCCGTAGGCTGGCCAGGCATTCGGTGCATCCTTGGATGCCAGCAATGTGGTTTTCCACATGGCCTCGACACACTTTCCACAGCCATCAGAGAAGGTCTGCAGTCAGAAGTCAAAGACTGTTTCCGCTAGCAGATGGGTCAGTAAGCAGCTTTAAGATAATTGGCAAAAAAGCCAGAGGGGAGATAAAAAAAATATATATTTTACTCAATTATGATGATCTGGAATGCACTGTCTGAAAGCGGATTCAGTAGTAACTTTTACTCGGGAAGTGGATATATACATAAAATGGAAAGATTTGCTGGGCCGCGAGAAAAGAGCGGGAGAGTGGGATTAATTGGATAGCTCTTTCAAAGGACCGGCACAGGCATGATGGGCCAAATGGCTTCCTTCTGTGGCTGTATGATTCTATGTGATTATGATATCAGACTGTGCAACACTGGACCTTCAACGTCTTACAGAACCACTTCAAGTAGAAGCAATTCTGAAATATCAACATTTGTTACTCTTGTTAAAGGACAAAAAACAATCCTCCTGATGTGTTAGTTTATCTGCATTAGACATCTCTTTGTAATTTATACCAGTAACAAAAGATACTGTGAACAAGCACATCATTCTCCTCGAACTGAAAGGTTCCCTCCAGAGTCGAATTTTGTACCAATAAGGCACTAGTATTTGCAGTGGTGAGGTGGTGGTGACCCAGGATTCTCTAAGAGTGGAGCCCATACTAGGTTCACTCCAGCAGTAACTTCGTAACACAATGGCACCTTTACATTGCTAGTGTGCTACTGGTGGCAAACCTGGTGCTGATGTCACAGAACCAAATATGTCACCCAACCTCCACGACCTCAGTGGCAGCAAGGACTCACCTTTCCATATGCCAGAATAACAGAGCCAATAGGTGCAGAAAACAAGTCTTCGCTTCCCTCACTGAACCTCCAATTGGGCCCACAATCGGCAGTAGCACACTGCCAAAATAAAAAGGGGAGAATTATGGTTCTCCACTTGAGCAGTGCTCTGCAGGAGCCCTGCGGAAAGGCTAAAGTGCCTTGAAAAGGGCATTAACAGTGTTTAAATTCATATATTTATTACCAAAAACAAAGCACACTTTTTACGTAACTGTATTATTCAGACTGCACAGCATAGTGCCATCAGGTGCATATATCAGTGCAGAAGATCAAAATTCATAAGAATATAAGAAAGCAAGAGACAGGGAAAGGCCATTAGGCCCAGTCCTTCCAGAGCCCGTATGCAATCAACGTGCCAGTATGTAGTTTCAGGAGTGGCAGATGACCTCTTGTGCCTCACCAAAGTGACCATTCTCCATGTGGGAGTTTTAATAATGAGCATTGGCAAACTAGTCACCTGTAGGGGCCATCATAGCTCAGCTAAGCCCCGTTGTCATTCAACATCAAATGCCTAGCTGCAGCCAGATATATTAGATAGCAATCAACTTTGGCTGATCTTTATTTTCCCTCTTGTAAGCCAAGGGTGCTGAGGCCAATTGTAACATTCCACTGCCAGGATGAGGTCAGCTAACTCCACACAGATTGAAGCTTGTGAACCTTCTGCTTTACTTGGCTCACTGTTACACAGAGCAGTGCCTTTATGTACTGAGCCATCAGGATGGATGCAAGCAACACATCGGATCAATAAATTAGGTTCTTAATGCTGCATGTACGAAGAGGGGATTGAGCTGTGTTGCAGACCAGTTCTACTGTATTAACAATGGGGAAACACCAGTCTGCTATTATATTCCACATCAAACCCTCCTCTTGCATCTCTCCATTAGTTCCCTCTTGTAGAGAGGATGAGGAAGGAGACAAGAGGTCATGTTATTTGTTGAAATTCCTGAAGGTAATTGAGTATTCATGTTTGCTTTGAAATGTTGGTGAGCTGCCAATGAACATTTTATTTAATGCATCGTGCTGGTTTGAGTGCATTTAGATCATACGGTCAGTTACCCTGGAATGCAGCATTGATTCTTAGGACAAAGATCCTTCAAGAGTACTAATCCAGCACTATGTACATTTTATACAGTTATAACAAAACTATATATGGATTAACAATGTACCTGGCAAGATATAACTTTGATTCATTTAATATGAGAGAATACGTGTAATAGAATTATTGCTTAATTGGGAGGGAATGTTTATTCAAAGTACTCCATCCCCATGTTTATGTTAAAATCCATAATTATAAAAATACTTATCATTTGATACAAAATGGGAAATTTCCTGCCCTTCCTGCCTATTTGAGTCTCTCTCCAACTTGGATGCTTCATTGACATCACTGAGAGAAGCCTCTTGCATCTTGGAGCATCCCCATTCATTTTAATGGGGCTCATAACTTCAGACCATCAATGGAGCTGGCCCAAACCAAGAAGAAGACACGTTACTGGCCGAGTACACTGCATAGTTTCCAAGAAATGTGTTTTCTCAGGATCCCCTTTACTAAACGGAAGTACTCAAATTACACAGTTGTGAAAGAAAGCTACCATTGTGTGCACTGTGCACAGTTGAAGCTCGTTTTGCATATGCAAAATATTTTATTTTCGCTGTTGAGTATCTGTATGTCTTAGCTCGTGCTTTGTTGATATACTTTGTCCACCAGTATTGTTGATTTTCATTTGTACCATCACTGTATAAATGTCAACATTTTGTTTATTGTAACGTAACATTTTTCTATCATGAAATGTTTGTGTTTCTAAATGTATATACCTCAGAAACAAATCAAGAGGTTTTTGGTGAGTCATTTTCTCAGAGACATAATCAATTTCTATATAATGTTACCCAGGTAGATGGTTTTACATGTTTTTTTTCCTTTTCTAATATCTCACAGTCGCCAAGGACACTGTCCCCCACACCTTCCGCTGAGGTCAGTAAACCCCTTCTTATTCAGTTCTCAGCCTTCTCTTCTTCACAGTCTTCATTTGCTGCGTGCAATGGTGTAGTCTTCAGCGGACCAGCAGAATTGTGTGACGTTTAGTCTAACAGTTCTTACCAGATACTGAAACAAAACTCATTGCATCGTAGCCAAATGTAAACCTCTCCCACTTTACAATCTTCTCAAAGAGATGAAAGAAAAATTGTCAATGCTAGATATCTCAAATGAAAACCTAAAATGCTGAAAATGCAAAACAGCATCTGAAAGAGAAAAGACAGGGTAATAATTTGGGTGGCAGGTTTTCATCAGACGGATTATAATGCAGGATTGCAACTCAAAGTTTTAACCTGCCTTTTGTCTTTCAAATGCTGACAGTCCTTGCTTCCATTTTTCAATATAACTTCCCTAATATAGAATGTTATCAGAAGGTCTTTGTTGTAATTCGTATTTTAGCTGTGTTCTGTTATAATCTCTGTGGAAATGATGTTATCATTTGTTCTTAAATTTAAAAAAGAAATTAACTGCTGAACTGCTTTTTGGATTTATGTGATTGACATTTTTGGTCTTTATGAATGAGTGTGGCTTAGTAAAAAGAATATAGAAGGGAGAAATCCATTACACAAATGGCCATTAACAGCAAGGTGCCCATTATTTAGAGCACACAATATTCAATATAGTCCTGTGGATTTTTATTGTGTTTTCACAGGTGCTTGCATCTTCTATTCTCATGAATGTGAAATATATTACATGTGTGAAAATATCAGCGGAGTGTCATTACCTCATATGGGCTCCAGTAGTGACCCGGTTCAGTCAATAACCAATGGGAGTGGAGATCTTTTGCATTATCCCTAAGCATCATCAATTCAAGTCCACTATGAATTGTTTTACCATATCTACTTTTAAAAACAAATACATCTCCATGGAATAGACAGTACCATTCTTTGCTTGGAGCACTCATGAATCCTGGATCTTTCAGACTCTTAAAATGGACACTTAACTGTTCTCTTAGCCATGTAATATCCTAGGTATTTCTGATGGGACTGTACAATTATTAATGGTTTCAAATCGCTCCTCTTTAGTTCCCCTGCCCCATGATATTCTGCAGTCCAATGCTGTCTTAGAGCCAATTATGAGAGAGCAGCCTGGAACGCTGTCACCAGTTTTCCCATCACCATTCTTCCACGAAACATATTCGAAGTTAGGGGCTCACCATATGGGGACGTAGAGGCACAAACACATCCTATAACTGCAGGGCACATGAGTTGACGCATGATTATACTGAGCCACTGGGAATGGCAGGCAAATGAAGCACTTTCGAAGTGTCTTCACTGCTGTAATGTAGAGAAAGGTGGTAGGCAATTTGCACACAGGAAGGTCCCACAAACAGCAAATTGCATTACGACTCTCCCTACTGTCTTCCCCATGTGAAAGAGGCTGACCTTCACTTGGCGCATTCTGACAGCAGGATTGCTGACTTTGAGACTCAGTGATATGGGGGTTTCACAAGGATGAGCCCAAGCCCCCATAACTCTGTGGTGCTGCATGTTGTTCCTAAACAAGTATGTTTGGCATCGTGTCCAAGCATTCAGCTGTCGCTGCCATTGGCTATTTCACAGACTTCCATAATCGATAAGTGGTTTTCATGACTAAATTATGGTTATTCTCAATCCACATTGACAGGCCTGTGAAAGCTACACCAGATGTCCCAGAAAATCGACTATTTTCATATCTTTAATCAACCAGGACAGTCCACCACATACACACATAGGTCAATCAGTACTAATTCAGATGCGATCAAAGATAACGATAGATTATACAATCAGATACTTCACACAATCAGAAATTGACCTCTGCTCTCCAGGAAGTCATGTTTTTTTCTTCCACTGTCTCATGTATGCACACTGCATTTGTCTTATCCCACCACTTTTATGTCTAACATATTCTAAGGATTAAATAAAATGGAAGATCCAAACAAGCTGCCAGCTTTTTTTTCTTTAAGTCTTCACCTCCCCTGACCTCTGAAATTCTTTTCCAAAACCGCTGCATCCCGCTACCTTCCTGGATCCATCAACTCTCTTCCAGCTCAATATCCATCCACCTGTCTTGTAACGCTCTCTAAGCTGTTTAAATGTTTTGCTGTCTGTGCCTTTTCTTTTAATTAAAATGAGGCATTGAGTTAGTTTGGATTGGAAATATATATTTTTTTACTTGCCATGCTTCACTTGACTGGCCAGGAATACACAGCGACTGTTGTTGTTGTGCAATATCCTTTTTCTTTTCACTGGAGTAACATAACAATGATTTGTAACAAATCTGGAACAAATGCTATATTTCTTGGAGCTTTCTTCCTCTCTGTAATGTTGACAAAAATACTCAGCTCATAAAGATTGGAAGAAATTAAGGGACGATTGAGGGGCCACTGCTTTTTCTGACTGATCTGAGCCAACGCTAATGGAGCATTATTGACTTGGACGTGGAAAAATTCCACTGGGGCAGAAGGGAAAATCGCAGCTTTAAAACTAGTCAAAAACAGCTTTTCAATAAAAATGATGGTTGATGTGATTGCCAGCCTAGTTAAAGGCCTCAAATTGGCCCAGTGGAGATTTTAATGAAATTAAAAGCACAAGTACACCTACGCCTTGCTGTTTGCTCCAGTGTAGTTTCTCTCCATTCGGGGCAGCTGCAAGAACTCATGGAGTAATATTGGCTGCAATATTAGGCAAATAGCATCACAGCTGGCAACAGGACCAGAGCCCTGTGATAAGATTGCATGATTCGCTGAAACAACATGCGTGTTTGCAACGCCCCAACATCTGGGACTTGTTGCACATTTCAAATACAAGCTTAAAATTTCCAGATGACTTGTATCTAGGTTGAGAAAAATGAATAGGACAGTTTGACAAAGAAAATGCCCAAAATCACGTCGAAATTATGGCCCAGAAATAAGTGTGTATTTTTCACAGGACTGTCTACTGTTTTTCTTGCCCACTCTCATTTGTCAAAAGCATATCGTTTTAAAAAAAAAAAGAAAATTATTATTTGATATGCGGACAGGCCAACCGAGGAAATTAGCAAAAGCAACAACTTCAAAAAAGCTGACAACTCAAAAGCAGATCTAAAAATAATCCTATGGCATGTTTTTAAAGAAAAGTAATGACACTGGAAGTGTACTGGGATTGTAGATATTCCTAATATTCTTTCACTCATATTGGATCATCTGCCATTAGTGCATGAAAGGCTAAAGGGAGATACTAGTTTTGAAAGCGCAAGCCCTCCCCCAGAAAATGTTACTTTTTGGCATAGTGCATTTTCCAGTGTTTTGGAGTCTACAGTGAATGTTAAATGTATTTGTATTTTAAAAAGGAAAGAAAAGTTCTTTAATTTTATTGAAAACCACTCCCTATATGTCACTTGGGAATGAATTACTTCATATTCTAAATCTTCTTTTTCCCAGTAGCGGCAGATGATCTTTAATTGAGAGGAATGGTCTTAATTTTCTCTCTTTTCTCCCAATAGAAATTTCCGAATATCAATTAGGCAATTCACGCCCAGTCTTATTGGCCATGGGATCATTCCAGTCAGAATTGTAACTCTCTTTCCAAGTGCCACCCCTTCCTCCACTCATATTCTGGTTAATTTAAACAGCATTATACTTCACAATTGATACACTGTTAATCTGTAAAAAGGAAAAATATGTGACATTTGGGTTTTAAACAAGCCATCTCTTCCACCAAAAACAACCTTGACAGTAACTCTCCCCTTCACAGAGGCACACTCCATTGCCAATTCCAATCCGCCCCCCCCCCCCTCCCGATAGTTCAGAAGCACTCTCCACTTCTTCCCACCCCAGTTCTCAGTCATTCTGCCCTCACCTCTGGAGAAAGTTCATAGAGGTAGTAGGGTAGAGTTTCAGCTTTGAGCGCAATCGGCGAAACAGGTGCAAAATGTGCCTGTTTTTAAAAGTGTTTTTTTCCCCCAGAGTTTCTGCTCAAACCATTTGCATATCACCGAACGCAAACTCTGCAGTGAACCAGCGTAATCGGGCAGTGTTTTAAAACCTAATTTTTTTTTCAAAAATTTTGCTTTCAAATATATTCCTTCATATGTTTAAGAGTGGTAACCTGGTGCAGTTTGATTAATGCGGCTGAAAATGGGTTTATCACAAAAAAATAATCATCTTAAGTCACAGTGTCAATCCATCCCCTGTGAGTAACCCGATTTTAAATGACATTAAAAATAATATATACAAAATTATTTGCTACGTATACTGAGGTACCGAAGTCAGTTCCTTCGTAAATTTTTTAAAAATTATAGTGAAAAGCTTTTAAAATGTATCTATTAGTGTCCTTGTGTTCAAAAGTTTCAGCTGAAAAGCTTTTTAGAGTCTCCTCAAATGCCTGCACAATTCAGATTAATTCACCCTGGGGGTGTGGCCAGTTTTGTGGGTGGCGCCTGCTTCTAATGCAATGTTTTTAAAACTAGGGCAAAAGGTCGCGGAAACTCAAGTTACATATCCCTGTAAGTTCTCCACCCAATTCACAGACTCTCCTTTCCCTCTCTCTAATCCTCCTCGTTCATGCTGTCATCTTTCTCGCCCCACCCCATTCAATCTGGCCCGCTTTAGTTTCTGTCTTCTGTTCAAGCTAATTCTCCTCCTTAAGCACAGTTCAAGCTGGGGCGCTATTCCCCTATCCCTATCATCTTCCTTCAGTTCAGCCTGCCATTCTTCATCCCTCCCTTCCCCATCAGTTGATACTGGCTCTCCTACCCTATTCCTGCGTTCATATTAACTTTCACCTCACATCCCACCTTGCTTCCCCTTCTTCCTGCACACATTGTAGCTCCCTCACCATCAGTGCTGCTGCCACCGCTATACCTGTTGCTAGTAATAGTACTTAATCGCCGCTGCATACTGTGGGCAAGAATTTTAAACTTGCACGGATTCCCACCTACTTTGTGAATAGGCGTTTGATCGCTTAGAGCATCAGCAGCAGGCAATAGGATCTGGGAGCTACACTGACTTTTATCCACAAAGACGGACACACGGACACTGCTCTAGGAATATTAACTACAGGCGTGAAACACAGACGATTGGCATATATAGGAACATAGGAACTAGAGTAGGCCATTCAGCCCTTCGAGCCTGTTCCGCCATTCAGTTAGTTCATGGCTGATTGTTCGCTCAACTTCATTTACCAGCCTTTGCTTCATATTATTACGCATAATATATATATGCATTGGGGCCAAAATTCAGGGTCTCAAAGAGACCCGTTAGTGACCGTTTGCAGCGGCCATTCCTAAAAATCAAATGGCCGCCGCTTTGGCTCAATAGGCCGACCCAACCTAAATTCAGCTCGGGGATTTTTCGGCCTGGACGCCATACCACCCAAGTGGTATTATCGGCAATAAAATTAATAAAAAAACAATAAAAATACTTAGCCAACGATTTTCACCTCACTCCGAGGACGCCCCCCCACCCCCGCAGCACAGTGCCCCCGACAGGTTTTTCTGCAAAGTGACTACGGGCCAGCAGCGCGGCCGCCCCTAAAGGGGAGGGCCCACTGTGTCGGCCGCAGTGCAAAAATTTTTGCTGGACAACTTGCCGATCGGCCGGCAAAATACTGGCCCTGGGTTCGGCCGGCCCTTCAACAGACAGCCTGGCAGCCTCTCGGGTGAAGGCCACTGGCACGGCCAAAACCCTCTCTGGTGGCTCAGTGGCCAAAGTTAAAAAATGATCGTGTGGTGACGCATGCAAGCTGTGATGTCACCGCATTGATTGACAGTGGCTGGCGGGCCTTCTGACCCATTTTCAGCCAGTCAGCCTGGCTTTGAGACGAAGATCCATTTAAGTCTATGATCCATTTCCTGTAGAACTTTGAAAAAAATTCAAAGTCCTGAAAATGGATCTACTCAGCACACCAGCGGTGAATACCAGTTTAAAACTCATAGGTGCACACCTGAATTTCAGCCCCATTATGTGTAATAGAGTGGGCCATAAAATCTCTCAAGTATTTTAAGTACTCTTGTGTCTTTTTAATAATGTGAGGGGAAGGAATCCTCTTTTTTTTCCCCTTCAATTCTCTCGCCTTCTCAAAGCCTGCTCTCAAACCTTATCCAAAGCTGATCAAAGCTGGGCCGTTAGATGGTGCATGACAGCAGGCTAGGGACAACTCTCCTGGCTCCAATATACCCTGCTCATGCAGGACTGTCTGGTCTGCCCTGAGCACTTCCCCTCGGAAGTGCAGCCTGACATTGGGAACTAAATAGTGCACTTAATTGAACCTTCAATGCCATAGTGACGGGCATTCAAGGCGCAGCCAGTTGTGCGACACCATCACACCTTGGAAATATATCGTGGTAATGATGGATGAGCCCCTGATTGGATTCAACTGTGGACTATGTCGCATCTGACTTTCATTATGAAGATATTCATGTCATTATTGTATATTCAATTCACTAATGAATTCTGTGTAAGCATTCCAGCAAATGTCACGCTTTCATTTTTGTTTAATTGTATTTAATGTAACTCTCTGGCTTGTCTGATCTGAGTTTGAAATATATGCAAATGTATTTTAGGGCATACTTGATACACGTGATCGAGTGGTGCACCGGTCCTCGAGCCAGGGCTCCATCAACTCCCCTGTCTACAATCGCCACTGTTATACACCCACAGTAGCCCGCTCTCCACAGCACTTCCACAGGCCTGGTAAGTGAAACAACCCAAGCATAGACATCTAAACCCGAAGGATCGGAAAGTCCATTTCGAAACAAAGATTATTAACTTAGTTCGAACAATGGACAATTTTATTTCAAATGGCAAGTCACAGTGAACTTTCTTGCAAGTTGGAAAGATTATTTTTTCTATTTCTCAGCTATTATACGGTTCCATGACTGAGAGATATCGTGGCAAACTGTGAATTCAAATACAGCTGATTACTTTTTCGTGGTGTTGCTTGCATTTTATTTGGTGCTAAAATGCTTCCCAGGTTGTTTTTAGCTTGTAAAAATAAGCCTCCAATTTTATTTAATAATGTAGTTTATAATAATGTAAGGGATGTGTGAACATTACAACAGTGACGACAGTCCAAAAGTACTTCATTGGCTGTTAAGCGCTTTGAGATGTTCGATGGTCTTGAAAGGCGCTATATAAATGCAAGTCTTTTCATTTTATTTTTATGTTTAATTTTTTGGAGCTCTCACTCAGCATGGGGGCAGGGACAACATCGGATACTTTCAAGCAGGAGCCTGTGACCCTTGTCTCACGTACAGTTGGATTGACAATACAAAAGATAAACAAGTGCAAAAGCATGGCACGCAATTTTAACCCTACCCATCCAGTGGAAACCAGGCAGATAGGCAGTTATAGATGAGCAGTTTACTTGCCTGCCCAGACATGACCCTTTACCACTGTTTCGAATATGAACTTGCAGGGTTCTGCAGACAGATGATGGCACCCACCTACTGCAGGCAGAAGCCTCATGAATGTATGCAAACTGGGGTCCTATTAGTTCAGTAGGATCCCAATGGCATTTTAACCAGGGCCTTGAGCGGGGAAGCTTTTCCATCAGGCTGAAGCAGGTCAGCGGTTGGTGGGAAGGATGAAGAAGCCCATCAACTTTGTCAAAAAATGTCCTTTGTGGGACCAGGATGAGCATAACGTTACTGCCCACCCCACCCCCAATTACCTCCCATGTGACCCTCCCGAAACCTCCTCTCCACCACTTTAGTGGAAGCTGATGGGTGGCCATGGGCCGCCTGATCTTCCCTTGCCAGCAGCCACTCTGCATCCTCTTCCCGCCCATTTTGGGCAGGAAGTGGACCAACGTCATTTAAATGAGGCCTGGAATTTAGACGACCCCGTACCTGAAACTTAGGCCAGTGAGTGCATTTCATACTCACCTGCCCACCGTCCCCCGCCCCCAGCCACCCCCCCCCCCCCCCCCCCCCCCCGCCCCGGCTTCAAACCCGCTCTGGGCAAATATTGTCTCCGTGACATTATTATAATCTCAGTTGGGGATTATTTTGGGAAATAAAATACAAAACCCTTTGGGCTTCTGTGATGAACTATTCTATTGTAGTGAGTCTGTTTCTTACTATACCAAAGGTATCAAAAGGTACCAAAGGCCGTGGTAGAGCATCAATGGAGAATTGTCCATTGTTGTAGCAACTGGAATCTGCTGTCATCTATTAGTTCAGGGAGTTACATCTCCCAAATTGAAGAATAACCTGTAAATGTTTAGGTAGAAACTGGCTGGGTGACTATCCTTGTGATGCTGAGGAGACATTGGTAAACTCTGAATTGATTAAACATAAATTCCATTGAAAATCTCTCAAATACACGTGACATGACAGTATTTTTGCCGCTTTCCCCACAAATTTATTTCACTCAACAATCAGTTCGTTTTAACCGCGGTATATTTTAAGACACTGCATCGTGTTGCAGTGTTCTGCTTCCTTTGGTCCCACATTTCCACAGTACGCTCATCGTTTATTATCCTCGCCCCCGCCTTTGCTTTCCATCTGATCGGCCTGGTTTCCTTTTCTGCTGCAGAGCTGCTCTTTACTGGTGTGGAGTGTTCTCTGTATCGGCCCGCTGGCAGTTAGAGTTCCACTCTAATGGCTCCTCCCCGCAGTGATACAACATCATGCCCCTTGTAGGTAAGAGCCAGGCTTTGCTGGCCAGGATGGTGTCCTGGTCATTGATCGTGAGAACGCACAGCAACTCTTCACAATTGCTTGAAATTAAATTGGATTCTGTTTGGCTATTTTTTCTGAAATATTGGCATCTTTTTAACTTATAACTCATCTTTTATAACATAAAAACAGGAGCAGGCCATTCAGCCCCAAGAGCTTGTTCCACCATTGAATTAGGTCATGGCTGATCTACATCTCAACTATATTTACCAGCCTTGGTTCCATATCCCTTAATACCCTTTCCCAACAAAATTCGATCCAATCTCAGTTTTGACCTCGCCTCAACAGCTTTTTTGGGGGCAAGATTCCAGATTTCCACGACTATTTGTGTGAAGAAGTGCTTCCGGATATCACCCCTGAACAGCCTGGCTCCAATGTTAATGTTATCCCCCCTTGTTCTGGATTCCCCTACCAGAGGAAATAGTTTCTCTCAATCTACCCTATCAAATGCTTTTATAATCTTAAATACTTCCATCAGATCACCCCTTAATCTTCTATACCCAAGTGAATACCAGCCGAGTCAATGCAACAATATATTTTAAATGGATTTAATAACAATGGGCATGTACTGAATAAAACTCTGCAAACAAATTAAACTTTATGGAGCTTTGTGTTCTCTGTTGACTCTGTGTCTATGGCACTCACCAGTTTTAATGGTATATATTTAAATATAAAACACACAGAACAACTGGATCCAAAATGATTTGCAACAGTGCACACTCTTGAGCTCTATTTCTTGATTCAATTGAGTCAATGAAAAGACTAAATCCCTCGACTCTTATTATTCTCATTAGGCACAGATGTTTCCATTTAACCCATGGCTGCTGCTGCCCTTCACACCCATGTAAATTACATAAATTATTTAATTCTTAAATTCCTCCAGTCAATAATGACAATTATGCAATATCTAATGGGCTGCTGCAATTCTGTAATTGCCGCTATAATTGCAAATGTAATATTCCTCAGGTTCAGGGATAATAGACTCTAACTGTAGTTACATTGCTCTGGGAAACCATGCAATTTTCTGTACCCTTTGACATTTTTTTTTCTAAATTAAAAATAAACAATACAGCCTGTCAGCCATGGGTTTCATCATTATGACAAAGGAGCAACAATACTATTCTAGCAGTTCTTCTCCCTTTATATTTCAATGCGTTGTGATTAAATATACGGTTTGATCTTTTATCTTGCTAATGGTTCATTACGGAGGAGCTCTTGCGCATTCTGCACAATATTTTCCCAATTTCTGTCACAACCTTACAACCATAAGCTAACAGCCAAGTACCTGAATAATCTCACTGTAGATTTCAATGCCCTCTACTACATTGTTAAACCTTGCTCTACTCTGTTAAAGTAAAGTGAGTCCTGTCATGTATAAAATGCATGCCATTATTATACGGTTCGGACATGAAGAGTCATTTCTGAATGAGTTTGCTGTTAAAAGCTATTATCATACCCACTCTGCCCTTTAATGTTTTTATTTTGCTGCCCGAGGTACAGTTGACAATTTCCTTCTCCAATGATCATAACACCATAGCAATAATTTTGTCAAATAAAAGTGTACAGTGTGTTCAAGCTTGATATGACTTCAATATTTCAGTTATTTTCTTTGGTACTTGTGAGTTAAAATAGTAACATTTCAGAAAATTGATCCCCAAATATGAGATTGTATTACTTTAGATTTAAAAAAATGAAGACGGGAAATGCACAGCAGGTTTGCGGTCAGCATCTGAGAGAGAGATTTCATTACAGGTATGACCCAGAAAATGAACCTATCTTTTCTTTCAAATGCATTTGGCCTGTTGTGCATTTGCAACGTTTTCTGTTTTAAAGCTTGTTACCATAACTGCACTACCATTTCATCAGAGATCTAGAAGCTTCCATAATACAAGACATTTGCGACAAGCATGAACCATGTTGCCTTGTTTTAACCCTTAGACAATGCAGGAAGTCAAGAGTAACAGCTGAGACACTGGGCACAAATTTCCCCAGCCCCTTTTTCCGGCGCACTAACCCGAGATGCGCCGACTTTGTGCACGCAAAACGGCGCCAAAAAACGTACTCACGATTCTGGCCATTCTGCTGTGTGTCCCAGGTCCTGGTGCAGTGGGGGGGCGGAGCTACAGCCCTGCGCTGAAAACAATGCCGGCAGCTGTCCGCATGTCTGGTGGAGTCTGCACGCATGCGCAGTAGCTCCTCGCCCTCCCAGCGCGTCCTGCAGGCTGTGAGTGGGTCCCGATGCTTGCTGCCCCTATCCCTGGCTGAAGGGATGACCCGATTTTCGCCGCCCTCTATTCCTGGCCTAGTGGCCTACCACACAGACCAGCTGCTGCCTTCCCTCGGAGAGAAGTCCAGTCCCTCGGAGAAAAGTCCAGTCCCTCGGAGGGAAGTCCAGTCCCTCGGAGAAATCAAGTCCCTCGGAGGGAAGTCAAGTCCCTCGGAGAGAAGTCAAGTCCCTCGGGGGGCCGAGTTAGGAAGGTAGGACTTAAGTTTTATTTTTTATTTATTAGTCATGGTTTTTATGCTTCTTGAATGTTGTTGTGAAGGTGTTTAGTGCTTTGCAAGAACCTCTCTGCTTCCCTTGCCCCCACCCCCCCCCCCCATCTCTGGCTACCTGCGCTGATTTCTTAACTCTCCGCGAGGGTTTTCTGTGCGGCCACAAGTGGCCACATACGCTGGTCTAAGTTAGTTTGGAGCAACTATTAGCTGTCCAAACTGAATTAAATGGCCAAAATGGCTGGTAACGCCCCCCCCTCCTTTTTGAAAAAAAAACGAAACTAAAAAAAATCCTAACTCATTTACACTGGCACAAATTAAATGTGCAGAATAGGGATTTTTAAGATACTCCAGAAAAATCAAGTTGCTCCAAAAAAAACGGAGCAACTCCTGGGCAAATTTGGGCCCACTGAAACTAATGTTTGCAGCAACACATTGATTGAGATGTCAGGAGCAGCTTTGTTAATATAATAATAACACCAGACGACTAAAATATACGTACAGAATGATTTTAAAAACAAAATATAAGAAATGTAAACACTAATAAGGGTGGACCTTTTAGTGTCTCTCACATAGCAGGCGCCTTTTTGGAAAATGGTGGGTGCTTAATGAGAGGACACTTCTGGGTAATGCACCAGCAATTTTCCGATAAGCCAACCATTGCGTGCAATGCCTTGGTGCAGGGCCTCAGAATGTTCTGCCATTTATTTCTGCTTATTCTGCCCTCCTTTCCCCAAATCTCTTTTCTTTCCCCATTATCTTTTCTTTCCCATTTACCTCTTTTTTAATGATTTTAACGTTTTATTATTTCTATCCAACATATCCTAATCTAATTATTGTCACAGATTTTTGATTTTTTTTTAAATAACATTGTATTTACTTTTCATTCTGTGCCTCTATTTTTGAGGTGGGAGACAGATTGGCTGAAAATTAGTTCCATAGACCAATGAAGTACTTTGGAGTGTAGTCACTGTTGTAATGTAGGAAACGCGGCAGCCAATTTGCATACAGCAAGCTCCCACAAACTGCAATGTGATAATGATCAGATAAACTGTTTTTTTGTTATGTTAATTGAGGGATAAATATTGGCCAGGACACCAGGGATAACTCCCTGCTCGTCTTCAAAATAGTGCCATGGGATCCTTTACGTCCACCTGAGAGAGCAGACGGGGCCTCAGTTTAACATCTCATCCGAAAGATGGCACTTCCGACAGTGCAGCACTCCCTCAGCGCTGCACTGGAGTGTCAGTCTAGATTTATGTGCTCAGGTCCCTGGAGTGGGACTTGAACCCATAACCTTCTAATTTAGAGGCGACTGTGCTACCTACTGAGCCACAGCTGATACAGTATAGTTTAGCATTTTAAATTTCGAACTGATCATAATACAGGCATAATTTTCGTGCATAATCATTGAATTATCTTGTTGATAGTGGCAGGAATGTGGTAACTAATATGATTAAATGTACTCTGTTTTTGTACAGTAGTGTCATATGTCTCATGTCATTGCTCCCTAAGTCATATAATACATAACAGTGTTCAATCTAACATATAATAATTGAGGCATGTAGCTCCAGAAAAGAATGACCTTGATTTTGTTTGATCATAAAATAATAATAACTCTCTTCCTGATATATGTTGATAGAATGGCCTCCAAGGGTCAGAGACAAAGGGATGCTAAGGATGGCAGGCATCTGACTCAATTCACAATACCAATTATATACCTTTTAATCTTAACCCTCAATGGCCATTCCAAATGTAAGATTTTTTTTGTATAATGTACATTATTGAGTTAATCATTTCAAAATGGGGTGCTGACACCTATTAGCTGTTCTGCAGGACAGATTCGGTTTTTTGTTCTCAATGTAGAAGGTTGAATGGATTATGTTGGGGGGAAAAAAAGAAGAATTATTTATTGCATCCACTGAGCCCTGATTCTCGTACTCGTTGCACAGAATGTGACTGAGAACCAGAATATGTTGCCCTTCATTTCCTGTATGCAGCATGCGTCCTGTATTCTTACTTTTCAATCTAGTTCACCTGTCTGTGTTTCAACATTTGTTGCAGCTCTTCCATTCTATATAGGTATGTCATTGCTCATGGTTTCGCGATCAAACTGTGACGTTTGCAAACACCGAAAACATGGCAACCCTGTGTTGCCTTTTGCCTTTGCATGGTATGGATGTTGAAAAGGAAAACAGTTTTACTTTAACCCTTAAAGAGTGAGAGAAAGACAGATCTTTTAAAGCAAGCATGCTGGGTAAACATTTTATGTAAAATGTTGTTGCCACAGATACATAACTTCCCTAAGCTGGAGTGTTCTCACATTCTGTTTTGAGTAAGAAGTGAGGCATGTATTTTAACGCTGTGCCACAGAACGCGAGGATAATAAATGTTTCAAGATTCTGCTTATCTGCACATTTAATTCACCTGCTGCTGAAACCCTTGTTCTCGCTGACCTGCATTAGCTCCCCGTCCAGCAATGCCTCAGTTTTAAACTTCTCAAACTTTTCAATTTCCCACATTACCACAGTGACTACACTCCGAACGTACTTCATTGGCTGTAAAGCACTTTGAGACATCTGGTGGTCATGAAAGGCGCTATATAAGTCCAAGTCTTTCTTTCTTTCTTTCTTTCTCATCCTTGTTTTCAAATCCCTCCATGGCTTCGCCCCTCTCTATCTCTGTAATCTCCTCCAGCCCTATAATCCTCTGAGATTTCTGTGCTCCTCCAATTCTGGCCTCTTGCGCATCCCTGATTTTAATCGCCCCACCGTTGGCAGCTGTGCCTTCAGATGCCAAGTCCCTAAGCTCTGGAATTCCTTCTCTAAACATCCACGCTTCTCTACCTCTCTCTCCTTCTTTAAGATGCTCCTCAAAACCCACCTCTTTGACAAAGCTTTTGGTATTCTGCCCTAATATTGCCTTATGTGGCTCGGTGTCAAATGTTGCTTGATAGCACTCCTGTGAAGCACCTGGGGATCTTTACCTACATTAAAGGCGCTATATAAATGCAAGTTGTTGTTATTAGTCTCCCATTTTGCCGTCGCAGTCTCTGACTCATAATAGTGGCCAGAGCCATTCCACTGTCCTGTGCTGAAGGTATTCTCAGGTAATGGCTTGGGGTTAGTGGTAAACATTAATTTGGCAACCCAATTCCAAGAAGGCATTGTCACTGCAGCCAGTAATATATTTGGAGCTACCTCTACTGCTTGGCCTTGGGACTATGCTGTATTTGTGCTGTGGTAGAGCCTGGAATGGCAGAAACCCACATCTTTGGTAATTGTTTGGCTCAGGATGATCTTTAATTTAGACATCTTAAATGATCATTCAGGATTATTTATATATTATTTCGAGAAAGTGGTGTCAATTATTTCTTTAAGGAATGGAGTAGCCTAATGTAAAATCCAGAATTGAAGTCAATCTTGTATATTTATTATAAGCTATGTTGTGTATAATCAAGCTCTTGTATTGTAGAGGCATTATAATAAGAACCAAATACAGATTTTCATGTTAGATTTTACAGTATTTCATGTGTAGTGAATTATGACTATTAATTTTCTTCAATTTTATACAGACGAACTGAATGATCATTTTGAAGAGAAGCCCTTTAAAAATTGTAGCATATTCAGTGATTAATGAAAGGATATAGATATAAACAACATTCTATTCAGAAAATCCAGTTGATAAATTATTACCTGCATTGACTTATTCTTGTTCATGTGATGGAAATGTTTCAATTATTAGACATAAAATGTAGTTTCTTTGACCCTTTGGGATCAGATTTCATTTTGACCATAAATATGTCATATTTATCTAGCCAAATTGGATGTTGAAGTGTTGTATTATAGAATTACTCCAAAATGCTCCAGGAACATTCAAATATTTCTACTCAGTGTGTTAAAATAGAATGATTTGTATGTATTTTATTTGAAACAAAATCTTGCAGTATATCACTTGGTGAAAGTATTTTTAATTAACATCCTTTAAGTGTTGGTGAAGTTTGGTAGTTAAACTAACGCACCGTTACAATGTAACTGGAGCCGCCTTGTTGTAAAGTCATTTTTGAATTAATTTTAGTTACTTTATTACTGCTCATCCGTTTTTGTTGTGTACACTTTAAAGAAACAATTCTATCCTATTCTCATTATCCTTTACTCTTCTTATTGGAGGCAATGAGCCATCCAGCGGTCGGAACTCCCCTCTCCCTATTCGGCCAGACAGCAGGCCTCTCACACCATCTTATGGTCAGGCCCCTAAACATTTCCATCTTCCAGGTAGGAGTTAAACCACATCAGTGTCGGTGTTGCAGTATAGGCTGTAGCTATGTCTTTATCTCTATGTCCTGTCTCCATCTCTCTTCACAGATTCTTTGGATGCTATTTTTCAATCTATGCTTACACTTACAAAGCAAGCCTATGCAGGCACTCACTGACACAGGCACTCTGTAGAAAGTGTGGGTTGCATACAGATCACCTGACTGCTTTTACAATGTGGTTATGTATAAAAGGCATGTTGACATCTATTGGGATTCGCAACTATCCAATTTGGTCTGGAGATTTCTAAAAATGGATTTGAAAAGATCGTGTTTTTTAATAGGAATCCAATTCTTCGTTTTATATTGTGCCGGCATTAGTTTTTAAGATTTTGAAAGGTTTGAATGAATGTTCAGCAACAAACATTAAAACGCGAGCCATAATCCCTATCCTGCCTCTGTCCCTTTTTGGATATGGCAGAAAACAGCAACCTAATCTCTATCCTGCATCTATCTTTATATCAAAACTCATATAAATGGTGCACACTGACCTCACCTGGTGGTCTGTTACTGAGCCTGGTCAGCATGGAGCAATACTGCAGCAGCAATGTCTGTGAGGCAAATAATGGACTACACTTAGAGTGCTTGTCAATACTTGTACATTAAACACTCTATTGGCCTGGATCTGTCAACTGACTGCACACAGATTTAAAATAGGTCTTTGTAAACCATTTTTATGTACAGTGAAGATGCATCAGGGTCATAGGAAAATCAGAAAATCCTAAACTGTTATTGTAGATCCCTGAACTAAGTTATGTGAATGTGAATGTGAATATTAGCAATATTTAAATGTAGGCTGACTACAATGTAGATGTGCAGGTCTCTTGTAGATCTGTTCTATAAATGGACACAAAGTATGGCGCCAAAAGACTACTATTTACAAACACGTGTAATTAATAAGAATGTAAGGCACACATGGTAAATAGAGATATATTGCTCATAGGACAACTCATTCAGTATTGGCTGTTTGAGACGGAACTGCAGTCGTGGTCAGATGTCTGACACGCAGAAGTAAAGGGGAGCTGATATTAAAGCTATAGGATGAGTGGTGGACAAGCCTCTGACTCATTAAAAACTGATTTACTTTGTCTCACACAAGTCATGTAACAAAAATGCTAGAAACATAGAAAATAGGTGCAGGAGTAGGCCATTTGGCCCTTCGAGCCTGCACCGCCATTCAATGAGTTCATGGCTGAACATGCAACTTCAGTACCCCATTCCTGCTTTCTCGCCATACCCCTTGATCCCCCTAGTAGGAAGGACTTCATCTAACTCCTTTTTGAATATATTTAGTGAATTGGCCTCAACAACTTTCTGTGCTAGAGAATTCCACAGGTTCACCACTCTCTAGGTGAAGAAGCTTCTCCTCATCTCGGTCCTAAATGGCTTTTCCCTTATCCTTAGACTGTGACTCCTGGTTCTGGACTTCCCCAACATTGGGAACATTCTTCCTGCATCTAACCTGTCTAATCCCGTCAGAATTTTAAACGTTTCTATGAGGTCCCCTCTCATTCTTCTGAACTCCAGTGAATACAAACCCAGTTGATCCAGTCTTTCTCGATAGGTCAGTCCCGCCATCCCGGGAATCAGTCTGGTGAACCTTTGCTGCACTCCCTCAATAGCAAAAATGCCCTTCCTCAAGTTAGGAGACCAAAACTGTACACAATACGCCAGGTGTGGCCTCACCAAGGCCCTGTACAACTGTAGCAACACCTCCCTGCCCCTGTACTCAAATCCCCTCGCTATGAAGGCCAACATGCCATTTGCTTTCTTAACCGCCTGCTGTACCTGCATGCCAACCTTCAATGACTGATGTACCATGACACCCAGGTCTCGTGGCACCTACCCTTTTCCTAATCTGTCACCATTCAGATAATAGTCTGTCTCTCTGTTTTTACCACCAAAGTGGATAACCTCACATTTATCCACATTATACTTCATCTGCCATGCATTTGCCCACTCACCTAACCTATCCAAGTCACTCTGCAGCCTCATAGCATCCTCCTCGCAGCTCACACTGCCACCCAACTTAGTATCATAGAAAATGGTACAACAAAATATTGATTTGAGCAGATCAGCTGGCAACACGGGCAGAGGTAGGCTTTTGGAATAGTGCAGTAATTTTTGCTGGAACTATACATTGAGAAGGTTTACATGACAAATGGGGACCCTAATGGTCCTGTGAAAATGTATTAATGTCACCATATAAATTCACAGAATGAGAATCACAATCTATTCATATAAATTCTTTTCATATTCCGCAGAATGTTATCTGATGAAAGCAAATTGTGTCTCAATTGAATTCATTCTTTGTTTTCCTCCAATTTTCCCCTCTTGTCATGATAGTTCTCGGGTTAGGGTATGGTCCAGCTTTCCTCCAGTCGCTCCCCTAAGTGGCCATTCTTTCTTGACGGTGAGTGTCAGCAGCATATTCCCCACCGAGGGAGGCATCAAGGCCAGGCAAAAACCTGTCCTCACCTGACATTCCCACGCACACACCTTGCAGTGCAAATTTTGGGTGGCATTCAGGAAAGGTAACCTCAGCTAGGTTATCCCCTCCCCAGTTCAGGGACACACAGGCTGATTCCGGCAGCCCAGTATCGCCTGATTGAGATCAGCTAACAGATTAGGAACTGAGACTGGCTCCTTCAGATCTGGATGCCTCAGTTCCAAAATCAGGATTCATTATTCCAAGGAAAGCTATTGTATGTGTAGACAATTTTGCATGAGAATGAGATAACACTCGAGAAGACACAGAGGAGATTCACGAGAATGTTGCCAGGACTGGACATTTTTAGCTAAGAGGAAAGATTGGATAGGCTGGGTTTGTTTTCTTTGGAACAGAGGAGGCTGAGGGGAGACTTGATTGAAGTTTATAAAATTAAGAGGGGCCAATATAGAATGGATAGGAAGGACCTATTTCCCCTAGCAGAGAGGTCAATAACAAGGGAACATAGATTTAAAGTAATTGGTAGAAGGATTAGAGGATGGTGGGGGTCTGGAACTCACTGTCTGAAAAGGTGGTAGAGGCAGAAATGCTCCACATTTAAAAAGTACTTTTTATATGCACATGAAATGCCGAAACCTACAAGGCTGTGGACCAAGAGCTGGAAAGTGGGATTAGGCTGGATAGCTCTTTTTCGGCCGACACAGAGAAGATGGGCCAAATGGCCTCCTTCTGTGCCGTAAATCTCTATGATTCTGTGATTCTATGAATTGAGAACTCCTTAAGCTGAAGAATGGAGCTGTGAGAACACGCTAGGGCCAAAGCTAGAAAACTGCAAGACTTCACAAGCAGAGTCACTGAGACATAATGAACAGACAGGCTAGTGCACAAGATGCTGTTGAGTCTCTGGATAGTTTGTTCGTGCCGTAGTATCAAATTTGCATCCTCCAAAATCCACCCATAAAATAGAAACTCTTGACCTCCACAAGGACCAGTTCCTCTGCCTGTCTCAAGAAAATTAAGTATTTCCCTGATTTCTTCTGGTGAAATATAACCAGATGATATCAAAACTTTTCCCACCTGCAGACAGCAACATGAATTAGAATAATCAAGTGATGATACAGGAATGGATACGGTCTGTTTGAGTTGGCAATGATGAAGTAAAATGACCATAAGTATAGGTCCTCGTGTTTTATTCCCCATTCTGACACACAGTTACTTCCCCACTAGAAAGTACTACTTCCAAATTGAAAACAAAATTTGACAAATTTTCTTGGCACATCCGTGCACTGAATTGATTAACTGGAAGGATGCAGGCACACTAAAGAATCTTGTGTCGTTGTTTCAGATCTCTCCCAGCTCTTTGCGTTTTCTGTGTGTTTTATGTTCATTTGGCATATCAGCAACAATGAGGCTGCAATGCTGCACGGCCCAGTGTTCTGCTTCGAGCAGTTTATTATTGAAGTACATCACTCATGATCAAGTTTGTGAGACTTCTCTTAATGAATAGAGTGTAGACTGATAATCCCAAATCATATCATTTGTTGATCTTAGTTCCTGCCAGTTAGAGCTGGAAAGATAAGATTTGTATCAGACTATTTTAAACTTGTTGACTTTGATCTACTCAAGCACTGCTTCTGAAACTCAGAGAGCTGACAAACATACAAGTGCTAATGATTAAGATGTTGACTAATTTAGAACAGTGTCCAATCAAACCTCCTTCTAACTGAGTTCACCGTTGTTGTACTCACATTGACCTTGCCCAATGACACAATGGCTGCCGAATAAAATAATACTTGCCCTACGCAGTGACACGCTAAATCTGGCTGGTGTCACACTGACCTGGTTTAATGTCATACCAATGTTGCAAAGTACGAGGATGTCTTGTGCTGCACTGAGCATGCCCAGCAGCATTCCAAGCCCAGCCTGCACCATGCAGACAATTCCCAGTTACATGCTGAGCCTGCACTTTACAGTACTGTTCCTGCCAAATGTTGTACCAGCCCTGCCCAGTGATTTAATGATCCTGCCTGATGCTGTACTGAGCTGGACCAGTTACATACTGAGCCCATCAGGTGTTGTGCTTATCCTGTACAGTGACACACTGTACTAACCCTGCCTAGTGCGATAATGAGCCTGTCTTGATGCTAGTCCAAACTGACCACAGCCTATTCCATTTCAAACGATGATGGCACTCTTCACATTTAATGCACGTCAGTGATCCTGAATATATTCATATAAATCTCTGGTTAGGAAGAGCATAGGTTACTCAGCGTCATTCTTAATTAAATTGTGTTTTGATTTCTACCAGTAAAATGGCAATGCTCAATAGATAGCACTTCAAACAGGATGTGGGCTGAATAATGTACTTAAATGAAAAACTTTAGAAGCAGAAACTCTGTGTGGCATACAAAGCTTCATGTAAAAAATAGAAATCTCAATCATAAATTGTTGCCATTATCCTTGTTCTGATTATTTATATATTGAAGTATTTGCAGTGTCGGTGTCTACACAAGTGTTTTGCTGTGTTGCTGAAGCTGATTGTTTGGCATCTCTATGATGCAGACTAACGTGTCACATTGACGTTTGCCCTTATTTGTGTTGCATCCTGTATTAGATCACTGTGCCTTTTCAGCTTTGCTTAGTATTAATATCAGAAAGCATTCATTTTCCAATAACATTATGTAATAATTAATAAGCTGTTTAACTTTCTTTCCACAGACCAAGGGACCAATATATACAGAAAGCCTCCTATCTACAAGCAATATGGTATAGTTCCTTTCTTCTTTGTTTTTGACTTCTAATAACTTGATATATTATTACAGTGCTGAATTCTCTTCTCTACTCTGCCCCCAAAAAATAGCTAATTGAATGTATTTTGCCTGAGATATTAGCTCTGGTGAAGGTTAAGAATCTCTTGCTATGTTAGCTGCTCAATAAGATGATAGTTGAAGTGATTTGTTTCCCGGTCTGATCTTTATCCCAGAATTAACCAAAAGTCAAATCCAGTGTGAAGAGTTTCAGTCATTTTCAATGAAGAGTAATACTTTTGTCCACCTCAGCTTAGGCTGCTTCCCTCTCACCAGTCAAGTGGTGTTGGCAGTCCTGGAGAAGTCTGGAGCCTTCTTGAACACTGACTAACCTAGTAAGGACACTGCAGACAACATGAAAGTGGGCAGGATGGAGTATTAAATACAGAAACATTTTTTGGAGAGAGTAGCCATACTCGATAAGATAATAGTGAAGTGATTTGCTTCATGGTCAGATGGTTATGAGACCATGGTGCATTTTCTTTTTTACTTTTCACCAGTGCTGGAGAATGGACATCTTTTCCATTTTGGATCGGGTGTCAGCATCAAGCATCAAAAGAGCATCTTACTGCACCAGTGTGAATGTTTTCCATTTACATGCTTGCTACCTAGTTATTGTCTCCCTGGGTAAGATTAATAATTCAGTCTAATTATGGACAGCTTGTGGTCTAGGCCCAAGCTCACTCGGAACTAGATTGAGTTTGCCAAACTCATGTCACCAAGGGCTGACAGCCAGCAGAGGGAGGAAACTTTTATCCCACAGTCTGGGATGGATTCATACCTTGGTCCCGTAGGTGAAAGTCTAGTGTGTTAACTGGCTGCACCATTCAATATCCAATTCATCATTTTGAGAAAAGTGACTGTTTTTCATATTTGAATAGAATTGTTCATTGTACTTGTTTCCATTCATTTAATGCATGCTTCAACATTGATACCAGATCCATCTCCTTGTTTTCTCATCATTCATTTTTATTGTTTTGCTCATTTCCATGATCCTATCTCAGCCTTCCATTAATATGTGCAAGCCTTGTTTTCCCACCAACAACACTCATATTAATGTGTAAGTACTGTTTGAAGTCATGCTGCTCATTAATTTCCTTAACCTGTAGGTCATTCTAAACAAGATCTAATTAGCCTTGATGCTTCTATTCTGCCAAATGTAAATGGCAGCAGATTATTGTTACTGGAAAGTTTAAGTAATATAAACTCTTCATAGTTTACATTTAACTTTTTTTTAAAACAAATCAGATAAATTGAAGAAAAACCTCATCAGGCTTTTTCAATGTTCAATTCAAATTCCGGTTCAATTCAATTTTAAAATCTGCATTTTATCTGGAAATAAAGAGGGAAAATTCACCAATCCCACGCTCCTAGTCGCATGGAAAGGGAATGTGAATCAGCTAATCAGCCTTACAGTATTGCAGAACTACCTTTGATGGGACAGGTAGATAAGGTGGTTAAGAAGGCATACAGGATAGTTTCTTTTATTAGCCGAGGCATATAATACAAGCGCAGGGAGGTTATACTAGAACTGTATAAAACACTAATTAGGCCACAGCTAGAGTACTGCGTACAGTTCTGGTCACCACATTATAGGAAAGGTGTAATTGCACATATCATCATAGGCAGTCCCGCGGAATTGAGGAAGACTTGCTTCCACTCTTAGTATGAGTTCTTAAGTGGCTGTACAGTCCAATACGAGAACCACAGTCTCTGTCACAGGTGGGACAGACAGTGGTTGGAGGAAAGGGTGTGTGGGAAGTCTGGTTTGCCGCACGCTCCTTCCGCTGCCTGCACTTGATTTCTGCATGGTCTCAGCAATGAGACTCGAGGAGCTCAGCGCCCTTCCGGATGCTCTTCCTCTACTTAGGGCGATCTTTGGCCAGGGGCTCCCAGATGTCAGTGGAGATGTTGCACTTTATCAGGGAGGCTTTGAGGGTGTCCTTGTAATATTTCCACTGCCTACCTTTGGCTCGTTTGCCGTGGACGAGTTCCGAGTAGAGCGCTTGCTTTGGGAGTCTCGTGTTTGGCATGCAAACTATGTGGCCTGCAATGTCGATATCAAAGCATCTAAGTTCTTGGGCAACTATGGAGGTGCGGTGTTCCGGCCTGTCGATATTGGGGTTGTCCATGAGGGCCCTGACGTTCCAGGTCCCAAACTTCATGTTAGAGGAGTGGAAGATTCCTGTGCATGATTTATTTTAACGTGGGGCGGTCGTTGCACACCGACTATAACATGGGCTAAGCTGAGCAAGGTCTTGGTCCGGTGGCAAGGGGGTCCAAGATGACTGGAGATCAGGCACTGCTGTATGGGCCTAGTTGCCCACCGGGAGATGTTGGCCGCAGGCTCGGCGCTGGGTAGCGCCCTTGATGGTAGGTGGTCCGAGGCTTGGTTGGGGGCAGGCATTTGGGGGAGTCAGTGGCCCACTGGGGTTCAGAGTGGGAGGGCAGGTGGGGCACAGCCATGGTACTCACCACGTGCTGGAGGAGGAGAGGAGGCCAGGTCACCAGTGGAGAAGGAGATGTCTAGTCATTGCGGAGGGAGGGGGGGAGGCCAGCCGACCCGGTCACCGTTGAGGAGGACGCCACCTGTTGCCGCAGGAGGTCCAGCCGTCGTCGAGGAAGCCCAGGCTCTGTCATGGAGGAGAGGCCCAACTGCCGCCGGTGGAGGTGTTCTGATCGCCGCGGGGGGGGGGGGGGAGCGGGTGGGTGTGGAGGCTCGATAGCCAGGTCCAGCCACCCAGTCACCGCAGGAGGCCCAGCGGGAGGCCCAAGTCGCGCCGAGTCGCCGTAGGAGGTCCAGCCAGGAGGCCCAGGTAGCGCCGAGTTGTCCAGTCGCTGTCGCCGATGGGTGGTGTGGCGGGAAGCATTCGTGCAATCTCGTGATTGCACTAGAGAGGATACAGAGGAGATTTACAAGGATGTTGCCAGAATGGGAGAATTTTAGCTGTGAGAAAACATTGGAGAGGCTGTTTTTTTCCCCTTTGGAACAGAGTAGGCTGAGGGGAGAGTTAATTGAGGTGTATATAATTGAAGGGCCTAGATAGAGTAGATAGGAAGCACCTATTTCCCTTAGCGGAGAGGTCAATAACCAGGGGGCATAGATTTAAAGTAATTGGTAGAAGGATTAGAGGGGATTAGAGGAGAGGGGAAGAGAAATCTTTTCACTCAGAGGGCGGTGAGGGTCTAGAAGGGTGGTAGAGGCAGAAACCCTCATAGCATTTAAAAAAGACTTGAAGGGCCATAACCTGCAAGGCTATGGACCAAGAGCTGGAAAGTGGGATCAGGGTGGATAGCTCTTTTTCGATCGGCGTAGACACAATGGTTCAAAGGCCTCCTTCTATGCTGTATTTTTCTATGAACATACGACCTATGCTCTCTGAGTATGACTTCCCACTAGAAGCATGGGATTGATGAATTTGCTGAAGTATGGAAACCTTTTTTTTTTTAATTGCCTCTTCCCTAACATACACCGTTCCCTCGTGCCAGCACTCTGTTGGTGTATACAGAGCATACCAACTACTTACCCATTAACCACTCTACTGTTGCATACAGTGTTAACCTTTTAGGATTAAAGGGTTTCTTCAGTTTCCGATAAACCAGCCTTTTTCCAAGCAACTAAAAATGGTATTCTATACCACAATAGCAGTTGATTTATACCACAATAAAGAAATATATATGTTAGTCGCACAGCATAAAATAACTGATTTAATCTTATGTAATTAATGGATTGGTGTGGAAATATTATATGCCTCAAAGGATTTTCCACCAGGGGGCACTAGCAACCTGTTAGATTGGCATTGGAAAGCTGCTTTTTGTTCTGACATCTCTAAGACAGCATTAGCAGGACAACCAGACAAACTTACAATCGGACATCTATTCATGAAAGCTTCATAGAAACATAGAAACATAGAAAATAGGTGCAGGAGCAGGCCATTCAGCCCTTCTAGCCTGCACCGCCATTCAATGAGTTCATGGCTGAACATGAAACTTCAGTACCCCCTTCCTGCTTTCTCGCCATAACCCTTGATCCCCCAAGTAGTAAGGACTTCATCTAACTCCCTTTCGAATATATTTAGTGAATTGGCCTCAACTACTTTCTGTGGTAGAGAATTCCACAGGTTCACCACTCTCTGGGTGAAGAAGTTTCTCCTCATCTCGGTCCTAAATGGCTTACCCCTTATCCTCAGACTGTGACCCCTGGTTCTGGACTTCCCCAACATTGGGAACATTCTTTCTGCATCTAACCTGTATAAACCCGTCAGAATTTTAAACGTTTCCATGAGGGCCCCTCTCATTCTTCTGAACTCCAGTGAATACAAGCGCAGTTGATCCAGTCTTTCTTGATAAGTCAGTCCCGCCATCCCGGGAATCAGTCTGGTGAATCTTCGCTGCACTCCCTCAATAGCAAGAATGTCCTTCCTCAAGTTAGGAGACCAAAACTGTACACAATACTCCAGGTGTGGCCTCACCAAGGCCCTGTACAACTGTAGCAACACCTCCCTGCCCCTGTATACATGAAGTATAATGTGGATAAATGTGAGGTTATCCACTTTGGTGGTAAAAACAGAGAGACAGACTATTATCTGAATGGTGACAGATTAGGAAAAGGGGAGGTGCAAAGAGACCTGGGTGTCATGGTACATCAGTCATTGAAGGTTGGCATGCAGGTGCAGCAGGCGGTTAAGAAAGCAAATGGCATGTTGGCCTTCATAGCAAGGGGATTTGAGTACAGGGGCAGGGAGGTGTTGCTACAGTTGTACAGGGCCTTGGTGAGGCCACACCTGGAGTATTGTGTACAGTTTTGGTCTCCTAACCTGAGGAAGGACATTCTTGCTATTGAGGGAGTGCAGCGAAGGTTCACCAGACTGATTCCCGGGATGGCGGGACTGACCTATCAAGAAAGACTGGATCAACTGGGCTTGTATTCACTGGAGTTCAGAAGAATGAGAGGGGACCTCATAGAAACATATAAAATTCTGACGGGGTTAGACAGGTTAGATGCAGTAAGAATGTTCCCAATGTTGGGGAAGTCCAGAACCAGGGGTCACAGTCTAAGGATAAGGGGTAAGCCATTTAGGACCGAGATGCGGAGGAACTTCTTCACCCAGAGAGTGGTGAACCTGTGGAATTCTCTACCACAGAAAGTTGTTGAGGCCAATTCACTAAATATATTCAAAAAGGAGTTAGATGAGGTCCTTACTGCTAGGGGGATCAAGGGGTATGGCGAGAAAGCAAGAATGGGGTACTGAAGTTGAATGTTCAGCCATGAACTCATTGAATGGCGGTGCAGGCTAGAAGGGCCGAATGGCCTACTCCTGCACCTATTTTCTATGTTTCTATGTTTCTATGTATTCAAATCCCCTCGCTATGAAGGCCAACATGCCATTTGCTTTCTTAACCGCCTGCTGTACCTGCATGCTAACCTTCAACGACTGACGTACCATGACACCCAGGTCTCGTTGCACCTTCCCTTTTCCTAATCTGTCACCATTCAGATAATAGTCTGTCTCTCTGTTTTTACCACCAAAGTGGATAACCTCACATTTATCCACATTATACTTCATCTGCCATTCATTTGCCCACTCACCTAACCTATCCAAGTCACTCTGCAGCCTCATAGCATCCTCCTCGCAGCTCACACTGCCACCCAACTTAGTGTCATCCGCAAATTTGGAGATAATGCATTTAATCCCCTCGTCTAAATCATTAATATACAATGTAAACAGCTGGGGCCCCAGCACAGAACCTTGCAGCACCCCACTAGTCACTGCCTGCCATTCTGAAAAGTACCCGTTTACTCCTACTCTTTGCTTCCTGTCTGACAACCAGTTCTCAATCCACGTCAGCACACTACCCCCAATCCCATGTGCTTTAACTTTGCACATTAATCTCTTGTGTGGGACCTTGTCGAAAGCCTTCTGAAAGTCCAAATATACCACATCAACTGGTTCTCCTTTGTCCACTTTACTGGAAACATCCTCAAAAAATTCCAGAAGATTTGTCAAGCATGATTTCCCTTTTACAAATCCATGCTGACTTGGACCTATCATGTCACCATTTTCCAGATGCACTGCTATGACATCCTTAATAATTGATTCCATCATTTTACCCACTACTGAGGTCAGGCTGACCGGTCTATAATTCCCTGCTTTCTCTCTCCCTCCTTTTTTAAAAAGTGGGGTTACATTGGCTACCCTCCACTCGATAGGAACTGATCCAGAGTCAATGGAATGTTGGAAAATGACTGTCAATGCATCCGCTATTTCCAAGGCCACCTCCTTAAGTACTCTGGGATGCAGTCCATCAGGCCCTGAGGATTTATCGGCCTTCAATCCCATCAATTTCCCCAACACAATTTCCCGACTAATAAAGATTTCCCTCAGTTCCCCCTCCTTACTAGACCCTCTGACCCCTTTTATATTCGGAAGGTTGTTTGTATCCTCCTTAGTGAATACCAAACCAAAGTACTTGTTCAATTGGTCTGCCATTTCTTTGTTCCCCGTTATGACTTCCCCTGATTCTGACTGCAGGGGAACTATGTTTGTCTTTACTAACCTTTTTCTCTTTTCATACCTATAGAAACTTTTGCAATCCGCCTTAATGTTCCCTGCAAGCTTCTTCTCGTTTTTCCCTGCCCTAATCAAACCCTTTGTCCTCCTCTGCTGAGTTATAAATTTCTCCCAGTCCCCAGGTTCGCTGCTATTTCTGGCCAATTTGTATGCCACTTCCTTGGCTTTAATACTATCCCTGATTTCCCTAGATAGCCACGGTTGAGCCACCTTCCCTTTTTTATTTTTACGCCAGACAGGAATGTACAATTGTTGTAATTCATCCATGCGGTCTCTAAATGTCTGCCATTGCCCATCCACAGTCAACCCCCTAAGTATCATTCGCCAATCTATCCTAGCCAATTCACGCCTCATACCTTCAAAGTTACCCTTCTTTAAGTTCTGGACCATGGTCTCTGAATTTACTGTTTCATTCTCCATCCTAATGCAGAATTCCACCATATTATGGTCACTCTTCCCCAAGGGGCCTCGCACAATGAGATTGCTAATTAATCCTCTCTCATTACACAACACCCAGTCTAAGATGGCCTCCCCCCTAGTTGGTTCCTCAACATATTGGTCTAGAAAACCATCCCTTATGCACTCCAGGAAATCCTCCTCCACCGTATTGCTTCCAGTTTGGCTAGCCCAATCTATGTGCATATTAAAGTCACCCATTATAACTGCTACACCTTTATTGCATGCACCCCTAATTTCCTGTTTGATGCCCTCCCCAACATCCATATTACTGTTTGGAGGTCTGTACACAACTCCTACTAACGTTTTTTGCCCTTTGGTGTTCTGCAGCTCTACCCATATAGATTCCACATCATCCAAGCTAATGTCTTTCCTAACTATTGCATTAATCTCCTCTTTAACCAGCAGTTCAGATACTGCTGCAGGAAAGCACTTTGACTTTTACTAAGTATGCAAGTAGAAGTTTAAAAAAAATTATTATTTTGAACTAATTCAAATAAAAATAGTTGCTCTAAACAACACCACATGTGCTCCAAGCGTAAGATAGCAGCATTGTTACACCTCACGGTTAGATTAAACACAGAAGCCTTTTGACTGTTACTCATGACCAGAAGAACTCCTCATTAATCACTGAGCTACAGCTTTGGTTAGTTCTGAAATTGGCTGACAAGACAATTAAAAAAAAAAATGGAAACCAAGGACACCACTAAGGCTGAAAACAAAGATGAAGTAAATCAGCAAGTAGTGATGAGGGGGATTTGAAGCCTGAAGGTTGTAACTGGAAAGAAATACTGAGGGAAGTATGGATTCCACAGTTTTGATGTCCTGGGAAAGATTGAGTTAGATTTGGAGACTCCAATGAGTCTTGATTTCAACAAAGTGCTGATGTAGGGAAGAGCCCCTGAGTTATTGGGAAAGCATCAGGAAATAAGCCACCAACTGCAGCACAGATCGAGAAATTTCAGAGTAAACGAAAGGGTAAATTCACCAATCCGGTACTCTACCTGCAGAGAGCTGACTCAAAGGAAGTGTGGTTGGATAGTCAGCACTGCAGCCTTGCCTCCAACCCACAAGTGTGATTCCCTGCTGGGAGTTTGGGGTTGGAGAATTTAACATTAGATAGCCAGAAACATAGCTTTGGTACAAGGGCAAGTAGCAGTAACTTTTCAGAATGGCACTGAGCCAGATCTTGTCAGAAGTTTTGGAACGGTCCAAATTGTTCAAGAACACAATTCTGCAGCCATATATTTGTCAACAAGATCACCAACAGAACAGCTATGTTATAAACCATATTGCCGTTTATTGATTAGGCCAGAATTTTCAAGCTGATGGGTAATTTGGCAATTTGCAACAGTTTCCATCATACTGTTGCAAGGGCAATTGGGTGGTAGTTAGAAGGTTAAGGACGATCACCCTTCTTTGTAATAGGTGAATATAAGCACATTTCTAAGAACAAGGAATTGAACTAGAAGAAGATAGGGTAAATGCAGAGGCACAGATCTAGAGAACACATGGACAGATGCCATCAGGACTAGGCAAGTCAATGGAGTTCAGAGAGCAGAGGGATTGCCAGGCCTGGCAGGAATAAGATGTTAGTCAAAATGGACGAATAAAATAGCATGATGGAGTGGACATAATAAGATATAAGCAACGTCTTTCAGAGGTGGTTCATTGTTTTTTGTTCGACTAAATGAGTGCACTTACATTAACAGGTAAGCTCATTGATCCTGCACCCCCAATGAGGAAGCATGTTCAAAGATACTGTGAATTGGAGATAGGGCTGCAACACTGTATCATTGATTTTCCAATCTGCATTCCCTTCGAATGTATCTCCTCATTGGGACCCTGGGGGTTTTCTCTTAAATGAATAATGCCTTCACACTAGCCAACATCTTAAAGTAATCATTATTGTGCTTTTTATAAACAATTTCTTTTTAAAGAATTCTACACATTACACTGTACAAAATTAATGGCTATGTTCAAGTAAATTAAGATGGAGTTTGTAAATCATGTGTTAACTGTAGGCTTGCAGGCAGCAGTGTTAGGACTACTTCTAAATCTAATATATAAGCCACACATTATTCACTGAACAGCAGGTCCTACGTTATGAGGTCTCATATAAATTTTACCTTAAATGGGCTACATGTTCTTTCCATAATAGCTTATCATATTTTCTATTACAACTAACTTATTATAAAATATTTAATATGATGATTAAGTCGCAAAAGCAGTCTGGTAACTTTATGCCAAAGAAATATGATTTTTATTTGTGATGAAGAATTTTCACTAACACTACACTGATTAGCGGAGGGTACTGGAAGCCTTCATCAGGCTGGTAGGAAACCCCAGTCTACTTCAGTAACACATGCTGGGTTCCCCCTGGTTGCCACTCTAGATGCAGCTGCAATGGCAGCACAACTCAAGACAGGCGTGGAAATCATCAAATCATCCAAGTTCCCAGCCGCCCAGGCTCCAGATCCCGATCAAACCTCTGAGGTGGAGACTGACTACTGGCCAGGTCCGGGCACCATAGGTATGATAAAAACCTGGCAAATGGGCCTTGCAGTTCATTAATTCTTTTTTTAAACTTTCTGTTTTCTCAGGTCAAAGATAATAATGTAAGTTTGTCAGGATAACCTTGCCAAAACTAAAATCTTAAAGTTGACTTTTCCAGCATTTTTAAATTTCTCTTTTTTTTTTTGAAAATGCTAAAAAAAATTTAAAAGATGTACTCTAAATAAAAAAAGTAACGAATCTTAATTCACATGACTTAGCAAACAGGGTTTTCTGTTGAGACCAGCATTTTCATTGATACATTGTCATATGTCGTGAAGTCATATTGTGCAGGTGGAAGGTGGCGACTATAGTGCAGCACCATTTCAATTCTTATTTAACTGGCTTTCATTGGAACTGACTAGCTGAAGTAGATGTCTATCGCAAGGAGTAGGCAGAAATGTTCTTCACGGAAAGTGCCACTCTTAATTATCCTGCAGGCTGAATCAGACAATGGCAGCCCTTCTCTCATTTGGCACTCTATTTAACAGCTCGGTCAGCTCTCTGAAATAAGACAGTGAATATAAGTGACGAGCAGCTTTGGAACTCAGATTGCTTTCTCTCGAGATGGGAGTCGACGTTCCAGCAGCTATAGTTGTCCAATAGTCCAACATTCAAGAAGCTCGACACCATCCAGGACAAAGCAGCCTGCTTGATTGGCACCCCATTCACTTCCTCCATCACCGCCGCACCATGGCTGCAGTGTCTGCCATCTACAAGATGCACTGCAGCAACTCACCAACGCTTCTTCGGCAGCATCTCCCAAACCCGCGACCTCTACCACCTAGAAGGACAAAGGCAGCAGGCGCGTGGGAACACCATTACCTCCACGTTCCCCTCCAAGTCACACACCATCCTGACTTGGAAATATATCACCGTTCCTTCATCGTCGCTGGGTCAGAATCCTGGGACTCCCTCCCTAACAGCACTGTGGGTGCACCTTCACCACATGAACTGCAGCGGTTCAAGAAGGAAGCTCACCACCACCTTCTCAAGGGCAATTAGGGATGGGCAATAAATGCTGGCCTTGCCAGGGATGCCCACATCCCATGAACGGATTTTTAATAAAATTAACAGTTTAGCTGGACCTTGTATTCTAAAGGCTTGTATGCAGTGCTCTTGATCAAAAACTCTACAATTGCATTGGCCAGGTACCATTGTGATTAAGCTGATCACTTCACAGTGGCATGAGACCCAACAACCACACCTCAAATCAGTTCCCGCAGTGCAACGAGGTGGGATTTTCTGGTTGGAATGGCATATCTCAATTCAAGGAGTAAACTGCATTTTCTTGTAAATGCAGGAGGTGGACGGTCATTGGGAGGGTTGCTTTTGACTGTTTATATTGGTGCAGGGCCAGGTGAGCTGAAGCACTGAGACACAGTGTTCAGCAGTTCATTGTAAGCCTCCCGAGATCAGTGAGCATTGCAGGATGTCGCATTGCTCTCAACCCTTTCTTAAACACCTGACTTAAAGGGGCATTCTGTTCATAAAGCAATGCGTGATAGATCTATTTTTCATTTATGTACAAATGATGCAATAATATAATTCATATTGGAATGCATCATTTGCATTTAGTGTCATTACATTTAAAATTATGTTCTTCTGACTTATCTGTCTTGGCATTTATGAAAAAATAAGCTTTGTCAAACAGTGTTTCTCTGTGATAACACTGCCCTTTTAAATAGATCATTTTGAGGGCCAGCCTTCCTTCCTCTAATGTCCTTTTGGTGGTTCTCCTTACTTGTTGAAACTCCCATCAGGAATACTGTTACAAACAGATCATTCTAAAAGTAGAAGCATCTCAGATTTCTCATTATCATAATAGAAGTTTTCAGTTATCTGCAAATATTTAGATGGTCTGCAGTGTGAATTGATTTAAAGGTTTTTAATATTGGAACTTAAATCAATTAATGTCTGCAAAAAATTGATCTTCCATATAGTGTACAGTCCCCAAAGTTTTTCTTCCAAAAGTTTTCAACATTCTGGTTGACTGCTTCTGTACATCACCATCTCCGTGAGTCTGTCTGGTGCCAGTAAATTGACCGAATGTAATGTTTCACATGTCAATGTACTTTGTTTTTCTTTTTTTTTTGGAGGAGTTTAACAGTTTTTCCCAACTTCCTTCAAACCACTGATTTCCTTCATAAAATATGACAGCAGTGTCTCTCCAGTCTGATTAATGTGGTCGGAAAAAGAGACTGGTGAAGTTTATATAAAACACAAGCCATGTTTTATCTTGGGCCCCAACTCTTT